>NW_020172993.1:682588-731715 GCF_003031525.2 Neophocaena asiaeorientalis asiaeorientalis | reverse complement strand
TTTGCGGTACACGGGCCTCTCACTTTTGTGGCCTCTCCCATTGTGGAGCACAGGCTCCGGACGCGCAGGCTCAGTGGCCATGGCTCACGGGCCCAGCTACTCCGCGGCATGTGGGATCTTCCCGGACTGGGGCATGAACCCGTGTCCCCCGCATCGGCAGGCGGACTCTCAACCACTGCGCCACCAGGGAAACCCAGTTATAATTATTTAAGAGATTAGAAAGCTATCATTTAAAAGGTAAAAATGATTCTACATTTAGGTCTTTACTAGAGTTTTCAATGTATCTAGAAAATTTTTAAGTTGTATCAGGATGATGAGAGAGCTTGAGTTTAGTGGACCTACATAGCATTCAGGTGGATATTGTCCTCATATAAAAATCCTTTAGAACTTTTGTAAGCTTCTAGTGAACCCTAGAAGGATCTGGGAAGCTATGTGGTTGGGTAGCACAGTATTGAGGGTGGAGAAAGCAAGTCCAGAAGATCTTATAACTTTTAATATATTTGCAATCAGCATCTAGCACTTAAAAAAAAATGAACATATTGTTTTAAAGGCAAATAGTTTTAGCTGTTAGTTCCTACAGATAATTTAAAATCAGCCTGTCTCTCTAGTTTGCATCCTTTTCAAAGCCTTCTATGCTTTTCCTTATTAGATTTTGAAAACACTCTATCCATTCTTCTGGTTGCATACAAATGGATACAAACATACCAGATGACAGATGCTCCACCACAGAGAGCTTAAAATTGGATTAGACAGTGGGAAGGGGGCACTTAGAGGGTGGAAGAAACTTAAAGTCCCATCATGGATTGCCTGCCTCTGGTATGTAAATGAGTTGGGTGGTATTAAACCGCCTTTTAAATATGAGTAATTAACTACAGAAAATAAGGTCAGCAAAACTTCGAACTAGAGAGAGAACATTTGAATGAAGCCGAGGTCATGGACTGCAAGCAATTCATATAGAGACCAGAACAAAACGGGTCTATGGGGTTCCATTTGTGTGTAGGTCATTTTAAATCAAATAGATGGGAGAGAGGCATTTTCAGAATTAGTGTTTCGATTGAAAGATGGGTAATTGAAAATATGCTTTTGTTCTTGATATTCATCCCCATCCGTGGTATCCCCTTCTGCTGCTTGGGGAAAGTAGAAAGAGGAAAAAAAGTTTAGCAGCAAAGGGAGGCAGTGGACCATTAATAGAAGGATGTGGAGTCATGCACCGTCCTGTGTGTGAGCTGGTATCTTTCTGAGGAATATGTAATAGTTTGAGGCCGGGGAGTACACTGTGCGGTCAGTTTGTAACTACACTAAGATTTCTGTGCTTCAGCTGGTGGAGAAAGTAAATCTGAAAAGCAGTAAAGAGCAGTTTTTCACTCTGCCACTCTGGAATTAACTTTAAGGGGACAAAACCTTGCCCATATTTTTGGAGACTTCTGGGTGAGATAAGCAACTAAACACATTCCGCATCCCATAGGGATGGAAGAGGGATCAAAATAGTCAAATCTGTGATCTCTTGAGCATTCTCAAAGTTACTTTCCCTCATTTGGCAGCCAGCCAGCCCCTTGTCTTTGCAGTGAAAACTAAAAAAAAATTTAAAAGGCTGGTGGGACATGAACCAGCCAGGTGTGGAATTGAAAGGAGACATTTCCACTCTCTTGTATTCTATTTTCTTTCTGCTTGGAGGGGAAAAAATAGAGAATCTCCTATCTGTCCTGTGAAGGGAAATACCTCAGTTGCAGAAGCATAGATTTCTTTATAAAGCCCAGTTGTGAGTTATGGTTTGAATGACATGGTCAATTTGAAGTTTAATACAGATTGTGCTGTGATGGTACCTGTGGTCTAAAGGAATGCACACTAAACACTACCACTCAGGTGTGTACACTCACCAATCCCAAAGCCACAGTTTTCTTGCTCTGTGACTTTAGGCAGGTCACTTAACCTCTCTGATTCTCTGTGTCCTCTTCTGTAAAATGGTGGGGGTAATCGGAAATAACGTCATCATGTTATTGTGAGGATTAAATTAGTTAATAGATGTACATGTGCCTAAAGCAGTGATAGAAGGATCCAAGAAATGACACTTTTTAATTACATAACCGTGTCCTAAGATATAAATAGCAAAATGGGCACATTTCCCCTTTTTCTAATTTATCTCTTCATTTCTCATTGCTCATCTGATCTAAAATATTAAATATATCAGGGGCATCCCATTTTATCCTCTCTTGATTACTAGATATTGTTTTGTATTTGTTTTGAAATGATTGAAAGAAATCCAGTGGGGAGGGAGATGTTCAGCAGCAAGCCCCACCTGAACGTGTGCACGAGTGACTCACAGACACAGGCTGTGCAAGTGGGTCATGCCTCCGTGTCAGGCGAGACTGTGATCTGATCATGCCGGTCACCTCCCATGCTGACTACAGATGACAAAGCCCGGTATTGATCCGTGCTCTTTCCCGGTCAGGCCAGGTTTACCCTCCCTCACCTTTGCTTATCCTGTTCTTCTCATCTTGGAGGACCTCCCGTGTTCTTTCCCAGAGATGAGCAAACATCTCATCGTTTTCCTATTTCTTCTGCGGTTATTTTTTTTTTCACTTTAAAAGGGTGGCTTTGTACTGCAGTGGGCTTTAGAAATGCCAACTAGAACATACAATATATTTGGGGATATGGTTATGAATAAAAACAGTCAGGGAACTGTGTAAGCTTTACAGGCGTGGATAGACATACATGCACACACACGCATACATATATATGAAATAGAATATATGCAATGAACTTGGAAAGAAAAAAGCTAGTGGAAAGTCCTGGATAAAAGAGTTACAGGTAAACAAAATTGCTTCCAGATTTGTCTTTCTATTCTGTTCATTTCATTGCACGGTTTTTCTTTACCAAATAATTATATTTGTTTTCCTTTTTTTTTTTCAGTTTACAACGAAGAAAGGAAAGAAAGGTGGAGAGGATTTATATGATAAATAGTAAGAAAATAAGACTGAGGAAAGTGACATAATTTAAAATAATTTATAAAATCAGCCGACATAAAGTGATCATTATAAAGATATAAAGTGATTGAGATATGAAGTGATAGTTAAAAGTTAACATTATTAAGCATCTACTAATAAATAAGACAATGCTTTGCATGCACTGTGATATTTTTCCCTATGCGACTCTAGGTTATTACCATTAGGGCCATTTACACATGGAGAAAATGAACGTTGAAGAGGCAAAAAGGCCTCAGGTTACAGACTTAGTAAAGGGACAGAGCCAGAGTTTGAATCCAGGACTTTCTGACTTGAGTTCTTAACCACTAAACCCCTTTATAATACATGTTGATTGGTGTTTGGGAATATTAATATTTCTTACAGCTATTGAACTGGACAAAATATTTTAAGATGATTTCCAGGACTATAATATACAAAGATAACAGCATACATTTCTGGCTGATCTAGAAATAACAATGCAACCATTTAAAAAATAACGGGGAATGGCACATCCATAAAGAAGTTTTCACTTCTATTTATTTTAAGAAAAAGTTTTCAAAAAACCTTCGTGACTGGTGGTAGAAATTATGGCACAGCATTTCAGTGGAATATTGTGTGTTCACTTGAAATTATAGTTCTGAATTCTATTAACAATATGAAAATATTTGTGACATAATGTTACCTTAAAACTCAAAAATTTCAAGATTTCAGCTTTGTTGAAATTACACACACACACACACACTCTCTCTCTCTCTCAGATAAGAACTGTAAGGAAACCCTGATACATTGGAGATGGGATTGTAAGATTTTTTAATTGTTTCCTCTAGTATTGTCTAAGAAAAAGAAAGATGAGTGATGAGAAGGGTGAATTGTGACAACAGAAGAGGTAAAATCAGATAAAGGGGTTGCATTGATCTTTTAGGGACTCCTGAGTTCTTGAACTTCATATTATATGAACAATAGATATTTAGGGGTTTATGAATTTTCTTGGGTTAGGGTTTCATAACTTTCAACAGATTCTTAAAGTTGTTCATGACTCATCTAGTACTTAGACTAATAAAATAAACCTAAGGAAGCCTGATGTTTAATGTGTCCCACAAGCATAGTACTGAGAGAATTCATTAAGGTTATTTTTAAGAAGAGGTGGTAGATTTTACAGTTCAGAAAAGGTTTGAAAATGTGTGATTAAAAAGATCTCTTCCAGCTAGGGTGATTTTGGTGGATTTTGTTAGAGGAGAATTATCAAAGCTCTTTCTATTTTATTTTTATGAATGAATTGCTTCTGTATTATTCAAATAAGGTTTTAGATATCAGAAGTAAAGTCATTTTGAAAAATGAACTTATGTGTGTTAGGGTGACACTGAGTCTAGAAAAGGGGTGTGTGTGTGTGTGTGTGTGTGTGTGTGTGTGTGTGTGTGTGTTTAAATATATAATTGAGAAGAGGCAGGAAAAATTACTTGGACACTCAGCCACACATCAGCAATATGTATGTGGTGGCTCTTTGGGAGGTCATTGCTTATAGCACCTGAAACTTCCAGAAAATGGTAATGTCTTGTTTTACAGCCAGTGATGGAACTGGAAATTATTTGCTCTGGGAACCCTGGCTATATTTGTGTTAAATAATTTGGATGTTACTGGAGGTGGAGAATCCCAGGGAAATAATTAGGTTGCATCCTGTGAGATTACTGATTTCTGACCTCTTTTGACCTGCACAAGGGCAATTTCATATGGTTTGACCCCTAATATATTTCCTGTTCCATATGACCTTCCTTTTTGTCTATTCATTTCTATCCATTCTTGTTATAATCCTTCCCAATTTCTTTTTTTTTTGAAATATAGTTGATTTACAATGTTGTGTTAACTTCTGCTATACAGCAAAGAGATTCAATTATACATATATATATTCTTTTTCATATTCTTGTCCATTATGGTTTATCACAGGATATAGAATATAGTTCCCTGTGCTATACAGCAGGACCTTGTTGTTTATCCATTCTATATGTAATAGTTTGCATCTGCTAATCGCAAACTCCAAATCCATCCCTCCTCCACCCCATCAGTTTCAGCTATGATTACATCATTGCCATTCTGTTCTTTAAATTGTCTGATAAAGTTTCATGTATATAAAGACAATTCTAAGAAGACTTTACTGCAGTGAGATTAGACATACATTTTAAATAAAATGCGTGTTGTGTAGTATCTTGACGCATACATGAGTAGCCATAAAGGAACTCTATATAAAGTGCTACAGGGATATAGTGTGTAAGAAATTCTGGTTCAGTTTAGTACTCTTATTAAAGGCATCCAGCGTTTTGACCACTTTCATTTGCAAAAACTCTTCTTACAAAATCATTCTTTTTTTAAAAAATAAATTTATTTATTTTTGGCTGAGTTGGGTCTTTGTTGCTGCGTGTGGGCTTTCTCTAGTTACGGTGAGTTGGGGCTACTCTTCATTGTGGTGCGCAGGCTTCTCATTACAGTGGCTTCTCTTGTTTCAGAGCACGGGCTCTAGGCATGCAGGCTCAGTAGTTGTGGCTCGCAGGCTCAGTAGTTGTGGTGCACGGGCTTAGTTGCTCTGCGGCATGTGGGATCTTCCCAGACCAGGGCTCGAACCCATGTCCCCTGCCTTGGCAGGCGGATTCTTAACCACTGCGCTACCAGGGAAGCCCCTTACAAAGTCATTCTTTTTTTTTTAATTTTTATTTATTTTATTTATTTATTTTTGGCTGCGTTAGGTCTTTGTTGCTGTGTGCAGGCTTTCTCTAGTTGCAGCGAGCGGGGGCTACTCTTCTTTGCCGTGTGCGGGCTTCTTATTGCGGCGGCTTCTCTTTTTGCAGAGCACGGGCTCTAGGCCTGCTGTTTTCAGTAGTTGTGGCTCCCCGGCTCTAGAGCTCAGGTTCAGTAGTTGTGGCACACAGGCTTAGTTACTCCACGGCATGTGGAATCTTCCCGGACCAGGGATTGAACCCGTGTCTCCTGCGTTGGCAGGCAGATTCTTAACCACTGTGCCACCAGGGAAGTCCTACAAAATCATTCTTAATTGTAACAATACTAGAGTTCTTTTTTAAAAGCAGTGGTTTGGAAAATCTGTATATACTCTGAATAGGTGAGGCAGGAGTGGGAGGGAGATGGGGATTGAGAGAAAGAGAAAGAGCTGAGAATTAATGAATGCTTTGTTGTTTTTATAGTGCATAGGCTCAGAAAGAGTCTGTTCTCTTGAAATATTTAAAAGTGTACCAGGGCTTCCCTGGTGGTACAGTGGTTGGGAGCCTGCCTGCCGATGCAGGGGACACGGGTTTGTGCCCCGGTCCGGGAAGATCCCACATGCCGCGGAGCGGCTGGGCCCGAGAGCCATGGCCGCTGAGCCTGCGTGTCCGGAGCCTGTGCTCCGCAATGGGAGAGGCCACAACAGTGAGAGGCCCGCCTACCGCAAAAAAAAAAAAGTGTACCAATGCACCTCAAAAACATTTTCTCTCAATCTCCCTCCTTAACTCAGCATCACTGTGCCTTTCTAGAATCTTGGCATTTTTCCCATCAGTAAATTATGAAAAAGCAATAGGATGCCAGTCTGCTGTGCCATCAGATTTATCTGTGGGATTCCTGGGTCTCTGTACTGTATTTACAGAAACAGATGGCTCTTGTGACACTTTCACCAAATGACATGGCACTTAACTTGTCTCCACCATGCATATTCGCAGCTTTGAGAAACATGCCCGCTGCCGCCTGTGAGCTTGTGGGTCTAGCGTAGAATTTCAGGGTGGGAGAAAGAAACGCTTAGTTAATTCATTTTTTCCATTCGCTTTCTAGGCCTACTTTAGCAAAATTCTTCATCTCACATTCAACTAGCTAATTGGCATCCTTTTTTTTCTTCCTGTAAAGGAATTCAGAAGGAAAGCATCTATCATTTCTGCACTGGGAGAACTTATAAAATGTTGCAGGAAACTGGCAGTGAATGTGAACTTGGGCAGATATAAGAGCCTGCAGAATAATGACAAAGATAAAAATGATGAAGGTAAACTAATAGTTCAGGGTAGGAGGACTCTTCCATTTTGAAAGAATAATTTGCTCATTTATAGAAGGTATATTATTTATTTTCATTTATTTAATACAAGCACTCACATAATATCTTCTCTGTGCCAGGCATTGTTCTAAGTGATTTACAAATATTAACTCATTTAATTCTTATAGCACCTTTATGAGGAGGGTCTTGTATTGTCCGCATTTTACAGATGAGGATACAGAGGCACAGAGGTTGACTATTCTACATGTGCGTTATGATATTTCAAACTGTAAGATTTGGATAGAAAATAAATTTTTAAAAACTGCAATTTTATTGGGCAGAAGGCCTAAATAGACATTTATCCAGAGAAGACATGCAGATGGCCAATAGGCACATGAAAAGATGTTCAACATTGCTAATCATTAGAGAAATGCAAATCAAAACTACAATGAGGTATCACTTCGCACCAGTCAGAATGGCCTTCATTAAAAAGTCTACAAATAACAACTGCTGGAGAGGGTGTGGAGAAAAGGAGCCCTCCAATATTGTTGATGGGAATGTAAATTGGTGCGGCCACTATGGAAAACAGTATGGAGGTTCCTCAAAAAACCTAAAGATGGAGTGGCCATGTAATCCAGCAATTCCACTCCTGGGCATATATCCAGACAGAACTCTAATTCAAAAAGATACACACACCCCTATGTTCATAGCAGCACTGTTCACAATAGCCAAGACATGGAAGCAGCCTACGTGTCTATCAACAGATGAATGGATAAATAAGGTGTGGTATATAAATAATGGAAAAAGCCATAAAAAAGACTGAAATAATGCCACTTACAGCAACATGGATGGACCTAGAGATTATCATACTAAATGAAGTAAGTCAGACAGAGAAAGACAAATATTATGTATCACTTATATGTGCATCTAAAATATGACACAGATGAACTAATTTATGAAACAGAAATAGACTCACAGACGTAGAAAACAAATTTATGGTTACCAAAAGGGAAAGAGGGTAGGATTGATTAGGAGTTTGGGATTAGCAGATATAAATTACTCTATATAAAATAGATAAACAACAAGGTGCCACTGTATAGCATAGGGAACTATATCCAATATATTGCATATTGGATATGTAATAAACCATATTGGATATGCATATTGGATATGTAATAAACCATAATGGAAAATAACAATGAAAAAGAATACACACACACACACACACACACACACACACATAAATGAATCACTTTGCTGTATACCAGAAACTAACACAACATTTTAAGTCAACTGTACTTCAATTTAAAAAAATGGAAAATTTCTGACTGTACATATTTTAATCAAAATTTAGATGCATAATTGTAGGTTTAAATGATGAAGTATATTTGTTACAAAGCACATCTAATATTTTATGTACTTAAATTAAAATGGGTACCAAGTCATAGCATACAGAAAACCAGTTACATGCCAGAAATCAGTTACATGTCCAGATGTCCCTGGACAGTCTGAAGGATTGGATACAGGAAACAGAAAGCAGAATGTACATTTCAGTGCTGTAAGTCGCCGTCACGTGGTCCCCAAATTGGAGCTACTTTTTTGAGAATGAAGTGGTCAGCAGGGTGCTAAGAGTTCACAGCCTCATGATTTTAAAATGAGACATTGCAAAATTACGTTTTCAAAGCCGGAGCAACTTTTGTGGAAGGAGGCATAGCTGTCGACTTCCACTTTTCTTAATAAAAACATATTGCAGAGTAAAAGAATTAGTTCTAAGGGCCCCCTTCTGCAGGGCAGTCCCAATGATGCTGTTTTAAAGTGGGACAGTACCCACTCTTGTCATAAAATGACAGATTTGATGATGGCTTTGGAGGAGCCCGTTAAAACCCAGTACCTCCGTTTACCAAAAAGTGTTTTGAGAAGGCCACTGTGGAGAAGTAACAGGTCACAGTGGGAGACAGAGCAGGATGTGGGCCCGCAGAAGCGTTTAGCGTTTAATGGGTCTGTGGCTGTAGGGAAGCAGTGTGCTGAAATAATCCTGATTAGGCTCTGTCAGTCAAACTGCATAATCAGACTTGTCTCTCCTCCTTTCAGCCCTGACTGTTCAGAACACAATTGCCCTTTAAAGCACCATTTTAAGTAGTCCTTACGCGGTCCTTTAAAATACAACCTTCTTTCACATTGGTGTGTGAGCCTTTTTTCTACCTGTGGGAATAGCCCACTAGGAAAATAAAAGGTTACGTTAACATACTAATAGAAAGACATAGGCACATTCTACTTTCCAATGGGAAGGTTTAAATTTTGAGAATTCACTCCCAAGAAATGATGGGAAAATACCCAAAAGGATAACAAGTAGCAGTCCTACTCTCTAGCCTGGTTTCTATCCCCAGCAGTGTGTGCCATATTGGTGACTCGGGGAGCTGATTCTTTTCTGTTTCCTATCAGCTGGTACCATTAATAACATACATACAGAGCAGCAGATATGTCATTAGGAGGAAATAACTTTAAAGGCTTTCCCCCTCTACTTGTTTTATCGTTTAAAAGAGTGAAAAAGAAATCTGAAAATTAGTTTACATTCTTCAAGTTTTTTTAAAGCATGATTCAAAGCTCAGTAGGACAGAGAAACAGATGTTCAGAGGTAGAACCCCGTCAGGATTCTCTGATGTCCCTACTTGGTTGGGTTTCCAAGGTCATGTGGCTCTGGTTACTGTTAATTTCCCTGACAATATGCTTTGAAGGAGATGATGTTACATGTTGGTTGTGCTTTTGTGAAGAAAAGCAGGGTTCTAAGCAAGTCTTAAGAAGCGCTGAAAAGAGCTTCAAAGAAATATATCCACCCATTGTTCCTGACAGTCACTATAATAAATGGGGAACAGATTTTTCAGTTTGCTCCTAGGAAGTGAATCGCTGTAATTGAAAATCTAGTAAATGGACACTTTCTAATCTCGAATCATAGCTGGTGAATGACTTATAAACTTCTTTTCTTGAAGCTTTTCTAGAGAACCTTGAAGCTTGAAAATAATCATTAGAAATTTTACCCAAAACAAGTGGCTTAAGGATTTGTGGCAATGCCAACAATGAGGTCTTACTATAAAAATACATGCTGTATTTTAGAACACCCTCCATTACTTTCTTTAGGTCTTCTTAACATGAAATATACCCCTGATAGATTTAGCACTCTAATGAAAATACCTGCTCACTGTTTATTATTTTTATTTGTGTACTTATGTATCAGTAATATCTGGCTTGGGACTTCCCTGGTGGTCCAGTGGTTAAGTCTTCGCCTTCCAATGCAGGGGGTGTGGGTTCAACGGGAAGCTAGGATCCCACGGGCCTCACAGCCAAAAAACCAAAACAAAAGCAATATTGTAACAAATTCAATAAAGACTTAATAAAAAACAATACCTGGCTTACAAGAATAATAATCGCCAACCTTTTAGAGTTTTTACAGCTTGGATAGGCAAATACTAATGACCATGGGAGGAATGAAATCGAGAAATAAGTTGGTAGGGAAAAGGAAACAAAAATAGTTATAATACTTGTTTTTACTAAGATCTCACATTACATTAGTTGAAGCACATAGTTTCTAGGCTGCCATGATAGGAAGAAAGGCAGAAATGATTGTTGGGAGTCATCTGGATGGCAGGCTACACATGTTTATGAAGTAGGTCCTGATGCTGAAAAAAACAAGCTCATCTCAAGCAGTTATTGTGTCCTGTAAAGAAAGAATATATTTAAGCAGTGACCAGAGAGGAATTCTAAAATGTTTCAAGTTAACACTAGGTTTCAAAAAAAGAAACTATGTAACACCTTACATTCTCCCCTTATAGCTGAAAATATGACAGGTGCTTTCTTTTAAAAAAAAAAAAGTTTTATTGAAGAATAGTTGATTTACAATGTTGTGTTAGTTTCAGGTGTACAGCACAGTGATTCGGTTATATCTATATATTTATAAACATCCTTTTTCAGATTCTTTTCCCATATAGGTTGTCACAAAATATTGAGTAGGGTTCCCTGTGCTGTACAGTGGGGTCCTTGTTGGTTATCTATTTTATATATAGTAGTATGTATCTGTTAATCCCAAGGCAGTTACTTTCTTAAAACAATATTACCAAACCATAACCTATTGTGCATTTGGCTAAATAACTGAGCAGCTAAACAGATTTCTTTTGCTTCTCAGTGGATATGGGGAAATGTTTAACCCCCATAGTGTTGCCACAAAGCCAGGCTGATCACCCTGGGAGGCCCCGGAGGTCTGAGCAGCTTTGGATCTCGGCAGAGAGGACTTTACCATTTTACTGCACAGGGTCCAGCCACAGCAGGGATCAGATGCCAGTGTTTTATCTGCAGAAATGGGCTGGGATGGGCACCCTGTTTGAGATTTTCGTTTTGCTCCTGGACAGAAATGGGAAGCAGTAAGATAACTTCTTCTGTAAGGTAATATCTGTGCTTGCTTCTGTACAGAGGGCAGCAAGGCGTGACTGCTTCCTGGGATGGATTGATCTTTGTCCCCCCCCCCCCACCTCAGATATCGTTTTAATGATCTGTTTAAAACCGAAGCCAAACTTAGAATTGTATCCCAACCGTAAAGGCTGGTCTCAAGCTGTCTGGTCTCTGTTCTTTGATTTGGTTTCATTTAGTGTGCTGATCTGGTGCGAGGAGTTTACATCAAAAATCAGTGTCTTTCACATAGCTTGTTCAACACTTAAAAGAGAGACTTGGGTGTGGGCATGACGATTTAGTTCGGAGTATTTTTTGCTAGTCAACTGTGAGCACAGTTCAGGGAAAAGTAAGTGCTGGTAGGTTTCTGTTTTCTATCAGGGTACAGCAGCAGGATGTGTTAATGTCACTTTAATGTATTTTGGTATCCTGTGTATAGATATTTGTTCTTAGTGGTCTCATGGGCCGTTCTTGTATTACCTGAAAACAGTTTTCCAGCCAGGCCTTATTCTCCCTTATCTGCTCCCTTCCTCTTGTTCTTTATATTGTAATGCAGTACTTTCCATGCACAAAGTGTGGT
Source organism: Neophocaena asiaeorientalis asiaeorientalis (assembly GCF_003031525.2). Taxonomy (NCBI): domain Eukaryota; kingdom Metazoa; phylum Chordata; class Mammalia; order Artiodactyla; family Phocoenidae; genus Neophocaena; species Neophocaena asiaeorientalis. The sequence goes on along the minus strand of NW_020172993.1, from coordinate 719,735 downwards.
ATAAGCTTTAGCCATTTGCCTTTTTGATTAAAAAGAGAATCCTATTGTCATTCTTTATGCACTAGCTCAAGAATTTCCCCCATGCTTTCTGTATTAATTCTCCTGTATTTCAGAGAGATCAAGAGAATAAGAAAAGCTATAACGTTCGTCTATAGTGCTTTTCAGTTTGCATTGTCTGGTTTGATCCTCCTAAGCATCCTCTCTAGAGAGGACAGGTCTTATTATCCCCATTTTAAGGATGAGAAGAGTGAGATTCAGCAGTGGGCTCCAAGCTCTCCAACGAGGAACGTGCAGGGCTGGATTCTGACTTGGGCATTCGGACTGTGCTCTTTCCAAAACACTGTGTTGCCTCCATGTGCTCAGTGTTTGCTTTAATGATCAGACTCTTTGAACTAAGCCCTTTAATAGGAAGGCTCTAGCAACAGCTGGTGTTAGGTAGATTAAAAATAAAATCAAAGCCCTTGGCTGGAAAGTGGAATAATCAAGCGGGTGAGAGAAGAAAGGAAAAAAGATACCAGAATCCCATAGTGATGTTAAAAGAATTGAGGGAGAAGGGCAACATGATTTCATGAGGTTCATGCTTCCTTCCTTTTCTCTGTGCAAAACAAGTCTTCATCCCTTTAGGGCTTTTCTCCCTTGTCCCTGGATTCTTTTGAGAAATTTGCATAGCTCAGTTAATTTCAAACAGGAGTCCAGGGCATCTTTCTCAAATTTGATATTTACATTCCTTTCCAGAAAAGAAACTATCAAATCAATAAATTATCCCTTTATATTACCAAGACTCATGCTTCCCTGAGGCGTATTAAGAATAGTATTTACTTCTGCCATTAACAAGTTGCATTCACTTGCCATGTCTGCCTTCTTTTCATTCTGAATTTTCCTTCTCTTTAAGTAACTATGCTCTTAGAGTTTAATTCTGTTTTGTCAACCTACTTCTCTTTGACTTTCCTGACTATACTCTGCTTTTCATAGTTCTTTTCATTTTTCTCAGGAAATCTTATTATGGATACTCTATTGCATAATAGCCTTGCCCTGAAATTCAAATGAGAACTGAAATGCTTTCAAGCCTTGGCCTCCATTGAAATACTCGCTACCATGTCATTAGTGTAAATAAAATTGTAAGAATGCGCTCACCTACTTCCTTCTTCAGAGTTCAGAGTACACTGATTATTGGGAAGTCCTTGTTAGCTACACTTGTCTTTGGTACCAACATACCTCTCAAGCCAGATTTTTTAATCCTGTTATGTTTGAGATCTTTGAGCACTCAAAAAGTAGAAGAGTTATTCAATGTATCTTTGTGTATTAACTTTGCATGTCTCATCAAATACACTGGGTATCTTTATGTGTAGTCTTTTACACATATATGTGGTTAACTAATGTTAAATGGACATTTATTAGTTTTCTTACTATTGAACATTGCAAAAATAATGTTATTTATTGAAGTATAGTTGATTTACAATGTTGTGTTAATTTCTGCTTTGCAGGAAAGTGGTTCAGTTATACATATACATATGTTCTTTTTCATATTATTTTCCATTATGGTTTATCAGAGTATATTGAATATAATTCCCTGTGCTATACAGTAGGACCTCATTGTTTATCCATTCCATATATAAGAGTTTGCATCTGCTGACCCCAAACTCCCAATCCATCCCTCCTTCACCTCTCCCCCTTGGCAACCACAAGTCTGTTCTCTATCTGTGAGTCTGTTTCTGTTTCATAGATATGTTCATTTGTGCCATATTTTAGATCCCATATATAAGTGATATCATATGGTATTTGTCTTTCTCTTTCTGACTTCACTTAGTATGGTAATCTCTAAGTCCATCCACGTTGCTACAAATGGCATTATTTCATTCTTTTTTATGGCTGAATAGTATTCCATTGTATAAATGTACCACATCTTCTTTATCCATTCATCTGTTGATGGACATTAATGTGTTTCCATGTCTTACCTATTGTGAATAGTGCTGCTATGAACACAGGGGTGCATGTATCTTTTTGAATTAGAGTTTTGTCCGGATATATACCCAGGAGTAGGATTGCTGGATCATATGGTAACTCTATTTTTAGTTTTTTTGAGGAACCTCCATACTGTTTTCCATAGTACCTGCACCAACTTAACATTCCCACCCACTGTGTAGGAGGGTTCCCTTTTCTCCACACCCTCTCCAGCATTTCTTATTTGTGTACCTAAAAGAATTTTAAATGGCCCATAATTCACATCACCCAGACATCTCTGAGTGACAATAAAAATTCCAATGATCTAAAGATGTGAATAGCACAGCTGTGAAATAATATGTAAATTTCTCCCCCTCAACCCTCCCCCAAGGTAAATGCTAAAGTTCAGTCTCCTGTGTATCCTTCCAGAAAAACTTCGTATGCATGTGCTAGCCAAAACTGCTCTTATAACATTTCAAGTTAACACTGTGTTAATTCGATGCGCGCTGTGGAACTCATTCATTCATTCAGTAGATATTTGTTGATGTGTTGGTCATCTTTCTAGGAACTGGGAATACGGCATGAGCAAAGCAGACAAAATTTCTGTCCTTGTGAAGCTATGTTCCAGTGCACAAGACTGTAAGCAGAATCAATCGATCAAATATGTAATATGTTAGATGATTAGTTCTAAGGAGAAAAATAAAGCAGGTAAAGGAGATAGGGAGTTGAATGTAGGTTGCCATTTGGGACATGGCAGCCACAGAAGGTTTCATCGAGAAGATGACATTGAATGAAACCCTGAAGGAGATGAGGGAGCAGGCAATGCAAATACTCGGAGGAACTAGAACACAGTATAGGACCCCAAACTCAGGAAAACTTTGTTTTTCTAAATGTATTTTTTTTCTGGTCCCCCAAAATGAATAAAAGAGATAATTTATTTAAAGTAATAATCCACTTATAAAGGCCACATATCACTTCATTTACAGAATGAAATTCTCGGCATAAATAACAAAGTCCTACTGTATAGTACAAGGAACTATATTCAATATCCTGTGATAAGCCATAATGAAAGGAATATGAAAAAGAATATATAGAAACCTGTATATGTATAACTGAATCACTTTGCTGTACAGTAGAAATTAACACAACATAGTAAATCAACTATACTTCAATAAAATAAATTTAAAAAAAAGAAATTCTCATGCTCAATTCTTCTGCAAAAAATGAGACCCAGATAAGAAGTGAGAGTTCTCCCACCTACCTAGAGAACACGCCATGGTAATCCAAGAACTCTTGTTACACATTCCTCCTTCACCACAGGTCCTGAAGTTGCCAAGAACTTTCCCTCTAGGTTGGTTGAAAGCAGTGATGTGGTTTCCTCCTTTTCCCACAAGGGCTATTTCAGAATCTTCTCTTTGGCTGTTGGCATGGCCAATCACCTTCCTAGCGTACATGGAGTTATGCTTGAGTGCAGCCACCTCCTTTCTATTTGGAGAAGGGAGTGTCTGTCCTTGTTTCTTGGCAATCAGGGCTCAGGGCTTAGATTTGCTGGGTACATGGTGTCTGATTATAGTAGCCCCAGCTAAGATTTTTAAAAAGGAGTACTAAATTTTACACACACAAGAGTTAAAAGGCAGTGAGCATTTCTTTGGCTTAGGGACACATAAGAACATATGAAAACAGAATAACAATTTGCTTCCAAACATGTCTTTGTGCATTACTGATGGGACTTAATAAACTTGAAATGCAAGCACATTTGTAGAGCTACTGGCCTCATCCCAGACTTCTGTACCCACTCCAATCCCTCCTTACCCCCCACCCTCTTCAGAGGGAGGCTTTCACTCCACAGTCTCTACTGCAATGCAGTACTTGTTGAAGAGTGGCAGGTGTCTTTACTGAGAACTTCAGTAGAACCGTATCAAGTCATTTGTGCTTTTTTTGGTTGTTTTTTTGCGGTACGCGGGCCTCTCACTGTTGTGGCCTCTCCCGTTGCGGAGCACAGGCTCCGGACACGCAGGCTCAGTGGCCATGGCTCACGGGCCCAGCCGCTCCGCGGCATGTGGGATCTTCCCGGACCGGGGCACGAACCCGTGTCCCCTGCATTGGCAGGTGGACTCTCAACCATGGGGCCACCAGGGAAGCCCCATTTGTGCTTTTGGAGAGTAGTGTTAAAAATAAGACAGCAATCATCACAATAGATACAGAAAAAGCTTTTGACAAAATTCAACACCTATTTATGATAAAAACTCTCCAGAAAGTGGGCATAGAGGGAACCTATCTAAACATAATAAAGGCCATATATGACAAACCTACAGCAAGCTTCATTCTCAATGGTGAAAAACTGAAAGCATTTCCTCTAAGATCAGGAACAAGACAAGGATGTCCACTCTCGCCACTATTATTCAAAATAGTTTTGGAAGTCCTAGTCACGGCAATCATAGAAGAAAGAGAAATAAAAGGAATACAAATTTGAAAAGAAGAAGTAAAACTGTCACTGTTTGCAGATGACATGATACTATACATAGAAAATCCTGAAGATGCCACCAGAAAACTACTAGAGCTAATCAATGAATTTGGTAAAGTTTCAGGGTACAAAATTAATGCACAGAAATCTCTTGCATTTCTATACACTAACAATGAAAGATCAGAAAGAGAAATTAAGGAAACAATCACATTCACCATTGCAACAAAAAGAATAAAATACCTAGGAATAAACCTACCTAAGAAGGTAAAAGACCTATACTCAGACACTGATGAAAGAAATCAAAGATGACACAAACAGATGGAGAGATATACCATGTTCTTGGATTGGAAGAATCAATATTGTGAAAATGACTCTACTACCCAAAACAATCTACAGATTCAATGTAATCCCTATCAAACTACCAATGGCATTTTTCACAGAACTAGAACAAAACATTTCACAGTTTGTATGGAAACACAAAAGACCCTGAATAGGCAAAGCCATTTGAGAAAGAAAAACGGAGCTGGAGGAATCAGGCTCCCTAACTTCAGACTATACTACAAAGCTACGGTAATCAAGGCAATATGGTACTGGCACAAAAACAGAAATATAGATCAATGGAACAGGATAGAAAGCCCAGAGATAAACCCATGCACCTATGGTCAACTAATCTATGAAAAAGGAGGCAAGGATATACAATGGAGAAAAGTCTGTCTCTTCGATAAGCAGGGCTGGGAAAACTGGACAGCTACATGTAAAAGAATGGAATCAGAACACTCCCTAACACCATACACAAAAATAAACTCAAAATGGATCACAGACCTAAATGTAAGACAAGACACCATAAAACTCTTACAGGGAAACATAGGAAGGACACTCTTTGATATAGATCACAGCAAGATCTTTTTTGATCTACCTCCTAGAGTAATGGAAATAAAAACAAAAATAAACAAATGGGACTTAATGAAACTTAAAAGCTTTTACAAAGCAAAGGAAACTACAAACAAGATGAAAAGACAACCCTCAGAATGGGAGAAAATATTTGCAAACTAATCAACAGACAAAGGACTAATCTCCAAAATATTTAAACAGCTCATGCAGCTCAATATTAAAAAAACAAACAGCCTAATCAGAAAATGGCCAGAAGACCTAAATAGACATTTCTCCAAAGAAGACATACAGATGGCCAAGAAGCACATGAAAAGCTGCTCAACATCACTAATCATTAGAGAAATGCAAATCAAAACTACAGTGAGCTATTACCTCACACCAGTCAGAATGGCCATCTTCAAAAAATTTACAAACAATAAATGCTGGTGAGGGCGTGGAGAAAAGGGAACCCTCTTGCACTGTAGGTAGGAATGTAAATTGATACAGCCACTATGGAGAACAGTATGGAGTTTCCTTAAAAAACTAAAAATAGAACTACCATACCACCCAGCAATCCCACTACTGGGCATATACCCTGAGAAAACCATAATTCAAAATGAGGCGTGTACCACAATGTTCACTGCAGCTCTATTTACAATAGCCAGGACATGGAAGCAACCCAAGTGTCCATCAACAGATGAATGGATAAAGAAGATGTGGTACATATATACAATGGAATATTACTCAGCCATAAAAAGAAACATAATTGCGTTATTTGTAGTGAGGTGGGTGGACCTCGAGTCTGTCATACAGTGTGAAGTAAGTCAGAAAGAGGAAAACAAATACTGTATGCTAACACGTATATATGGAATCCTAAAAAAAAAAAAAAAAGTTTCTGAAAAGCCTAGGGGCAGGACAGGAATAAAGATGCAGACAAAGAGAATGGACTTGAGGACACAGAGAGGGGGAAGGGTAAGCTGGGACGAAGTGAGAGAGTGGCATGGACATATATACACTACCAAATGTAAAATAGATAGTTAGTAGTAAGCAGCCGCGTAGCACAGGGAGATCGGCTCAGTGCTTTGTGTCCACCAGGAGGGGTGGGATATGGAGGGTGGGAGGGAGATGCAAGAGGGAGGAGATATGCTGATATATGTATATGTATAGCTGATTCACTTTGCTATAAAGCAGAAACTAACGCATGATTGTAAAGCAGTTATACTCCAATAAAAAAAAAACTAATAAGAACTTGCTGTATAAAAAAATAAAATAAAATTCAAAAAAATAAAAGACAACAGGCTGAAAATGGAGTCACTTATGCTAAATAAGCCTAATGTCACCAAACTGAGACTTAATTGCAGTTTCAGCTCTCCTAGAAATGAAATCTTTTTTTGTATCACCTGTTGTTTTTTAAATTTATTTTGTTGAAGTATAGTTGATTTACAATGTTGTGTTAATTTCTGCTGTACAGCAAAGTGATTCAGTTATACATATATATATACATATTATATATATATATGTTCCTTTTTTTAACATCTTTATTGGAGTATAATTGCTTTACAATGGTGTGTTAGTTTCTGCTTTACAACATATATATGTTCTTTTAAAAATTGTTTTCCATTATGGTTTATCACAGGCTATTGAATATAGTTCCCTGTGTTATACAGTAGGACCTTGTTGTTTATCCAGTCTGTATGTAACAGTATGCGTCTGCTAATCCCAAACTCCCAATTCATCCCTCCCTCACTTCCCTCCCCCTTGGCCACCAAAAATTGTTCTCTAGGTGAGTCTGTTTCATAGGTAAGTTCATTTGTGTCATATGTTAGATTCCACGTGTAAGTGATATCACATGGTATTTGTCTTTGTCTGATTACTTCACTTAGTATTATAATCTCTAGGTCCATCCATTTTGCTGCAAATGGCATTATTTCAGTCCTTTTTATGGCTGAGTAGTATTCCATTGTATATACATCTACTACATTTTCTTTATCCATTCATCTGTTGATGGACACTTAGGTTGCTTCCATGTCTTGTAAATAGTGCTGCTATGAATGTAGGGGTGCATGTATCTTTTTGAATTATAGTTTTGTCCAGATATATGCCCAGGAGTGGGATTGCTGGATCATATGGTAGCTCTGTTTTTAGTTTTTTAAGGACCCTACATATTGTTTTCCATAGTGGCTGCACCCATTTACATTACCACCAACAGTGTAGGAGGGTTCCATTTTCTCCACACCCTCTCCAGCATTTGTTATTTGTAGACTTTCTAACGATGGCCATTCTGACCAGTGTGAGATGGTATCTCATTGTAGTTTTGATTTGCACAGAAGTGGAATCTTAAACCAGCCAATGAAGAGTTACCTGGTCAGCCCTAGTGAGGTAACCTGCCTGATAGACCCTGCTACTCCCTAAAGGAAAGTAACTTTGTAATAACTAACCTGCTGTTTTCCTGGTGTAACTTCCTTATTCCTGCTCCCTTCTGCCTATCAAGGTCTTTCATTTTGCACAGCTCCTTGGAGCCCCTTTCTAGCTGCTAGGTTGGGTGTTGCCTGATTTTAATAGATTTTCTCTCAAATAATAAACAATTTTAACATGCCTCAGTTTATCTTTTTTTTTTTTTTTTTTTTTGAGGTACGCGGGCCTCTCACTGTCATGGCCTTTCCCGTTGCGGAGCGCAGGCTCAGCGGCCACGGCTCACGGGCCCAGCCGCTCCGCGACATGTGGGATCTTCCCGGACCGGGGCACGAACCCATGTCCTCTGCATCAGCAGGCGGACTCTCAACCACTGCGCCACCAGGGAAGCCCCCTCAGTTTATCTTTTAACTGTAGTTTACTTGCTGACTTGACTACATCCAAATGTAGCATGTTTTGACCCTACCTAAGATGTTGTGATGGGAGGGAAAGTGTTATTATTGACAGGAAGGGTATGGAAGGGAATGCTTTAAAGAAAAATTACTTTCTCAGAGAATGAACTAATTCACATAAGAAACCACAGCTAGATGAAGAAAAGGATGTGATTACTGACTGGAAGCTGTGAAGCTCTACCCCTGTGCCACCCCCAGTGGATCAAGCCACTAATATCTGCTCTGAGCTATTGCAGTAGCCTTTTACATCATTTTTCCTGTCTCTTCTGTGCTCCCCTGCAGCCTATTCTCAATGCAGCCTGTTTTAGCCTTTCAAATGGACCTCAGATCATGTCACTCTTCTTCTCAGAACCTCTCAAGGGCTTTCCACTTCACTCAGAGTGAAAGCCAGAGGCCTTGCAATGATGTACCAGCCCAAGCTCATCTGGTACCCCATTCCGTCTCTGCTTTCATCTCCTGCTTTTGTCTCCCTTGCTCACTCCCTTCAGCCACCCTGACCTTCTTGGTGTTCTCAAACACGCAGACTCATACCTCAGGGCCCTTCCATGTCCCTGGAACTCTCGCCTTACCTGCAAAACCCTTCCCCAGTAGCTCTCACACTCACCTCCCTCAAAGCTGTACTCAGATCACACCTTCTCAAGTTTTCCCCTGACCATCATATTTAGAATGTCAACCCCTCCCCATCTCTGCCCTCCCATCCTCTCACCGTACTTTGTTTTTTAATTCGAACATATTCTGTTTATTGAATTATTTATCTTGCTTTCTACTTGTCTTCACCCACTAGAATATAAGCTACATGAGAGCGGGGATTTCTGCCTTGTTGATTCATTGCTCTCTCCAGCACCTGGGACAGTGCCTGGTACAGACTAGGTACTCAGTAACTATTTGTCAGATAAACAAATGAATCATGGAAATTTAACTGGGGAAAGGGAACTGACTTTCTCTAAACGTGATGACAGTCTGGGAATCACATAATTTTTTAAAAACCTGAAAAGGAAAGAAATTTGATTTCTGCACAGCCCATGTCTACTCACAGGCATGTTTCCTGGGTGTGCCAGATAGTTGATTCAGAAAGAAAGGCCTTGGATGCCTTCAGTGTCATGCTTTAATCCAAATGATGCCGGGGATAGCAGTGAGAATAATACAAAACAAAAAGGGGGGGGGGATTGAAAATGGAATGGTTGTTTTGCTTCCAGAGTAATGATTTTCAAAGCAAAGGACTTGAATAGGAAAGAAATTAACAAAAACTGTGTCTCTGAAAATGCAAACTTCATTTACATTCTGATCTGTGTGATTTTTCAAGCTCAGTGATCCAAGGTCAGAGGGCACTTGTATTAGCATAGACCTTGCCTTGTTAGTTCACCTCTGACCAAACCTCTGAATTCCTTTTTAGGATGGTGGTGTTCCAATGACAATAAAACCGAGCTTTTATAACGCCAGTAACATTTATACAGCGCTTAGACAATTCCTAAATGAATTGTTCCCAGAGACCTTAGGCAATAGGTCAGGGTTATTAACTCCGTTTTGTACCCAGCGAGGAAGTGATTTGCGTAATGTCACCTGGTAAGCTATTGAATTCACAATTTGATTGCTTTATTTAGAAATAATGGTTCATTTAATACAGGGCGTGTTGCATGAAAGATGACCTCTTTTTAAATGGACAACTTCATATTTGGACTTAACTTTGGTCAGTGACCTGGAACTAATAGTATTCAGGTTTCTGTAAGACCAGGGTTTCAAACTCTCAAGTTGGGAGGCTGATTTAGAGACCTGAGAGGTCTGAGACTCCCAAAGCCATTTTGGTATTGACCAGGATTAGGCCACTCAACTCAGATACCCCCAGGGAGAAATCTATATTGGTAGGCTTAGGTGTGATTTGGGGTTCTACCAAGCCATAACTGAAATCCTGTTTGATTCCTTTGCTTTTTGTTTCATTTCCTTTTTATGCTCAGAAAGTTCCCTTTGGCTCAAAAAATCAATACAACTAAGGTTGAAAATTAGTGCTTGCATAGACAACTAAGAAATGGAGACACAATCCTCATTTGGAGGTCCTGGGTGTTAGTCAATATTATGGAAACATCACTGAAGTGACATCAAAGTTGTACTTGGAACCCATTTAGTTTTGTTTCTGTTGTGGTTCATTCCTTTCTCCTTCCAGAGCAGTATTATGAAAAGACCTCAAATTCAGTTCAATGAGCATGGCAACTACTCAGGAAGTCGTGGGGAAGAGTAAAAGTGAGGGGACTGCTTGTGAATTCATGTCCGTATCAAGAAGAGACTAGAAAACTAGAGCATCTAAAGAGAATTTTGAAACAAAAAGGACTTGCCAACTTTGAAAACTGATAGCAAAAAGAAAGAAAAAAGAAATGTCTAGTCTTTATTCGAATGTTTCAAAGTTTTTCAAACCTCTTCCCATTTCGTCTTTCTGGTGAGATAGGTTTAGTGCCAACAACAGCAAAAGATACACAAATTATACTTCTAATTTTTTAAAAGAGATTTTCTCCCTTTCCTTTATGGGAAATGCATTCATTCTTCTATACTGTTCTTAAATCTGATTCACTGCATTTTCATCCCTTTCTTGACAATCTGACTTACTGTTTGTAACATCTGCTGAGAATATGAACTAGAGTTTTGATACCACTGGGCAACTTCATTGGGCATTTAAACCTTTGCTTTAAAATCAGAAGAATTTTGCACATGCAATTTAAAAATTGTTTTAAAATTTGTAGGACCAAAGTGTAAATTGATAGAATGTAATTACTAGGTTTTAAATCAAGTCAGATTAAATTTAAGGCTATGTCCCCAAAAGTGATAGTAGTAGAGACCTCTGCAAATAAGCCGTAGTTCCCAGCACCTATAAAGTCACGGGGGCTTTGGTAGTTTATAATAAAATGTGGCTAAAGCATTCTTGGGAGCATTCTTCTGGCTATGTACATTGCATTCTTAAGGTAATTTAAGCAGAACAGTGAACTGACAGATCTGAATTGTATCATGACAATTTGGTGAAAAGGTGAATTGTGCAAATTATATGGGTCAAGTCTATACAACTTTCCTGAACTTTGGGAGATAGTCTGGGATGGTCTATGTTGTTAAGGGGTCACACCAGCTCAACTACACAATCAAGAGTTTGATGCTTCCTTACCTCCTGTTTTTGTCCAGAATTTGAAATGCAGAAATGTCTGTCGCCTACTTATTGAATGTTTAAATCTGTGCACATTAAAATAGGCAGCATATGGCAAACCTGACTATATACAGAAGGTAGAGTTTTTTCCTCTTCCCTTATATATCTGCTCTTAGCACACAGCATTATGCCAGTCTGAATTTTTTTTTCCCATTCAACAGTGTATATCAGCACTGATAACCATATTTTAAAGGAAGAAATGCTGTGCGTTTGATTCTTTGTTCAAGTTCTTAAATACTAATCAAATTAGTGCAGTGTTTAGTTAACTGTCCCATTTGCACCTTACGTGTTAATGAAAGATGCCCAAGTCATCACATTTTGGGAAGTTCAATACACTTCATTTCTTTGATCAAATGGTTTCCCTTTTTCCGCCAAAGTATCCACTTGAAACAGTATTAATCAAGTGTAGGCAACTTACTTTACCAGGCTTGCAAATTCAGGTGACTCACTTTTAATCAAATTCAACTTCATTAGTAGATTATAGAATAGAGAGACTGTGTTTTGATCAACACTAAAGAATTTTTTAAAAAGTGCTGTTCCTAATTTCTCATCTGATCATGATAATTCTTTGATATGTTAAATACTACCCTTCATCTGAAAGCTTCAGAGTTTCACCTGTTTTTATAACGGTATAGGAATTCACTTGTTTCTGCCCTCATTTTCAGTTGGCCATTTTAAAATTGTTAGAGCAGCAAAATAAATATTATTTCTGATGAAATCATTCGTTTCCCACCCCCAGCCTCATTAAAGTGCATTCATGGGTTCCCAGGGTCCTTTAGGTAAAGACTGAAACATCTCCAGGGCTCCGCACGGCCGGACCTCTGCCTGCTTCTCCAGCCTCCCTGGGGCCACTCCCCTTTCCCTCTGCTCTGCTCAGGCCACACTTCCTCCCAGCCCCGTTCATCACAACTCAGCTCAGTCATTCTTTCCTTCAGAAAGACCAGCCCCCTTGATGAAGCCAATTCCCATCACCACACTCTAGGAGCTCCAAGCATCTCTGCTTTGACGGCTTTTCAAAGTTGATATGTTATACTCATTTCTGTGATTATTTAAACAATATCTGTCTCCTGCAGTCTCCTAGAAGCTTCATGAGGGCAAGGAAGGGTCTGGTTTGCGGATATTTTCACTGTGTTTTCACCATTATATCTCTGGTGTCCAGTGTAGAACTTGGCAAGTGATAGACATTTAATAAATATTTGTTGAGTGTATGAGGAGATGAATAAATAAGTGCTGTATGAGGGCAGGATTTTATTGTGCTCACTACTATCTCTTCAGTACCTAGAACAGTGTCTGGGCCATAGTGGTTGCTTATTAAAAATATATATATATATATATATATATATATGTTGAATAAATTAATGTTTTCCTGACTTTTCAAGGGCACAGAGTGTATTTATGAGACACAGAGTGTATTGATGAGAGAGTGTACGGTGTACTTTGAATTTTTTTTCTGGAAACTATCCTATTATATTCATTAACTTATGGAGTTAGAAGGAAAATCTATAACCATGTTTGTTTGTTTTAATTTTTATTGGAGTATAGTTGCTTTACAATATTGTGTTAGTTTATACTGTACAGCAAAGTGGATCAGCTATACGTATACATATATCCCCTCTTTTTTTTGGATTTCCTTCTCATTTAGGTCACCACAGAGCATTGAGTAGCGTTCCCTGTGCTATACAGTAGGTTCTCATTAGTTTATCTATTTTATACATAGTATCAATAGTGTATATATGTCAGTGCCAATCTCCCAATTCATCCCACCCCGCCTTCCCCCTTGGTATCCATACATTTGTTCTCTATGCTGTGTCTAGTTCTTATAGCTGTGGTTTATTTATTGTGGTAAAATATATGTAACAAAATTTGCCATTTTTAAGTGTATAGTTCAGGGGTAATAAGTCCACTCACATTGTTGTATGATCATCACCATCATCCATCTCCAGAACCTTTTCATCATCCCAGACTGAAACTACCCATTAAACAGGAGCTCCCCATACAGCCATGTGGTTTTATAAATTTTTTTTTGTTTGCCTTAGCGTCTTTTCTTCCCATCACTTTCACATGGAAGTTTGATATGTAAAATATGTAAAAGTGAACTGCTTTTGCTTCTTGAATACGGTTGAGTGCCTCTGTTTCATTCTGTATCTTGGTTGGTGGTAACATTATCTGGAGACTGTGTTCCAGGACAAGGATGCCCGGGAGAGATCGGGGTACCAGGGGCCACACTGGGGGACATCTGCCCACCCACGGGGTGAGAGCTTATCTCGCCCAATTTAACCTGGAATCATCTTGGTTCCCTCCTCTTCCTCACAACCTACTCTGCATATGGGTGCGCGCACACGCGCGCACACACACACACACACACACACACACACACACACACACACGGATATACATTCACAGTCACTCTTCCTAAGACCGTGAGCTGCTTAAGGATTGGAGTCATGTCTTACCTGTCTGGGTTCCCAGAGGTCTGTAATATTTGTCGACCGAGTTTGTTTTCCACCCTGTGGATGAGAAACATTCCCAGTTCTACTTTCTTCTAGGAAGGAAATGTGACAACCTCACAAAGTGGCGTATTTCACTGTCTAACCATCTTTACACATTGCTCGTGGTGTGGCCCATGACCACGTACATCAAAACCCCCTGGGGGTGCCTGCTAGAAAAGTAGATTTCCAGCCTCACCTACTAAGAGTCAGATTCTCTCAAAAATTCTATTTTCTATTTTTTTTCCCTAAAAATGTAATTTGCTTTTAATGAGTCAAAGAGATGGTGAATTTTAAAAGCTGAGGTTTTAACCCACTACTTACTATGCTGCTGCCATTTAAACAAATTTTATTGGGGTCTAGTTGATTTATAATGTTGTGTTAGTTTCAGGTGTACAGCAAAGTGAATCAGTTATACACATACATATATCCACTCTTTTTTAGATTATTTTCCCATATACGCCATTACAGAGTATTGAGAAGAGTTCCCTGTGCTATACAGTAGGTCCTTGTTGTTTATCTATTTTATATGTACTAGTGTGTATATATCAATCCCAATCTCCCAGTTTATCCCTCCCTCCCTTTTCCCCACTGGTAACTATAAGTTTCAAAAACTCTATTTTCAGTCTTCCCTGTGGTCTAGGTACAGTGTTATTTTTTATACCATCACGTAAATCTTCGGTATTTGTTTGGTTTATATTTAGAGAAGTTGAGAAATAGTTTCTCAGTATCTGCAATATAAAAGTTTTAGGACCTTCATATATTCACGGACAGTTTAAACAGCCTCCTTTGTGCTTTTTCTTCCCTAAACAAAGTAAAACACTGTTACTTTAATTGTCTTTAAGAGGACTTATTTAATATCCTTTAATCACTTTTGCTCTACTGCTCTGCATGGACTAATATTATAAAATTAAATCTACGCCTCTTAGATTATAGACACAGAAAAAGGACCAACGAGGAACAGATTTAATTTAAAGTTTCTATTGTGTTTATGACATGCTGACGCTGATAGAACAGAGTTAGCTGTTGGAACAATCCCCTAAATTATAGAAATGCCACTGAATTAGAGTTCCTTTGTAACTCATATCACGGTCCAGTGCTAGTAATGTAGACCATTTGCATGGAGGGAAGGCTCTCTATCTGTCACCCTTCAGGAACCTCCACTGACAGAGGCCAGGCCATGTGATTTCCAAAGTCACATTGGGCATTGACATCCAGCCAACAGTGGAGAGATAAGAGGTGTGGGAAACACACACTTGCTTCCTAAACATCTGGGCAAAGAAGTGATACATGTTAGCTCTCTTACATCTCAAGGTCTTGCCCAGATACAAGGGGAGCTGGAAATGTAGACCCCGGACAGGAGCTTCTCCCTCACAGCCCCTCTACGTGACAGAAGGGACAATGGCTCTTTGGTGAACAGCTAGCAGTACTCCCACTGGATCTCTAGGTTTCCACTTCTAGTTATTCCTCCTATAAAACCATGAAATGTGCCATGTCCGAGGTACCATGAAATGTTCCAGTAATGTATGTGACAGCATGATGGCCGGTACACTGACAGACGGTAAGATGGCATTTATCCAGCATTAGTGTAATTTGCCCACTGTTGGTTGTTTGCACCAATTTACAAGGTAGCAGATGACGATGTCACTTGAAACACTCAAAAGCTTCTGGGGATGGTCCATCTTCAATCTGTTTAATTTGATTTATCAAGGGACCAGTGGTTTCATTTCTCTGAATGGTAAGGCCGGATGCACACTGGTTCACCTGCAAGTTTCCCATCAGGATGGATCCCTGCCTTGCGCCACCCTGACATTCAAGAGGTCATGGAGCTGGTCCCAAGTCCCGAGAAGTTGATTGGTCTTGAAGAGTACGCTGAACTTGATGCTAAACTTGGGATTAGAAGTCGGGACTCCGTGTCCCCAGAAGCCCCGCCAGCCAGGTTGTGGTAGAGGTGGGCCCCTCTGGGTGCCATCTCTTTGAGGTACTAGCTGGAGAACCTGCTTTATTTCAGACCATACTCTCTGCTTTTTGCAATGTATTTTGTTTCATAGGCTGCTGAAACGGGGAGAACCGGCTTTCAAGATGATTTTGGCTTTTTGCCATGCCAAGCTGAATTAGGCTGCTAGATGACAGGCATACCCCAGAGAAACCAAAGATAAATGCCAATTTTAATAGGGTTGTTTGTTTATCCTTTTCTCTCCAGTTAATAAGTATGAATGAGCCCCAGATTCAGTCCAAGGATCATGTCAAAGGCAGGAAGTTAAGAAAAAAAAAGAAGAGTTTGGGAGTTAGTCCATGATTTACTACTGAAGTTTTGTTAAGACCAAAGATTAAAAATAACTTGGTAAATTACTATCGTTTCCTCATGATAAAAGCACAAAACACTTTTGCATGAGACATAAATACATACCAGTGCAGGTGTATAAATACATCGTTACGTGTAAGGTTTTCAGAATTGGTGTTCGGAAGTGTTTATCAACTACATGTATTTTTTAAGAGTATAAACAGGAAATAATTGTCACAGTTGAAAACAGAATTGGCTTGAGGAGTCAGATACTTGATATTTTGACGTAGTCTACCCCAAAGGGTAGATTATCATCACTAAGGCCAGTTTTTAGAAATCAACCTCACAGCAACTAAAGAGTAAGCATTTTGAATGTCCTCACAATTGTGCCAGAGAGTATAAACTAAATGAGATTTTGAGCGTTTTTGCTCACTGATACTTTTTCCTAACAGCGTTTGCCAAATAGATTTTTGATTGTATTGAAGGTTGTGGATTCTCATTTGAAAATAAACAAACAGATCCTGCCAAAAATTAATGCCGATCAATAGTTCGATTTATTTTGGAGCTCTTAGGAATTTTATGATGTTATTTTTCTATGAGCGGCTAAGGCAAGTATTCACTTTCTTGAATTGTAGAAAAATTTTAATATTATACATATGCACCATTGAATTGTTTTTATTTTAATTGTTTTACTGTGCGTACCATGGCCTTTGGGTTTGTTACGTTTTTCACCTAGACGTTATTCATCTTTCCTGAAGGCGACTTTTAAATGACATCAGATCTCACCTTGACCTTTTGACTTAGGACTGGGTTTATTTAATCGGATAAGTTGATTGTATTTTGGTTAAAAAAAATTTAATGTTACTTTGTTATTGGGAAAATAATCCTTCGCAATGATGTGTATGTTTCAGGGTGATGAAAGGCCATTGACACAGTTGTCAAAGCAACAGTAACCAATGTAGCAAGCAAACATTCATTCCCTAGAAATGTTTGGCATAATTGCTGACATGGTAATAGTTAGTACATAGTCTTTTGGTGGTCTTTGCAAAGGCTTGAGGGTTTACGTCATCACAGGGAGGTTAAAAATGAGGCTTTCAGTGATACACATAAGCAAGGATGAAATCATTTTCCCACATGATGCGTATGGGAAACCATAGCTATGTGAAATTACGTAATAAGTGTTCTTTTTAGGGTGTTTTGCCCTGGATTGAATTATTCTGAAAGCGATTCAAACTTATCAAAAGAACCACATTCCTTTGCCTCCTCTTTAAAAATCCGTGTTCAAAACATCTTCCATACCATACCCAGTAGTGTTTTCACACTTGCCCCTTTGTGAGACATTATTAGTAAACAGGTGTACTTGCCAGAGGGACATAGAAATCCTAGTGCAGCAGGTGTCGCTGAAAGCGGGAAGGCATAGGCCACGGGGGTTGGGGGGGGGGGGTAGTACCAGCTCAGGGCTGCGGGGACTTCCCACTCCCAGCTGCTGAGTTCTCCCCATTTGGGTCCTTCCTGTAGGTTTTGACACCGTGGACCACAGTGTGGTCCCCCTCTTGACCCTTTTATTTCTGGCTCTTCCACTCAGTCTGACCACTCTTTCTGAGAATTTCCTGCTCCCCTCTAACTGCATCTCAGTAGCATCCGCAATCCCAAGTTTATCCTGTCCTCTCTCAAAAGCCGCAGGAGGAAGTAGAGAAAGCTCGAGTTTGGGATTCAGACAGAAGTGGTCTTGTGTTCCAAACGTATGACTTGCCAGCTGTGTGTCGAGGGTCATTAACTTCACCTCTCTGTTGCTTCAGTTTCTGCCTCTGTGTCAAAGCAATAATGATGCTTATAGAATTGGTGCATCACCTGCGTGTCTGGGACACAGTGTAACCTATTACACGTTAGTTCTCTTAGGTCTTCCAGGTAAAAATTATAGTAAAATTAATTTTATTGACCTGTGTCTTTACTGGACTCACTCCCCAATATCTAGCAGTAGCCTCCAGTCAGCTGTGATATAGATTTTCAGCAACAGCTCCCCAGCAACGTGGTGCCGGTGTTTCAGACACAGTGAGGGTACCAAATAGGTGGGGAGAAGATGCCTTTAAAGGGCTTAGTTCGGCAAACTCAAGCACTCTCTAAGTTTCTGTTGATTTTGCCATACACAGAAATTTGTTTTAGCAGAGCCTTTAAGAAGGTAGGAACAGGCTACCTTTTGAGTAGCGTAACTGTCTTACCAAGATGATTTGGAGATAAAGGATTGTGGTGTATTTTGGCCAGAGGACCCAATAATGCTTATCTTCTGCTCTACCTCTGTGGTACCCAAAGGAGATGCTTGTAGTGAGGACATTGACAAAGCAAGACGAAATACAAAGGCATTAGAAGCTGCGGCCTTGATCTTGAGTCCCCGTTGCAGAGCTCTGTTACTCTAGGCTAGAAGAGGCAACAGGCTCCTTTACCCTAGGTGAGTAATGACCTGGAAGCAACACCCTCCATTAAGCAGGGCTGATTCCTTTATGCCCAAACCAGTGCCAGACATTAACACTGCAATATGGAGAGGAAGACTAATCAAGGCTCACATCCCGTAACAGAAAGAAAGGATTCAGGAGGACAGGTTTCCTTAGTGTCAGGCCTGGCACTGGGCTACCCCACCTGCCTCAGGTCCCGGGTAGGGCCCAAAGCAAGTCGAGCTGCCCTGGGGGAGAGAGATGCAGAAAGATGGAGAGATTGCTAGGTGGAGGGGAGAGAAACTAGACCCCATCCACATGCTGACCTGATCAAGTTTCACCTCTAAAGGTGTACTCATATATTAGGATAATGAAAAGTCACAAAATCATTCCATTAATGAAATTAGATTATTTTTATTTTTGCAGTAGCATTGCATGTCTTGACCAAATCAATGTTCCTATCCCTACATCAGTGTTCCATCTGTTTTCTGATTCATCTTGGGGGTGGGCTTTGGGAAGAGCCAGGGGTTACCCCTACAAGCCAAGAATCTTGTATGTTGGTGACTGAAACATCCCCAAAGCAGCCTCCCTTTCCAATCTCTATTCTCTTGGGCAGTTACACTACTGACAACTGTTCTTTCCTCTTGCCTAATACCCCCAGTAGGGCTGCATTGTTCTCAAGTTCAAGTTCAGACTTGTCAGTTGGTTGGTGCTCAAGGCCCTTTGTACTCTGGTAGCGTATGACCTCAGTAGCCTCCCCTCTTGGCCATATACCCGGCCTCCCACCATCACTGCGCCTGTAGCTCCATTGCTCTGCTAGTGGGGACATACCACCCACTTGGTCATTGCCGTTCCTTTGTTTCTGCCCTTCCCTCTACTCAGAATGCCCTTTCTACCCACCTGTAAGGTTTAACTCAAGCCTTGTGTCCTGTGGAACGCCTTCCTTGATGCCCCCTTGTAGAATCAGTTGTTCTTTTGTGGTTTCATAGTATACTCTATAAATACTGCATTGTATGGTGGTTGATGGTAGTTCTGGTTTTCCCATCAGTGCATGGACTGTGATCCCTTATGTAGGAAACATGTCTTATTTAATTCCTGTTTTCTTATCTGTATTTATCCAGTCTATTGACAGATACATATGACATGTTCAGTATATTTGGTTGAATTGTTTTTATTGTAGACATAGCTTCAAATCCTTGTAGACTCTTTCCTACACACCTGTAGAGATTTTGTAAGTGGGAACTAAATGACAAGGAAAGAAAACCTCATTTACTCTAAAATTGGTTTTAATTCCATGGGAGGATCACTAACCACTGCAACATTAGCATTTTGTCCTGATAAAAATGTCATTGAGGGCTTCCCTGGTGGCGCAGTGGTTGAGAGTCCGCTTGCCGATGCAGGGCACACGGGTTCGTGCCCCGGTCTGGGAAGATCTCACATGCCGCGGAGCGGCTGGGTCCGTGAGCCATGGCCGCTGAGTCTGCGCGTCCGGAGCCTGTGCTCCGCAGCGGGAGAGGCCACAACAGTGAGAGGCCCGCGTACCGCAAAAAAAAAAAAAAAAAGAATGTCATTGCAGCAGATCCAGTGAAAATCGATGGAGTGGTTTTACATGTAATTAAGATAAAGCTTTTCGCAACTGAATACAGAAGATATTTTGTAACACGGGCCTAAACGAAAGCATCTGAGATGATGACATATCTTTTTATTTTAGCAATAGAATCATTTTGCAATTGATAGTTGTCTTCATATTTGAGTGCAGCCAGGAATTCCTGAATTGACACTTGTTTCTCTTCTCTGAAAGGTTTCTCAGAGGTTGATAGTATGACTTCTGTTTCCAAAAGCCCAAAGTCCCAAAAGCCACAAATCCTCTTTTAGAAAACCATGGGTGTCCCTGAACTGGTTGTCTCAAAAAAAAAAGAGAGACCTAATGTACTCAGCTGTGATTGTTTTCCTCCCGGTCTGTGCTGTCCTTTGCTGGCTATTTCTCAGCTGGAATATTTGCAAAGGAGACATTCAGGCTGAGGAGAGGAGACTTGGAGATGGTCAAGCTCTGGACTGTCCATAGCTGGCCCTTTGTCACAGCCCAGGTGGGTCTTCTCTGCTCTAGGCTGCACCCATCATTTCTTTGTGACCCTCATTGAAAACTTGGGGCCTTTCAAACAGAGAAGATTTCCTACTCTACTAAATAAAATACTTCAATAATAATAATAATAGTCACACAATACGGAAGTATTTTAGCCACGCTATACACATGCATTACCAAAAAACCCTCTTATTTCCATAAACTGAAAAAAGGCACCAGGCGTGACTCTTTCGATTGGGATCCATTAATGGGATGGTCACCAGAGTTTTAGTCACTTCTCTGCTGTCACTTTTGATTGAAACCAGCAGAGATGTGTTTTGGCAAATCTATTCATAATTTGTCTTTCCTTGTAGGGCTCCCCCTGTAATTGAGTTTCCCATCAGGGAGTCAGTTGGAGCTAATGTATGGACAATCTGTTGTGATTGACGGCGAATGTCTTGTTAACATTCTCCCCTCTCTTCAACCCACAGAGCAATGCCAAGACTTTTGGTTTAAAGAAGTCAAAGGAAGAACAATCTCTTCAGATAAGAAGATCTTCTTTAAAGGTAGAAACTTATCTTCTTAAAAGGTTTAAATTAGTAATTGGTTCAAGAAGGGAATTATACCATAAAATGATGTGTTTATGTAATAGTATCGCCATGTTTAATACTGTCCATCCAGAGAGTATGATGAAAGACAGCGAGTAGCGATAATGGTCGCAGAAACATGAATCATACTGCATGTCAGAGAGGATGGATCAAATACACAGGGAAGAAAACCAGCTCTTCACGTACTTTCATAGTAATAAGATTTTTGTTTTTCTAAGTCATGAATTGTACAAAATTCAGAAAATAGAAGAATAAAAGCATTGCTAGTAAACAGTAGGTTTCTGATGGAATTAAAGATTTAAAATGGTAAGGAATTATTTGTAAGAAAGTTTTCTTTTTGATTCAATCATCTATCAAAAACCTCCTGAGAACATATTGTCCAAGTAATACAAAAGTCTGTTTGGAAAGTTTCAGTGTTACTTTGATACAGGCTTTCTGCTTTATAAATCTCTTTACCACCCTAGTCCAATTTATATCATTTGAATTATCAGCTCTAGAACAGACTCTGCCAGGCCAATGATGCCTTCTCAAAGGCCATTGAACTTGATGAAAAATATCTTACTTGACGATCTGGAACACAGTTCAGACAACTGTATCTCACCCAATAATAGCTTCCTTAAGGAATTTATGAAAGCGTGATTGTTCAGCCTTTGGGTCTCTTATCTCATAGGTTTTATTTAACAAGTAAAGTCCCATGGAATTTAATTAAGAAAAGAAGATTGTATGCAAGATTTTGAGGTAGTAAAATCTTGCAAGATGTTGTCCCTTGTCCTTGAGAAGTCTGAAATTGATCCATCCATATGTTGTTTTGTATTTTTCATGCCTCAGTTGAATTTGCTTCCGTTATGTTGTACTGAAACTAAATGTACTGAAACTAACTAGTTTTTGTGATGTTTCAAAATCGCACCACAAATCCCCAGATCAGTAGCCTGGAAACTAAGGAGGCTGCTTTGTGAATCAAATAGCACACGTTTTGTTCTGCTTGGAGAGTCCTCAAAGTGAAAATGAGTAAAGATTAGCAACATTGCTGAGTTAGATAATTTTGACCAATACCGAAAGAGCCTGAATGTTTTATGAATGGCTCTTTTAATTGAAAGCTCCCCCGTCAACGGAAAATGACTGATAAAGTTTTGATATACCTAGACATACCTCCTCCAACAAGTGTCCATATTTCATAAAATAAATACACCTGCAAGGTAAGACAATGTGAGAGACCCCTCCATTCTAGCAGGGACGTGGAAGTTTGCCTACACTGAACCACAGTTGTTAGGAACTAAGAATTAGTAGTAACAGTGGTGTCAGCACACACTTTCCACATCCTTGGACAGCGATACCATAGAAGTGAGTACCGCTTCCACAAGACTCTTAGGCAAGCAAAGCTTTTTACTAAAAGAGAGAGTTTGTGTACAAGAAAGAAGGCCAGCTCCCTGAGTAGAAGGGGCAAGTTGCTTTTATAACAATAGAGAGGGCTGGTCTCATGATCACTGATAATTTCCAGAAATTGTCAGACTTCTTGATTGGCAGCAGATGGCTCCATGGTGGCTGGCAGGAATAAGGAGTACTTCTTTGAGGGGAAAGGAGTGCAGCAGAATTTTCTGCAAGAAAGTACCGGAACGGATAAGGATTAAAGTTTATAGTTGAGTCTTGTTGCAACTAGGTATACTCGTGAGTGTGACAGAGATAAGGTTCATCTTTTATTCCTGCCAGCCTGGTTTTTGTCTATGGGACCCAGGCCCCCAGGACCTTTGTTCTTTACCTTCCAAGGGCTATTTTGCTCAAAGCCGTTCCCTGGTCCTTTTCCAAAATGGCTGTACTCTTGTCTTCCTGTCTCAGTGGTTAGTAAAGTGGCCTACCCATAAAACACCAGCACCAGCAGTAAGTGCTAGCAGATTCTTCTGTAGATGGCGTATTGTGTGATACTCAGGAGAGGTAGGAAGACCAAAAGACCAGGAGCTTATTTGTCAATGGTGGTTTCTAGTGAAAGGGGGAATATACACAAAGACAAGGCAAGCACAGGGGCCGCTGGGAAGGTGTGCATAGTGCCCTTGTAAGGTGGCAGCAGTGGGGCTCCATAAGGTGACTCCTCAGGGAGTTTTCCTGGCTGGTTGCATTATTTTCTCATCCATTCACTGCATGAGAGTTCTTTGACTTCAGGTCTCTGTCTTCTAGGGCAACAGGTGAAAAAGTTCAGTTCTGCCTTTCTCGGTCCATTCTTCTCAGTTATCTTCTCGGCTGCACTTTTGTCAGACGACTACAGTGAACTTTTAGTCGTTAGGCTCTAGTAGAACCACAAGAATATCTCATTTTATCTTCATGGAGGATTTCATCTGGTGGAGACTAAACACTGACTGCCTTCCTGTGCCTCTCCCTTGCCTCACAAAGACTCCCTGGAACTTCCTGAAACTCTAAAGCACACTTGTATTCAGAAGGTCCTCGGGCTATTCAAGAATTCGGCCTCTGACATTAGAATAGAAAGCGTTTTGGAAACTACTTAGAGTTTCCAGTAGGCTTTTTCCATGTTCGCTAGCGGGCTGTGGTATCCGAAAGACGTGGGCAGCCAGAGCCATGGTTTGTGAAGCCTCACCACACCCCACATCCCTCTGTCTGGAAAGTACTACCCCTCCCCACGTCCAGTTGCATGTGAAAACTGCGTTCGCGTTCACCAGCAGCACTAATGTGTAAGTCCTCTCCAAGGAAAATCTGCCTTCTACC
This sequence comes from Neophocaena asiaeorientalis asiaeorientalis, assembly GCF_003031525.2. NCBI lineage: Eukaryota > Metazoa > Chordata > Mammalia > Artiodactyla > Phocoenidae > Neophocaena > Neophocaena asiaeorientalis. The sequence continues at coordinate 695,834 of NW_020172993.1, read as the reverse complement.
TGACTTGAAAACCTTGAGCTGAAACGTAGGGACAGTTAATGGTGGAATTGTTATAAGCAACCCGAGTTGCAGGGGGCAGCCCCCAAAATCACTCTGAATACTGGTTTTCTGCTCTCGCTACGTTTGTGTAAGTTGGGTCCTGGTTGTAACCGTGATGAGGCTGAAGAAGCAGCGTGCTTGTGCTGTACCTTAAAGCATGTTCCCATTAGGCAAGGTGCAGAAGAGGGAAGATCTGGCAGGTTATTGGAGGTACTTAATGATTGTTTTTGGTTGATGATTTCAAAGTTGTTCTTTCCCTTGGACTCGTGCTACTAACTTTTTTAAATGATGCAGATGTCTTAGGAGACTGGTAGTTCTATTCTGAGTAGATAACAGTAAAACTGATAACAGTGAAAAGACTTTCTCTTACGACTAAGTTGATTTGTAAATGTGAATCAATATTTAAACAGTAGTCCAGCTGGGACTACTGTTTTGGATATTCTTTGACAGTATAGAGATCTATCAAAATTTTGTCCTACAGGATCATTTTAAGGCTGATAAGTTTCATTTCATGTTTACTCGACACCAGACAAACCTAGGAGACAAGCGTCATCCACAAAAGGAATACTTGCCTACGGAACTAGAGATGAAAAGCTCATTAATAAAAGCAATTACCCTGAATAAATAAATAAATAAAAGCAATTACCCTGGGAAGCCCAGAACTTCCAAAAACCAAGACAGGGACATAAATCTAAGCAAAGGGTTTTATACCAGTTAAAATTGGGGTATTGAATCAACTAGAAAACCGGAACAATCTTTTCTGATGCTTATTAACTTCCTCCGTCCTCCTGACCTATGATGAGGGCAAGCTCTAGCTTTCCACTCAGTGACAGCATCTCCTGAAATACTACTGAGCTTGGACAGTCCCTCCCCTGTGGTCCCGGCAAACTTCTTCGTGGAATGACAGCTCACTACCAAGGAGCAGCATTCCTGGAAGCCGAATGAGAGGGGATGTAGGTTCTTTCCTTCCATCCCGGGGTACTGCTCAGTTTTCCATTTCTGTATGGAGTCTGAGTAACACCCTGTGACCTGGAGTCAGATGGAAGCATGTGAAATCCCATGGACAGTGTTTCTGTAGGGAGGTTGGGTTATAATACACTTCCTGATCTTTATCGCTGAGTCATTACGGCATCCATGATTGAGATGCGTCTGTTGATCAAGTCCCTTCTGCCCCTTGCATCCTGTCCTCGTGATTCTTATGAGACGCAACCATTTTCCTCTGGAAATCTGCCCTATCTGCCTCCCACTGCTGCGGGCTGCTCAGTTTGGTAGTCGTCTCCGGAAGAGCTGTGGAAAGGCGTCTGAAGAAAGACATCAGCATCCTCCGTTGGGAGATAGTGGGAGTGGGTGAGAGAGTGATGGGAAGGGTGGCATTGTGTCCTGTGGCAGTAGCAATCAGTGCTGGTAGTCAGCAGAAGGAATTCTGCAACTTGCATGCATCCCTCCCCTCTCCTCCCACTGTGGTCCAGTGGGGAGAAATATCTGTTTTGGGACTAGAAGGAGAACATTGCCTGAGTCACCCCAGTACTGGAAATGTGTAGCGACTTAGCATTTATACACCAAAGGGCTGATGGGATTATCTTTACAACAGATACTTACTGGATCAGATTTGTTTTCCCTGCCGTGCTTTTGGCTTGCAGGTTTTAAATGGTTTCTAGGTCATCAGAATTAGAACTGGTGACAAGATAAGGCTGGATCAGGGGAACACGAACTTTAATGTGGGGGGCTCACTGAAGGGCTGGAATTGTACCACCAGAGAGGGGAGCCACTGCCCTGTGACCTTGGCTCCCAGCAGTAAAACCGCTACTGAAATAACTCTGCCCCTGGGAGCACATTTATTCAAAATGATCATAGTAAAGGGCATCCCTTATTCATTCCGAATTATGATCTTTACGTTCAGCATTCTCATTATCAAATCAATATTTTGCTCCCCCTAACCTACTGAGTGAGATGCTCTGAGTGTTAACAGTACTGGAAAGCCTTAAATGCTCAGGTCCACAGAACTCTGAACACACAAAGGTAGGTTTGTGTGCCCAGGTTCTGAGGGTGCTTTATCAGATCCCTTCCTCCCAGCATCTGGACATTTTGTCCGGGGCTGCTTCTGGAGGGAGCCAAATCCTGGCAGGACCGTTATCTAGGGAACTACCCAGGAGGAAAATGAAGCCCAGTGTGGATCAGAGGCCAGGCCCAGGCCCCTGCTGGGAATGCAGTGTGTTGCCGTCACATCTGAGTGCAGACACAGATGCTTGGACTTTTTTTTTTTTTGCTTTGCTTTGTTGTGTTTTATTTTGTCTTTCGTGACAGCAATTCGTTTTGTAAGGCAAAGGAAAAAAAAGCTCTTAGAAGGATTCAAGTTTTCATATCTGCAGAAGGCATTTCTACAGCTTTTGTCAAACTTAGCTGGTCTGTAAAGCGTCTTTGTTTCTGGTTGACTGTTGCAAAAAGCAAGTCCATAAACTAGCACGCATCCAGGAGAGAATGATTTCTATTGAACGAGTCGAGTGGGATATGGTGCATGGGGCCAGTCCTGAAAAGGGTTTTGTTTCTTGCAGCATGGTGGAAATTCACATTCATATTGCTGCTGTGCGTTTGTTAGCAATGCACGGTTAAACAATGGGGCATGCCAGCCTACTCGGCGGTGTTGATTAATGCATTCCTTGAACATGTTGATTAATGTGTTCCTGCGATGCCTCCTCAAGCCGAGGCTGCACCTGAGGTGTGTGGGATGTGCCATCTCACCGGCTGTGTGTCGCTCACATGGGTCCATTTGCACATGGGTCTTCCGGGTGTATATTTCACACCAGCGCCTTTGTAAATAAAACGACAGATCGAGGAGATTTTTTTACAGGAATATTCTCCTCTGGCAGAAGTGTTCTATGTTAAATCTAGCAGGAACTCTATAAAACTGTGAGGTTTGTAGAAGGAATGGTCTTCCAGCTAAACGTAAATCCTTGATGCCATCTGTCCGTCCTATGGGCGATCCTGCCCTGACTTTCATTTTTCTTCTTCTCAAAGTTTTTGTAAAGAAAAAAAAAAAAAGCAGAAAATACCTATGGAGTACAATTTTCACTTGAATAATACAGAAAGAGTTATGCAAAGGGCCAACCCATTAGACATTTGGTGAACTTGGCAACTCAGTTGGAAATCCACTCTTCCCAGAGGCAGGGATTGCCATCAGTCAGGCCAGGGTAATTCTGTTTCCGGTCAGCTTCATTCAGGGTTGTGACGTTTCTTGCTGTATTATGAATTCCCATTAAACCACTTTTTTTTTCATAGCTTGTTTCTAAAAAGTCTCATCTTGATGGGTTCTGCTTGTCTGACGGTTTGAAAAAGATTTGTGTTTGAGAGTTTTTATTTGTTTAGTATCTCATACTTGTTATTTGAGACATAAGAATTCTACTGCTACTTTTAAAACTTCCTGACCCCAGAATTTTCAGCAAGATGGCAAAAGTGATGAGAAAGCCATGTTCTAAAATGGTGAGAGAAGGTTTGAGCATCAGAGAAGTGATCCAGCAGTGTCAGCGTGGTGCGTGTTACCAGTGTGCGTCTTGAGGTTCCAACTGTAGCATTTTAACAAAGGAAAGGCTATTTAGGAAAAAAAAAATTTTTTTCTAAAAAAAAAGTGAACAAGTTCATTCTGAACAAGAAGGAATTTTTATACATTAGAGAATTCATGTATGGAACTATTATATATAGAAGTAGTGGTGTCACCAATATCCTGTTTAATAATTGGCATGAAATTAATGGTGAAGGATGACATTCTGATATTTTCAAGAATAGGATTTGAGTGAAGATTCTTTATTCCATTTGGACTTAGCAGTGACAAGACCATTCAAAGGTCTACTTCAGAAGGTTCATAGAATACATGACTTCTTTTATTTGATTAATGACATCTAACCCCCAATTTACTATTACTTTAAAATGCTTAGTTATGTCTGCCTTACAAGGAATATTTGTGGAAAAATAGTAAAATATTTAAGTACTTCCTTGGCAGGCATACATAAGCTTCTCTCTTGGAACTCAAGGTACGCAAAATACTTGTTTAAGTCATTATAATACATATTTGATGTGAAAGACGTATTTGGGGAAACTCATCTTATTTGATTTTCACGGAACCTCTAATTATATGATATGTTTAGGAGAGAAATGCACCAAAATAACTGCCTAAGAGGGAGTTCACATTTGTGATTAGACATGCGTTTTCCTGGTTAGCTTGAATTCTACAGGAATTGAAGGGGTAAACAAAGAGAAGCAGCGAACATGATTAACATTTTTCTGCAAAGCTCTTGATACAGTACTGAATAAAAGCCTTGCTGACAGAAGCTGTTAGCCTTGTGAAGGAAAGGCCATAGGAACAGGTTATGAAAAGAAAGGATGGACGGCAGAGAACAATCCACATGGAGAAGGGGCACAGAGAAAATGGTTCCTGTCAATTTCTATTGTATTTATTTTTTTTGTCAGTAAGCACAGAGAACTGTGGCTTTAATGTAGTTTCCTGAATGGCTTTGTTTCCTGGGGCAAAAAAAAAAAAATCTGAGAAATAGAAAGAATTTGACAAATATAACTAGACACAGCTACCATATTGAAATTATTCAAATGAGCTGAAAAATATATCGGTCTAAGTTCAAAGTATCTGTAAAATATTTCTTCATTATGTAATATTTCCCTCTTACAGAGAATCCAACTAAAGATATGCTTTAATATTTAAAAAAGGTCTTCCAATTGGTTTCTTGTGCAAAATAATTAAAAGCTTTCTTACCTAGAGGAGTAGGAAAAAATAAGTACGTCTTAGACAGCCTCTGGCACCATCCTGGGTACTGAGTTCATGCTCTATAAATATTTGTTGAGTTGAAATGAATACTTGCTATATACCAAAACCAGAAGTCATCCCTAGAGAGAACTTTCCCCCAAATTTTCTCTCTGGGTCTTTTCATTTGTTGCTGATGATTTTTGACCACCCAGAGCAGCTTTATGGTAAATACATGAAATAAAATTTTCATTTTCCTGAAAACAAACCTTTGGACACTAGGATTTTTCTTCTGTAGAGCAACCCCCAAGTTTAGTGAGGAAATAGATTTCAAGTATCTATCTTATAATGGACTTGCTGATTCTGTCCAAATTATTTTTTATTACTGAATCGTAGCTGCCTTGATTCAATACATACAGGAGGGGCATGCAAAGATCTTTGCATAAAGGGGAAACAATTGAAAGACTTCCTTTTATAAAACAGATTTTCCTCAACTGAGAGTCAAATATAGCTCTGCACGAGTAGGGTGTTAAATCACCACTGAATGACTTATGGGACCGTTGCCCATACTTGAACCTAGAACCTCACCAATATTTCACCAATAAATCAAAGTTTATTTTGGATTTATTTGGGTTTCATTAATAGAAATAAAATACTAACCTATAGGACCTACATATAGTGCCTATAGGATGACCATCTTCATTATTAAACATTACTGATTGCTTCTTGTGTATAGGGAGCTATGAGAAGTTCTGATGATGTAGTCTGCATTGTAAGATATGACTCTGGCCCTTCTGTGACTCACACTCTTTAGTTACATAAATATAAATCAACCGTTCACCTACACACGTATGTACTAGGTCTACGCGTAAAAAAAGAGCACAGAGTAGCGTTACTGACGGTTAAATGTGTGGGAAAGGCTGAAAGTGCCCTGGGAGTTCAGAGGAGTGGTGACCACTACGTACTGAGAGGCTAACAGAGGTTTATGACCACTTTGAACTTAAACTGTTCATTGAAGGAAGAATGGTTCTAAGACTAGTTCAGAAAAACTAAATTGAAAAGAGTAGATGTTACAGTGGGGGAATGGCAGCCTTGAGGGGGATGGGAGAGAACCATGGTGTTTGCATCGCCAAAGGACAAAATAAGTAAACCAATTTAAAGCAGAAGGTAGACCTAAGATGTGGTTGAAAGTGGCTTTGGAGAGCTGTTTGTTCCTTTCTTCCTTTTTTCATGAATGAATGAACATTTATTCACTTGTCCATGAGCTATTATGTTTCAGACACCCTCCAAGAGTAACAGGCAGGCTATACTATACATGACAGGTATATAGCACAGTTATTGCAATATGGTGTAATTAGTCCCAAAAAGGTAAAAATAATACATACATATATATATTTATGTGTGTATATGTACATATAAAGGGATATGGCGATACAGAGGCAAATGTGACAACTCTGCGTGGTGGCATCAGGAAAATCCTTGAGAAGGAACATGAGACGCGAGTAGGCATCTTCTGGGCAGATGTAGAGAGGGACATTCCAGGGAGAGCAGATACCACTAGAAGCCTGGCAGTGGGTACACTTGGAGAGCTTGGTATGGTTGAAGGTGGAGAAGCTGGAGGTGCCGTGAAGGCGGGTTGGAGCCAGGAGTCTGGGGTAGGTTGTGGGATTCCACTTCAGGATTTTGAGTAAGGGAGTCACAGGATTAGATCTGAGTTTAGAACAAGTACTCTGTCAGCTGTACGTAGAATAGATGGGTGAAACTGGAAGCCGGAAACCAGTAAGAGGTGAGAAATGAGAAGAAGCAAGAGAGCCTGACCTAGGATCCTAGCAGAGGGGACCATTTACAGTGTATTTGAGTGGACCTATATGCCACTCAGCAAAGGAACAAAGAGTGAGGGAAAGCAAGTCCTGACCTTTGGCTTTAGAGACTGGGTGGATGCTGGTGCTACTGACTGGAATAGAAAATGCAGAAGGGCTGCTTTTGAGGTGAAGAGAGAAGATTCCGTCGTGATTATACTGCATCTGAAATATGTCTGATGGTGAATATATTGTACCGAGTTTGACTTATGTTCATTTATGAACCTGTTAAGTTCCCGAGTGAGAAGTAAGGTGTGCCCACCATTGTTTCGAGAAAGTTAATTCGGCATTGGTGTTTTAGGAAAATGAAAGCACATTGAAGATGAGGAAAGCTGTTAGGAAACTCTCTGTATAGGTGCAAGAGAACCGAGATCCCCAAACAAGGAGAGAGGCTGCAGGCCTGGTGAGTAGAGATGCCAGAGAACAGCAGATGCTGGAGAACAGCAGCCCCTTGCCTTTCATGGTTTGGGTTAAACTTAGTGGAGCTTTTGTCGCATGATTCCATGAGTACAATCCTAGCTGAGCCATCTCTGCCTTAGGTGAGTCCTATCCCTGGAACTCAGAGAACTGGGTTGGCAGCAGTGATACCTGGTCCTCCCAGGCTGTCCTCAGAATGAGTACACTTTGTTTGAAGAAGGGGGCCGGTTCCCCGTGGACCACGTGTGAGGAGAATTAACGCCATCAATCATCTTCAAGAGTATAACTGGCTGTAGAAACCACAAGGCCAAAAACTCTTATTAACCGAGCGACCTAGAATATATACAACTCAGACTGAAATGACTTTCTCAGAGAATGGTCTAAATAAAGAAAATTTTGCCAAGGGCAAATATGAAGGAAAGCAAGTACACAGCATTCCCCAGGGTCACTGGAAACAGTTCTTGAAGCAATAACATGGGACAATTTGTCATTATTACTAACACACAAATTTGAGTCCAGTGTCAGGGAAAAGAGCTCCATTGTTTTGTTTCTGTTGTTACGTTCATGGTGGGTTTTTTTTTTTTTTTGTCCTGTGATAACTATTTGGAAAGGGTGACCAGTTAGATACATGCCAAATGACTGAGGTGGTATTTCCATGAAACGTTTCCATTTTAATAATTCTTTCAGATTTCTAGATGAAAGACAGTTTAACCCTGGGGCATATGCTAAGATGAATCACACGTCTCAGAAAGTGATGCGTTGGCTGCAGAGGGAATTCATGTGTACTTTTGGACACATTCTGGCATAATTAATGCCCCGAATCATAATTTTAAATGCCCAAATCATAATTTACATTCATACATTTTTCATTTTGAACTTCTAGGTATTTCTTAATCAAAACTCATACTACTGTCCATTGATCGTCCATTAAGCCAATCAAATGGAAAAGAACTGTAGTTTTTTTAAAAATAGAAAAATTATCTAATTTCCCTTCTACTTTTCATGTGCATAGGATAAGCAGAAAAAAAATCCCAGATCTGACTTGGAACTCCTTTCATTTATCCCAGACACATGGGATGGGCTAGTAAGTGGCCATGTGTTCATGCCACGGGGGCACCCTGCTTGTTTCCTTCTGTAGCTCAACTGGTCCGGTCCTTTTGTTGCTAATAACCTCCCAGGTGCCTGGTACCAATTCTTCCCTAGTTCTAATAAATCAGAAAAGAAAATGAAGAAATTCTAGGTTGTAAAGCCAGACCTGATGCAAATTTTGCCTGGTCCCTTTATATTAACTTCTATTTCGTCCTGGCCTGTGTGCCTCAACCAAGGAAGACTCTTGCCATTCATTTGCCCCCTTCCTGTTTTACTGCTGCTCCTTGTTTAGCGCAACATGGAGCTAAGTCATGTTCTCCAAGGATCTCATCTTACCCAGGGCTGCAATTGTCCTTTGCTTCTGGGTTTTGTTGGCATATATGTACGATATGAGGGCCTTTATGGAAAATAGCTGTTTACTGTAAAAATAATATCTGGGAGCCTCTCTGGCTGTATTCCATAAAGACAAATTTAATTTCATATTATATATTTTAATGTCTTCCCAATGGTGATGGTACTTCTTCAATATTTAATAAGGTAAAATTACCAGTGTTACAGTAACAACTGAGAATAATCAAATATGCCCTAAGCAGTATTTTTTATATCAACTTTCTTTCTTCCTTCCTTCCTTCCTCCCTCCTTCCCTCCCTCCCTCCCTCCCTCCCTTCCTTTTCTTTCTTTCTTTCTTTCTTTCTTCCTTCCTTCCTTCCTTCCTTCCTTCCTTCCTTCCTTCCTTCCTTCCTTCCTTTCTTTCTTTCTTTCTTTCTTTCTTTCTTTCTTTCTTCCTTTCTTTCTTTCTTTTCATGCCTATAAAAAAGCCAACAGAAGTTTTGGGAAGGATTAAATTTGTATGTAGACAGTAATAACTTAATAGTGGAATTGAATATTCCCAGTGATACCTATTCTAGAAACCATTATGTCCTACTATTAATAAGAGTCACCATTTAGGAAGCTTATTCAGTGCTAGACATGTTCTAAGCACTTTACATGTTTTATCTCATGTTATCCTCACAGTAACCTGTTATTATCCTCATTTTATAGATGAAAAAAACTGAGGTACAAAGTTAAATACATTGCCCATGGACACACAGCTAGTAAATGGTAGAACAGGGGTTCAGAACCCAAGTGAGTCTAATTCCAGAGCCTGTGTGCTTCACCACCACACCTCTGCTTGGGCAAGAGAGGTGCCCACCAGAATGCTTGATTAGTTAATAAGGGACGCCCTTGGCCTTGGGAGTTCTGCTCACGGTACTGTGTGTTCATGACAAGTAAGGCCTCACAGGGAAGTCAAAGCTATTACCCTTCTGCCCGTTCCATCAAATAATAAACCTAAAGGCTGTCAAGGCTGTTACGCTGCGCCTGCAGTGCTAAATATCCCTCCCGTGTTCGTGCATGTTGTGTAGAATAAGTGGGTGCTACAGAAAGACAAAAATTCTAGGCCAAACAATATAATATGGTTAGGGATGCTTGCCTGCTTCAAGGTAGTACTACAGTAGTTATGGCCATTCTTAGCTCTTGTGAGGCTGATTCTATCTGAAAAAGAAGTTCTTGGAATTTTAGTGTCAGTGCGCTTTGCTCACAGCTATGACACTTGTCCACATGAATAAAAATAGTCACAATTAACACTTGTTCTTTGTACCTTGTCACCACTCCCCATCCAGCCTCTTCCCTCCCAGAGCTCTTCCACAGGAACCCACGCCGTGTCTTATCCACACAGGATTTTGAAGGTACCTAGTTGTACCGCTTCTCCGAAATGACCTGGCCAGTGCTTTAGATGTGATTTCCCACTCTTTTCCCTGCCCCCTTCCCATCCTAACCCAGTGTTTGTGTTTTAATAGAAGGATCTGGAAAATAGCTTGAAGATATAGAAGAAGGAACAATTAAATCTTATCATTAGACTCAAGTAGTAAAATTCCAGGCAGAGGGTTTATCCTTTTTGGCCAGAAGAGCCCTGCCCCACAAATTCTGAAATAACACACAGTAAAACTATCTACTCATAAATCTCCCACCCACTTAGATTATAGTTATTTCAGTGGTGCCTTTTAGAGAATGATCATGATAAGTGCATACTTTTTTGTTTAAATATGACCATTAGTAATAAACTATGGCGAGTTTGGGATTAACATATACACACTACTGTATATAAAATAGATAATCATCAAGGACCTACTGTACAGCACAGGGAACTATACTCAATATTTTGTAATAACCTATAAGGGGAAAGAATATATATATATGTATAACTGAATCACTTTGTACACCTGAAACTAATACTACATTGAAAATCAACTACACTTCAATCAAAAAAGAAAAAGATTTTTGAAAAAGTAATAAAGTATGGCTTTACAACCTGCATTTTATTTAAATTTGTATTTAGTTTTTAAAATGATCTCATTGTCAAATGTTTCATTCTAGAGAATACTCAGGTTTTTTTATCCTGATTAAGTTTGTGCAAAGCCCAAACTCTTACCCTGACTTCACTTTTATTCCTCTCCCCCGACTCTGCTCTCCGTACATTGGCCCCTTTGCTGTTGCTTCAACAAGCCAGCCTTGAACAAAGGCCACAGGCCACCTCAGGACCTTTGCACAGTACTTCCCTCAGTCTAGAACACTCTTCCTGCATGTGTGCCATAGCTTGCTCCCTCCTTCAGGTCTTTGCTTAAGTATCACTTTCTGGAGAGCCATTTCCTGATCCCCTGGTGAGCAAGTGTACCTGTGTGTATGCACACACACGCATACACATATGCACACACATGTGCACACACACACATACCTGGGAACCCCTATCTCCCTGTCTAGTTTTATTTTTTCCTCCATAGTACTTACCTTATAAACTATATAATTTACTGTTTATTTTGTTATTATCTGTCTCCCTTCACTAGAACATAAGGTCCGTGAGAGCAAAAACTTTTGTCTGTTGGGCTCATTAATATACCCCAGCACTAAGAATACTGCCTGGCGTGTAGTAGGTGCTTAATTTGCTCAGTGAATGAATTAATGAATGCAGTCTTATGAAAGTTTAAAGTTCCAGCCCTTTGTCAGATAATGTCATTAGCTAAAGAAATTCCACCTCATTTTTGTGTCACACTCTGATTTCCCAAGGTTCCACGGTGTCACGGTTTAGTACTCGGCTCACTCACAAATTCTGCTCGCAAGAGGAGAGAGGGTGTTGTGGCTTTCCATTGTTCACCGCGGAGGTGGAGTTGGAAAAAAATCAAAAGAAATGTTCCTCTCATTTATTTGGAGCACATGAACAAATCTAGCATTTGTTTTTGAGAGAACAAATGTTCTTCGCAAAGAATAGAAACTGTTCCCCAAATCTTTGAAGTATGTCACTGATGCTTTAGCCAGTAGCCGAAGAAGCAAGTCTCCTAGTGACAAACATGGGCTTTGTTGGGATGAAAGCGAATCATAAGTTTACAAAAACTGATTGGGCATTTGGCTTGTGACTAATGCCTGGCAGAGACACAGAGGAGGCCCTTCACTGGCCCAGCCACATATATTTTAAGTAAAGACCCTTGTCCTCAAAGAAATGTGATTTTTTTTTTTTTGCCTAGTGTTCTCTTTTGGATTAAAATAACGCATTGCTTGAGATATAAATAACATGAAGAATTGTGCCAAAGTCACAGCAGTTTCTCTAACGGTAGAGGGAAACAGATTACTTGGGGAGAGGGATTATCGTTATTTACTTTTTAGTGTTTTTTTTTTCAATAATTCGTTTAATTTGCTAGTTGTAAAAACACCATAAGAATCAGAACAGTGTTCCTAATGGTCTCCCAATTGCTGTTTCTGTGATTTGTGGTACAAACATTGAAGTCACTGTGTTTCCTATCAATGCAATAAAAAATCTTCCTCGCCTCCCAGGCCTGCCCTGGATGCTGCATTGATGGAGTGATTTCAGGATGCTAGGAGTCTCCCATAATCCCCTTCTCTCTTAAAAGCATTTCCCAGCCTACTGGCTAATACCTAAACTTCTCCTGCTAGAGTTCGGTTTCCTTAATTCACCGCTATATTTATTGAGCTACTACTGCTTCAGTCACGTATCAGACACAGGATTAGTGTCCTGAGTCACCTGTATACTCTCGCGTAAGATGGGGACTTTAAGCTTTGATCCCTGCCAGAATGAAACCTCCGAGGTCTCGTCTGTATGCAATACTTCAGTGGTTCCACGTTTTAGCTCTTTCTTGGGAAAGATATCAGGATGCTGAATACCTGAAAGGAGAGAGAAAGGTTAGCACCTGTGTAAGAAAAGGTACATAACTGGAAGGTACAAGAGAGAAACTTTCACAGCTCTAAGATTTTACAGAGGCCCAGCCTTATCCATTGGTTACAGGGGTAAAAGGATGCCAGCTGCTTGAAAACCCATGGCTCCCTGCGTAGTCATCTTGTTTTTTCCATCCTCTCATAAGACCTTGAAGTGTGTGAAAGACTATCAGGCAGAACTGCTAATTTCCACCAATAACTCTGTGAAACAGAAGTAACTGTTGCTTCTTGCAGACCACCTCCAGGAAGCCTGCACTAGCTTCATGCTTTCCTTCAGCGGGTTCAGTGGAGCCCTGTTCAAACAGAGTGACATGCAGAATCCCAGGACATAAAAAAAGAGCTAAGCTGCTCCAGATCCCCTCCCGTGAGCCTCTCCTCAGTGCCCTGAAGAGGCTCTGTCCCGTGATGCTATCCCCTGGCGCAGGACACGACCACAGTGGCACTTGGGTGGTTGTCAAGTGCTGTTCTCCATCCATGGAAATGGGCAGCTTAGGGTTGTTTTCAAGTGCACAGACTCAGAAGTCAGACAACCTAATCAGACACTGTGAGTCCTGGCTGTGTCAGTATCAAGTAAGGAAAACGGAAAAGCAACTTAACTGCTGTGGGCCTTACTTTACTCATGTGCAAAGTGGGAAAACATCCCACAGTTTAGGAAAGAAGTACCAGGTTCAGAGTAAGCCCTCAGCAGAGAGTAGTTATTGTTTTAAAAATAAACAAAACTCAATCCCAAATTAGGAGTTTGGGATCAACCTATACACACTATCATATATAAAATAGGTAAACAACAAGGACCTACTTATATAAATATATATATATATATATATAATACAAT
>NW_020172993.1:673045-682366 GCF_003031525.2 Neophocaena asiaeorientalis asiaeorientalis | reverse complement strand
AAGGTTCTGAAGAACCTATGGGCAGGACAGTAATAAAGACGCAGATGTAGAGAATTGACTTGAGGACACGACATGCAGGGAGGGGGTAGGTAAGCTGGAACAAAGTGAGAGAGTGTCATGGACATATATACACTACCAAATGTAAAATAGCTAGTGAAAAGAAGCCACATAGCACAGGTAGATCAGCTCCGTGTTTTGCTAAGACCTAGAGGGGTGCGATAGGGAGGGTGGGAGGGAGAGGCAAGAGGGAGGAGATATGGGGATATATGTATATGTATAGCTGATTCACTTTGTTATACAGCAGAAACTGACACATCATTGTAAAGCAATTATACTCCAATAAAGATGTTAAAGAAAAAGGGATGAAAAATGTGAGTGTCTAGCAATCATTAAATCCCTTTTCTCCCTCTCAACCTCTGTTGTAATGGCTCATTCTGTCCCAGATTATATATGGGTAGTGATTGTGGCCCTGGTTTGCTATAGACAAAAAGATTCTTCTGTATGATGATGCAGATGGGGATTTCAGGGATGCTAGTGTTGTAATGAGCCAGAAGTTAATGAACAGGAAACTGAACAAGAATGGGGCGGACCACTTGGCACCAGAGATGGCTTCGGGGCAGGAAGTCCAGAAAAGGGCAAGTGATTCAGAAGACCAGAAGGGTGGGCTGGACATGGGGCTGCTTCTGGACCGGCTGAGAGCAGACCTGACTGCATGCTGAAGGAAGTACCCAAGTACCCATCCCTCTCCTTACCCCAGGAAATCATGTTTGTGACGAAGTACCCAGGTGCTTTCCCATCACACAAATGGTCTGCATGCCATTTATTGTGAGCCCTTGAATATATATATATTTTGTCCTGTTTACTCTTAGTTTAAATGTTCTGTTACCCAGAGAGATTATAGATTTCTGCAGGGTGGGGATCATGTCTTCTGCTTTACATCCCTCTCCCGAAGGGTTGCCACTTAGCAGCTATATTTGTATAAGGCAAAGTACAAGGGAATATGGAAGCCACTTTAGATATTTTAAACAAGGGAATGTGTTGGAAAGGCTGGAGCTCCAAAAAGAGAGGGAGAGGTGTTGGAGGAGCAAAAAGGAAGAAGAGGTGATACCTAGATGAGAAGCAGCTAACATGCCTGGGCTGGAGCCCATGAACCCACTCTAGCTGCTGCAAGCGGGTTGGAGATGCTTGCATTTGATCCTGGTTCTGCTCAAGAGGTATTGTCTCTAACAGGGTTGGAACCAATAAAAAAGTGCTGGGCCTTTCTGGCCTGCTGCAGTCCAGAATCATAGCAGCCCTACTGCTACTACAGCAGCTGCCATCAACTGCCTCATTTTGAACCAGAAGAAATAATCTTCTGTCTTTATCATGCTTTGGTATTGCCCACCAGGACCTCCAATAAGCAAAACCAAACGAAGAGGCCGTTGGTCAAGGAGCGTGGAAATACTGTTTTGCAAACTCCTAGCCCCAGTAGGACGAAGTGTAGTGGGACAGGTGTGGGGCTGAAAGGCAACCAATCGATGATTGACGCACATGTCATAATGGAAAGAGTACTCGATTTAATATCTGAAGATCTGAAATCAAGCCCATATCTAACACTCAGTGGTCACGTGATCTTGTGCTACTTAACCTCTCTGAGCCTCAGCTTTCTCACTTGTAAAATGAGAATAATAATAGTACTACCTCACAGAGTGGTTGGGAGGACCAAATGAGATAATGCATATGGAAAGCATTTGGAAACGATAAAGACCTATATGAATGTTAGTTACTGGACCTGTTAGCAATTACCAAATTCACTGCTGATGAGACAATCATAAGGGCTTTTTCATATGGACTTCCCTGGTGGCGCAGTGGTTAAGAATCCACTTGCCAATGCAGGTGACAACGGTTCAATCCCTGGTCTGGGAAGATCCCACATGCTGCGGAGCACCTAAGCCCGTGCACCACAACTACTGAGCCTGCACTCTACAGCCCGTAAGCCACAGCTACCGAGCCTGTGGGCCACAACTACTGAAGCCTGCATGCCCTAGGGCCCGCGTGCCGCAACTAATGAGCCCACATGCTGCAACTACTGAAGCCCGCACACCTAGAGCCCATGCTCCACAAGAAGAGAAGCCACAGCAATGAGAAGCCCAAGCACCTCAACGAAGAGTAGCCCCCACTCACCACAACTAGAGAAAGCCCGCATGCAGTAACAAAGACCCAACACAGCCAAAAACAAACTAAAATTTTTTTTTTAAAAGGGCTTTTTGCCACCTAGAGGGGTGGGATAGGGAGGGTGGGAGGGAGACGCAAGAGTGTGGGGATATGAGGATACATGTATATGTATAGCTGATTCACTTTGTTATACAGCAGAAACTAACACACCATTGTAAAGCAATTATACTCAATAAAGATGTTTTTTAAAAAAGGGCTTTTTAATAAACTAGAAAAGACTTCTGCCAGTGTCGTGATTTGCTGCACGCACTTAGACTTCCTTTATGATACCGAAAAATTACTAAATTGGGGGAGATGTGAGACCAGTGGTACTTGTGAATTTAGCAGATTAAAAAAAAATTTAACAATTCTCTTTTGATGGGTCACATTCAAAGATAAGCAGCTGAGCCCTCAGCAGCAGGAAGGAAGGGCAGCAAGCCTTGGGTTACACAAATGAACTTATTAAGGGGATTTATAAAGCCATCTAGTTAATCAGAAAGGAGGGGAGTGAAAAGAGCCTTTCTTAGCCAAGCCAGGATCACCCGCTGGACAGTTAGAAGCACAGTTTTCATTAGACTGTTGTAGTCCTCGGTTGGGGTCAGACCTGTGAGCTAGGATACAGCTGGCGGGTGGAGACAGTAAGGCTGTAATTAATCACAAGGGGGTGGAAACCGAGGATGAGGCATTTACATCCTTTGATTTTGAATGGCCCCTGTTCCACTGCATTAACCCGCAGTGCCTATATTGACCTCTGTTAGATTTCTGTGAATTGTGGCGTGTTCGGGCTTCATTTACAAGTTGCCAGTGGAGTTGCTTAGGCAGTCCATTGATTTTGGCCTTGATAGGATGAAGATTGGGTTTAATTTCTTTAGGATATTTTAGAGTAAAATGCTAGTTCAACCAGTGTAGGAGATTAGTGGTTTTAGCTGTTAATATGTTTTACACCAGTAGTAGTAACAACAGCTGATTCTTTCTTGATGCTTTCTCTGTGTCAAACACTGTTTAAGTACTGTGCTAACTCATTTAACCTTCCGAATAACCCTATGAGGTAGGAACTGTGATTCCCTATTTTTACAGATGAGGAAGTTGAAGCACACAGACCTGAAGTACCTTGAATACGTCACAGTTAGGAAGTGGGGAACCTGCTTTGAACCCAGAGCAGGCTGGTTCCAGTGTGTTTTCTCGACCACTAGGAGGCACTGTCTTTCGAAAATGGAAACTTCCTTCATGTCCCTAATTGCTTGGCAATTGTTCACTTAAGTAAATGTGGCATATTTAACAACACTAATTTCTGTAGAGAGATCACACTCGTGAATTAGCAGTCAGTTCTCCAAGACTCAGATTGCATCAGTGTTTTGAGATCGTCTTTTCTGATGTTGATATTATTTCAGTACTCTAACTTACTGAGAATTAACTTTTGATACATTTTCTTCACAATTAAAGAAATTTATTACATGAAAGTACCAGAATAGACACCTGGTGACAAGAGAAACTTGGACATGTGTTTTTCAGGTAAGGAACCAGTCCCAAGGAGACCCATAGCTACTTAGTAGCAGCCCAAGGTCTAGACAGCATCTGGCCTTGGACACCAGCCCCAGACTTCTAACCACACAGCACTTTTAAATTAGTTGCTACCACTTTTAAAACAGTTGATTTTATATAAAAATTTGTATTTCTGCCTTTTAAAAAGAATCAGGTGGTCTTACAACACTGGGTGTGTATTTCCCTGACAACAGCGTGCTGGAGTTGTTAGCGGTAGGCCTGCCGCTGCCCAGAAAGCAGCGCCTGAGTCTCTATTCTTCCACTGGGTGGATTCATTCATTAACTACTTGGCCCCATTAAGCATTTTAGTTTGAGACCATTAGTTCAGAACAAAGATGTCCTGATTCCAATCAAGTCTTTTTACAGGACCACATTGATCATTCAGAAAAATTACAGCTATTTACAGTTCAGATACTTTTTAAATAATGTTTTAGTTAAAGATTATAATCAGGTTTCAGCTCCTCTTATGGGGTGATAAAGTTGTGTCTCTTCATTTCCTCCCGTCCCCTCCTTTCCTCTTAAGAATGTGTGATGATGCATTAGTTTCATGCAAGGTCAAAAGAAACATTGATCATTCTCCTCATTTACATGCAATAAATAGATACATGTATAACAGATATATTTAAAAACTGCTGATACACCAAAGAAGATATACAGATGGCAAATATATGAAAAGATGCCTCATATCTTGTCATCAGGAAAACGCAAATTAAAACAAAATGATTTTATGGAACCACAAAAGACCCCAAATAGCCAAAGCAATCTTGAGAAAGAAGAACAAATCTGGAGGCATCATGCTCCCTGATTTCAAACTATATTACAAAGCTATAGGAATCAAGCAGTATGGTATTGGCATAAAAACAGACATATAGATCAATGGAACAGAATAGAAAGCCCAGAAATAAACCCATATATGTATGGTCAATTAATTTACAACAGAGGGGCCAAGAATATACAAAGGGGAAAGGACAGTTTCTTCAATAAATGGTGTTGGGAAAACTGGACAGCCACATGCAAACGAATGAAACTGGACCACTGTCTTATACCATACACAAAAATTAACCCAGAATGGCTTAAATACTTGAATATGACCTGAAACCATAAAACTTATAGGGGAAAATATAGGTGGTAAGCTCTTTGACATTGGTCTCGGCAATGGTGTTTTGGATTTGAAAGCAAAGGAAACAAAAGCAAAAGTAAACAAGTGGGAATACATCAAATTAAAAAACTTCTGAACAGCAAAACAAAGCATCAACAAAATGAAAAGTCAACCTACTGAATGCGAGAAAATATTTGCAAATCATGTGTCTTATCGGGAGTTTATCCAAAATACATAAAGAACTTGTACAACTCAACAGCAAAAGCCCCAAACAATTCAACTGAAAAACAGGCAGAGGATCTGAATAGACATTTTTCCACAGAAGACATTCAGATAGCCAAACAGGTACATGAAAAGATGCTCAACATCACTCATCATCAGGCAAATGCAAATCAAAATCAGGAGATATCACCTCACACCTGTCAGAATGGCTGTTATGTAAAGGACAAGAAATAACAAGTGTTGGCAGGGATGTGGAGAGAGGGGAGCCCTTGCACTATTGGTGAGACTGTAAATTGGTGCAGCCACTATGGAAAACAGTATGGGGGTTCCTCAAAAAATCACAAATAGAACTACCGTACAGTCCATCAATTCCAGTTCTGGTTATTCATCTGAAGAAAAAGAAAACACTAACTCAAAAATATATCTGTGCCCCCCCATTCATTGAAGCATTATGTACAATAGCAAAGGTATGGCAACAACCTATGTGTCCTTCAGTGGATGAATGGATAAAGAAAATACACACACACACACACACACACACACGCACACACACAATGGAATATTACTCACCCATAAAAAAGAATGAGATTTTGCCATTTGCAACAACATGGATGGAACCTGACTCTGTTATGTTAATTGACATAAGTCAGACAGAGAAAGACAAAAACTGTATGATCTCACATGTGGAATCTTAAAAAAAATAAGTAAATGAAATTTTAAAAGATACAGGTTACAGAGGACAGATTGTTGGTTGCCAGAGGTAGGGGTAGAGGGTGAGTGAAATAGGTAAAGAGAATCAAAGGTACAAAATTCCAGTTAAAAATAAATAAGTTGTGGGAATGTAAGGTACAATGTGGCAACTATAGTTAATAATACTGTCTTGCATATCTGTAAGTTGCTGAGAGTAGATATTAAAAGTTTTCATTATAAGAAAAAATTTCTGTAACTATATATGGTCGTGGATGTTAACTAGAATTATTGTGGTGTTTATTTTGTAATATATACGTATATCGAATCATTATGTTGTACACCTGAAACTAATATAATGTATTAATTATACCTCAGTTGAAAAAAGAAACAAAGAAACAAACAAAAACACCCACCAACAGCAATAAGACACCACTACATATCTATGAGAATGGCCAAACTCTGGGACACTGACAGCATCCAACGCAAATGAGGTTGTGGAGCAACAGGAACTCTTATATATTGCTGGTGGGAACGCAAAATGGTACAGCCACTTCGGAAGACAGTTCGGTGGTTTCTTACAAAACTAAACATACTCTTACCATACGATCCAGCAGTCGTGCTCCTTGGTATTTATCCAACGGAGTTGTAAACATGTCCATGCGAAAACCTGCACAGGGATGTTTATAGAATCTTTATTCATGACTGCCAAAACTTGGAAGCAACCAAGATGTCCTTCAGTGGGTGAATGGATAAATAAACTATGGTACATCCAGTCAATGGAATACGATTCAAGGCTAAAAAGAAATGAGCTATCAGATGATGAAAAGATATGAAGAAGCCTTAAATTCATATTACTAAGTGAAAGAAGCCAGTCTGAAAAGGCTACATACTATGATTCCAAGTATTCTGGAAGAGGCAGAACTACGGAGAAAGTAAAAAGATCTGTGGTTGCCAGGCGTTGGGTTTGGCGGGGAGAGATGAATAGGCAGAGCACAGAGAATTTTGAGGGCAGTGAAAATACTCTGTATATTATAATGATACATGTCATTGTACATTTATCCAAACCTATATAATATACAACACCAAGAGTTGAACCCTAAAATAAACTATGGACTTTGGGAGACTGTGATGTGGCAATGCAGGTACATCAAGGGTAACAAATGTATCATCTTAGCAGAGGATGCTGATAATTGGGGAAGCTGTACATGTGTGGGGACAGAGGGTACATGGGAAATCTCTGTGCCTTCATTTCAATTTTGTCGTGAACCTAAAAGTGCTCTAAAAAAAAGTAAAGGCTTAAAAAAAACTTTTTAAACCAAAACACTGTTGATTCTGTCACTGGCCAGTCCTTGTGACCCATGTTTAACTGTCAAGAAAGACACGTTTGAGAAATAACGAACTATTTGGAATCAACTTATCTTTCTCTGCATTTCTATGCCAATCATTAACTCGTATTAATTGCTGGCTTTCTAATTATGTATCATCAGGCTTATGACTTCTGAGCATTTGCTTGCTCTCTGGCTATTCTAATTCAAAAATAAATTGTATAATGAAATTAATTCTATTTTCCCTTGAGATAATGCATTTTTAATTGCTCAGAAGGGAGTCAAATGAAGAAGCGTTTACCCAAAGTAAATGTAGGAGATAATAAAATATTTCCATGGCAGGTTTAATTCAAAACACTCATGTATACCAATTAATTTGGTGTTGCATTAGAGGTATATGGAAGAAGGGGTTGCCCAGAAACACAGCTCTTTTCTTTTGATCTTGTGTATTTCATCTGCCAACAGCTAAGCGACTAGATCCTGGATTTGCCAGTTTTCTTTGTGGAACCATTGGAAATGTGACTAATCCCAGGAGTTTTTGTCCTTGCTTACGTACAGATTGCTCTCGGAAAGTACCCAGATGTGAGCACTGTAAGTCCAGCTTTGTAATACTGTTTATCTGGCAACAGAAGTGCTGTTTGTGGTAGTTAACGATCTTTTTTACATTTGCCATGGTCCAGTGGTGTTGCAGAGCTTTGTGGCATCCGTAGCTAGTGGGTGACAGTCAGCAGATTCTAAAGCCTTTGCAGAACCCTGAAAGAATAGCTAAGGAGAGTGCACAGTGCTGAAATGACTAAAGGGATGTTGATGCAATTCAGCGTCCCCCAAACTGGTTCATTTTCTTTAATTAGCTTTTTCAAGTTTTGACTTTATTGTGTAACTTCTGGAAGATGCCATTCCGAAAAACATCACCATGAAATCCATCAGAAACGTTTAGACCGTTGTCATCACAAAGAGTCAAAATGCCTGCTTTGTTCTCTACTGTTGACCCTGCTTTGTCCTACACTGATGGTTGCTGATTCGACTTTGTAAGGATATAAATGATTTCTTTTTAAATGTTTGAGGGAAGCGGTTTTTAGCTTTGGGATCAGATAGGAATGGTGTTCCACTGACGGGAACCTGAGAAAGAGTGAGTTAAATGAAGTAGTAGTATTTTCACTTGGAACAGAGACGGCTGGTGGTCTGTGGCTTAGATGACCTTTGCATGTTGACCTTTGAGACTTTGGCATGAAATGGAGTCTTCAAAGTTCGACAAGATGAACGTATTACCCTACTTGTTATCTAAACCTTCCAAGTTTATTAACATCATAGGTTTGCCCCATATGTGGGAAATGCATCTCTTCCTTCAGGAAAGAAGGGACCCCACAATACCATTTTTAGTTTAGTTTAGACTACAGTGGTTCTCAAACTTCAGTATATATCAGAATCACCAAGGGTTTCTTGCTATACAGATTCTAATCCCACCTTCAGAGTTTCTGGTTCAGTGGAGCTGGGGGTAGGTCCCAAGAATTTGCTTTTCTAACAAGTTTCCAGCTGAGGCTAATACTGGTGGTCTGGATACCACACTTTGAGAACCACTCAGTTAGAAGAATTTTATTACAACAGGTCAAAATCCCCGCTCGTATGGAATTCCCAGATAAGGCTCTGAAGCCTTAACTTCCGTGACTTAGCTGTTGACTCGAATTAATTCAGCAATCGTTTCTTGAGTGCCTACTGCGCGCTCAGCCCTGACCGGCACTGCTACCCCTGAGACGAGAAACAAAGATAAGTCAGACAAAGACTTCAGAAGCTTACAAACATATGTCAAGTACCTATATAACTCAACCAAGAGGCAGAGAACCTATACTTTTTCTATTTATGCTGTTGGCAGTATATGTAGGATTTTTAATGGAAAGCCAAATTTCTTTCATCGTACTATTCCAATTATTCCAGTGGTTATTCTGCATTTTTATTTCAAATAGGGGATTATGTCCTGTAACCACCCTGAGTCCTAGATAACTTTTGTTACAGGGAAGTCCCAGCCCAATTCACCACATGTGCTATTCCTGTTACCAAACCAAACTTACCAGACACGCAGTAAAGCCAATTTCCTGACACCGGCTTGTGGTGAGGGAAATACAGTGTTTATTGGAAGGCACCCAAGGTGGAGCCAAGCAAGGAAAATGGGCAGCTTATGCTCAAAATCCCCAACCTCCCAAGTGGCTTTTAGGGAGGGGGTTTAAAAGGAAAGGTTTGGGGGTGTTTGTTGCC
>NW_020172993.1:532378-672852 GCF_003031525.2 Neophocaena asiaeorientalis asiaeorientalis | reverse complement strand
TGATCAGCTCAAGCACAATTCTGTGATTGACTGACGGTGAGGTAACAGAGTGATTCACAGGGGTCAGCATTATCAATCCTCAGGCTCCAGCCGGTCTGGGGAGGCTACAGGCTTATGGCCATCATGTAGTCAACTTCTTCTACTTGGTGGGGGGTTTTAAGTATCTGCAAAACAACTCAAGGATATGGCTCCTCGAGATGTTATCTGTGGCCCTTGAGGAGGAAATAAAGGTCCTTGACTTTGTTTTATGGCTAAACGATTATTCATTCGTCTTGCCTGACTGTTTTCCTTTGTTTCTGCATGCTCTCACTTCTCTGATTACATTTACTCTTTAGAATTCAGGGAAGGCCTAGGAAGCTAAAGCTTTTCTACAAACAAAAGGCAGGGGCCACGGAGGTGGAGGTGTCGCTCCCCAGGAAGGCCCTGCAGGGTCCTGCCACATTTCGTTCCAAGCAGGCTGATCTGCACCACCTCCCATCATGCCTCCACCCCAGACAGAAATGGAGAAAAGTCATTACAAGCAATAACAGAGACCCAAGATCTGAATCATAACCCTTTCCTCCCAAAGAAGGCAAGTTATACCTGCCTCCGAGTCAGTAGTGATGGCCCATATGGTTAGTTACGTGGTGTCTTTTTTGGTGAAGGAAAACACTCTCCCAGCTGTTCTTGGAAAGAGTAATGGAGAACTCCCCCCAGCTCCAGCTAATGGCTATTTTACCCTGAGAAGCGGTGGTAGCAGTGTGGACAGGTTCTAGTGTAATTTAAACGGCTCACCAACCTGATAAAGGCTTCATGTCTCCAATAAATTATACTCTTAAGCAAAGATAAGGGAATACAATAAATGTTTGAATCCAGGTAAAGTGAGACAAAAGTAAACATTTCTTATTGAATCTAAACTCATTGGCATATAGAGACACATTTCTATTAGTTTATTTATGGTTCTCAAAATACTATACTGATGTACATTTTCCATGTGCCATTGAGTAACCATTGCTAATACATGCATCTTAAGGTGAGAAAAATGTACTTAGTAAAGGTTTTGAATTAAAAATACCTCTTTTATGTGGCTACAGAAATTTCCTATTTAGGATTTCTGAAGATTTAAAAACCGTGTACTGGAACCTCACTAAATAAGTTGTGCTTAAAAATAATAAAAATGACAGCTCTGGTTGTCTAGATACCACAGTGGAGTGGAAAGAGTGTGGGTCGTGGAGGGACATAGACCTGACTTTGAATTGCAGTCCTGCCACTGAATGGCTGTTTGTAAAAAGGGAGTAATGCCTACTTCACAGGATTTGGGAGGATTAAATAAAATAAAGCACATAAAGTCTTTAGAAGAACGTTTGATATATACTCATCACTTAAGAAGTGCTTTCTCTTCCACCTCCTTTCTTTTGTTTTTTTCCTCCATTTCCTGCTCCTCTTTTTCTTTCTTTCCTTTTTCCTCCACTTCTCCCTCCTCCTCGGCCCCCTCCTCCTTTACTCTTCTTGTTTTATCCCTATTGCTTTTGTCTCAGTGAGTACTGTCCTGCTCAGAGGAACTACCTCATTGAATCTCTAGCATCCTTTTCACCTACTGAGGTTGAATTTGATCTCTGAAATGGTCCAGTGTCATTCAGAACCGACATTGTACCTGTGGGTAAGGCTGGTGAGCGTTGCTCTAAAGCAGTGGTCTGTAACTACTGCTGCTGCAAATCCAGCCCTCTGTCTGTTTTGTATGGCCTGCGTGTTTAAAGGCGTTTTTACATTTTTAAATGTTTGGAGAAGATCAAAAGAAGGATGAAATTTCATGACATGTGAAAATTACATGAAATTCAAATTTCAGGGTCCATGAGAAATAACATTTTGTTGGCTCTCAGCCACCCCCATTTGTTGAGTATCATCTGTAGCTGCTTTTACACAGTTAGGCCAGGGTTGAGTTGTTGCAACAGAGAGGGTGTGGCCACAAAACCTAAAATATTTATCTGACCCCTTTACAGAAGAAGTTTGCAGACCCCTGTTCTAAAGGAACAGAACAGGTGTGGATTTTAATTTGGTTCTGAAGCCAGTTCTGAAAGGGGAGCTTCGTGGGAGGAGCCGCTGTAGCAGGATTAGAATGAGTATCGAGCTTCCTAAGGTGGCTGTGTGGAGAGCATTCCGGGAGATGGATGATGGAGTTTCTGGTAGAATTCCTACACACACAGACAAAAATCCATCTCTCTGCTCTTCTCACGATACCACTAACTCCTGACAAAATTTAGTGAGTGATGACCATATACAAAGGAGTTTGGTTATCAGCTCCCCTGATCTTTCAGACAGTTTTATCTGTGAAGCATCCAGGGCGCTGGTCTGGGGGAGACCAGGACAATAAGGTTTCACTCAAACAATCTCTATGAACAGTTTAGACCTGCATTTCAGAAGATATCTAATAACAATGTAAACTCCTCCCCTTCTCCCAATTACTCTGTTATCCCTGGGAAATCCGTTGTCTTTTCTGAGCAAGCTGAGAATCCATTGTATCTCTTTTGGAGAAGAACTGACCAGATCAAATATCCACCTTGAAACCCATTATAAAGCCTGTTTTAGAAACAGATTGAAAGTGATCACATATTCCTTGATAGTCCCCCCTGATGGAGTCAGTCCTGGCATTTGTGAATAACTGCCTATTGGTTTTCAATTCAATGCAAACAGCTCTTCCTGGGAGGATTAGTGATAGAGTGTGTTGCTTTAAAGGAACAAATGACCTGACTAGGAAGGGGTGGGATGTGGGTGGTGTTCTGCAGCCATGTGGAAGGCACCATGTAACCTGGTCTCCAGTGACTGAACCGAGGCAGGAGACAGAGGAACAGAGCCATTAGGTGGACTTAAAGCTCGGATGGTCAAGCCAGACAAGCCCACGAATTTAATAGGTTAATGAACACCATCTGTCAGTTGCATCGGCACTCCTGACTCTTCCTAGGAGCACCTATTTCTCTCTTCTCTCAAAGTCTCACCCCAGCCGCCTGTTCACATCGCTGCTTCAGCCACTCATTGAACAGATGAATGAGCCCTTCTACCACACGACCCTGATTAGCCACTCACTTATTCAGCTGAGTGCTAATTATGTGCCAGGCGCCGTGCTGAGTGCGTGAGACACAAAGCAGAAAAAGAAGTGTTTCCTGCCCTCCCCTGGGAGGTGCTAACAGGCTCCCAATGGAGACAGACTTGGAAACGAGTGTCATGGAGTCCGGTGGCCTTCTAATAGATGCCCGTCTGTGCAAGTGAAAAGCTTCTGCTGGGGACAGACCAGGAAACTAACCGTTGCAGTTCCGTATAAACCATGAGTTGGCTGAGCTAGTGTGGGATCCTAAGGGCTATATGTGCTAAGTGGAGAGTCTGAACATGACTCTGAGGTCCCCAGGCACCTGGGCAGGGGAGTCACGTGACCAGGATTTTGGAATGATGCTCTGGAAGCCATGTGGGGAACGGATTGGAGGGTCCTGACGCCAGAGGCAGGAAGCGACATTAGAGCTCTTCGGGTACCCGGGCAGGTGGTACCACCTAGAGAAGGTGAAAATTAGAGAGAGGCGGGAGAGAGATTGAGCTGAACCTGATGACTTCTTAAGGCGGTGGGGGAAAGGAGAGAGAAGAGCAGATGGCATCCAGCATCCAGCAATCAGCTTGGAGTCCAAGCACATGAAGATCATTCAAACACTGCACTTTTGTAGGATGAGAAGGGTGGAGGAGAATTCTGGGACAAGAGATCTTTAAGAAACGTGGTAGAATTTGGGGAATGAGAGACATATATAGGATGAATGGAGGAAGAGAAGTCTAAAGGGGGCTGGGAAAGCTAGAAAGTGAAGGACCCTGTGGATGCCGAGGCAGGGGAGCACAGAAAGGGGAGCGGTGAGTGGACAACAGCGCCACACACTGCGGAAAGGTCAAGTGAGACCATGGTAGAAACTGTCATTCCAGATACCAAGGACTTCAAGCTTAGACCTGCAGGATCCTCCCAGAAGTGGCCCCAACCTCCTTTTCCAAATGCATTGCCTTTTTTTCTTTTTACCTCTGCCAAATCGAGCTATTCTGTTTCCTGTGTGTAGCCCTCAGTTTCCACTTCCTGCTCCTTTTCCTTCCTGGAGGGAATGCTGTAAAGTCCACATCAAATACCACCTTGCATTTTGACTGAACTGGCATTGATCTCTCGCTTCTCTCTGCAATCCCAGCACTTTATCTGTACCTCTCTGGGTCACTAGTCACCTTCTCCCAAATTGTATTCGCGTAATACCTAGGGTTTCAAGTATTGGTCATATTAAAGACACGTAATCGTCTTTTACTGATGATTTAAAGAATGCTAACGCCAACCTCCTCCACCACTAAAGTTTAGCTCTTAACGGAAATGTAATGATTTGTAATATGAAATTATGAAAGCTGACTTCCTTAGAATATTCTCCCGTTCTGTGTTCATTTTCCACAGACAATTTTAAATTTGATTACAAAAGACCAGTCTATACTTAGAGAGTCGAGAACAGATGAGCATTTTAGAACACTGGTTCTCAAACTTGGCTGCACGGGTGGAATCACATGGGGAGTTTTTAAGACACTGACTCTGTTGCCAGATTCCACCCCCAGAGCTTCTGCCGTAATTGGTTAGGAGTGTGGCCTGGGCATTGGGAGGCTTCAGATCATCTCAGGTGGCTCCAATGAGCAGCGGAGTTCGAGAACCACTGTTTTTCACACTGATTTGCGTTGAAGATCGCATCTGTTCCTGGGGATGACCTATTGTTCCTACATTGGAATCTGTGTAGTTACGAAGCAGAAATTTGTCTTTACCTGTAATATATTCTCTCCCTCTCTTTCTTCTCCACTCCAAGGGAACAATCTTCAAAGGTTTTGACTGACAGAGCTGTTATCTCTGGCAGAAGAAATATACCCGTCTCTTTCCTAAATGTCCTGCTTTGGCCAGTTACCAACAAACAACAAAACCTTGAGTATAGAAAAATTTCCATGTGTGACTTGATAGAAATACATTTGATTTCATACTGAAGTTTGGAGATGCAGTAATGCCATTCATGGTATGAAGGCCCCAGAGTAGCTTTGTTCTTAATAAGTTCCAGCTAAACAAAAATTCCTAACGAAAATAGGTTGGTTACTATCTAGGTAACCAACTATCTGATTTTTTCTAGTAATCATGTCTCCAGAAATAAATGTATAAAAAAGGTTTCTTTCTTTAAAGAGAAAGGAAAGAGAATAAGAGAGAAGCACGCAGGTATCAATCCGTTCATCCCAGACATTAGTAAGGTCCTCTGGCTTGTGCTCCATGGAACAAATTACTTCCTTCTCTGTTAAAACTCTTAATTTTGGTCATTTCCTTAGAAACAGTATAGTAATATCTTTTGTTCTTGTTATACTACTGAGTTGGTACATATCCACTCTTTAGAAAAAGCTAGGTGTACTCAAAAGTACTAAGTAAATCATCACACAGGGCTGCTTGTTATTTAAGATACTTATTATCTAACAGTTCTGTCGAAGAAGCAGGACTGCAGTGACATCACAACTTTGGTTTTTCCCACGGTGGCCCTGGTACTCCCTGCTCTGTAGGGCCAGTTCTCCAGCTCCTGGAAGAAATCTCCAGATTTGTCCCCTTACTGGTGTTTCATTGCACAGGGAGATCAGCTCGGTGCTTTGTGACCGCCTGGAGGGGTGGGATAGGGAGGGAGACGCAAGAGGGAAGAGATATGGGAACATATGTATATGTATAACTGATTCACTTTGTTATAAAGCAGGAACTAACACAGCATTGTAAAGCCATTATACTCCAATAAAGATGTAAAAAAAAAAAAACAAAAAAAAACAAGTGTCTTCCAGACACTTGAATCCCTGAAACTCTCAGTTCTGTCATTATCATGTCAAGGTTAGTTTATTCATCAAAACTGCCAACTTTATCAAAGCAATAGCTGGTGTGGGCAGAGCAGCCCTCAAGCTGGGCAGCCACTCCCGACTGATCTTTCGCAAGTGCCCTAGAGATACCCTCTCTCTCACCTCACTTTTGCCACAGGGGCTCTTTCACCTGCATTTTCTGATGGGCAGATAATAAGCCCTCCCTTAGCCCCTGGGCAGCCAGCTGGAACCCCCAGCATCCTTCTAAATCCTTGCCGAGATCCAATTCAAATATCTCTTACCCCAGAATCTTTTCTTATTCATAATCCCAAGATAACTGGCTTTTCTCTGAACTCTCATGGCATGCTGTGCCATTCCTGGACCACTGATTTATTTATGGTACAGTCTCCAGTCTTATCTCGCCTGCTATACTCACAGCTCTGTAAGAACTCTCATTGTTCTTTTTTTTTTATTGCTCACGATGTACAGGATAAAAAAATGGTGAAAATATTTTTTAAAAATCAAGGCATTTATAAAATGTGTAGTTATGTTAATATCCCATGTACTGTATACATAAACGCATTGTCATTGAAGACAGGGAAATTGCTCAAGTGTTTGTTTGATTTTGTTGATTTCATCAGGTTAAGGGGAAAATGTAGATTGGTGTTTTTATAGTTTTTCACATATTTTTAAATGGAAATACGCAGTCACTTAAAGCAGTTTATCAAAAATAATTTAAGTAGTTCCATGAAGTTATTATCATATCTATTGTGTTATACCAAAGAGCAGGCAGCAAATTACTTATTCCCTTCAGCAAGGAACCCATTTCTAAAGACTGTTGGGATTTTAGAAGGACACGTTTTTTATCATTTAATTTTTAAGTATATTTAATTCTTCCATTTTAAGAGCTTTTAGCATAATAGGCCCATTGCTTCCCTGTCTTCCCAAGGAAGCTAATTCATTATTTTATTATCTTTGTTTGACCTAGAGTTAGCAGACAGACCACACTAAAACACAGCTTATTAAATATTTCAGAAATCATATTAAGGTGGCATTTGTGTCTTCTCTATAATAGGGGCTAGCTGTATCACTAGATCCTTTATTTCATTACATAAAATACATAGACATTGTTATCGCCATCAATAAAAAAAAAAAAAAAAAAAAAAAAAAAAAAAAAAAGGGTAAGGGTCAAACTATTTCCAGGAGCACCATAGGGACTAAGTGTAGGAGTTCTAGATTAACCTCTTCGTGATTTTTGAGACAGTTCAATAGAAAAGATTACATTGAGACACAGAGTTGTGTGCATTCATTATTGTTCTGTGAGAGAGCTCTTTTCCAACTCTTACCATTCTGAGATTTCAATTCGTCTTTTTATCTATTTATTATTTCTTTTCCATTATGGTTTATCAGAGGATATTGAATATAGTTCCCTGTGCTGTACAGTGGGACCTTGTTGTTTATCCATTCTATATATGCTAGTTTGCATCTGCTGATCCCAGCCTCCCACTCCATCCCTCCCCCACCTCCCCTCTCCCTTGGCAACCACAAGTCTGTTCTCTATGTCTGTGAGCCTATGTTTCGTAGATAGGTTCATTTGTGCATGTTTTAGATTCCACATATAAGTGGTATCTTACGGTATTTGTCTTTCTCTTTCTGACTTACTTTGCTTAGTATGATAATCTCTAGGTCCATCTGTGTTGCTGCAAATGGCATTACTTCATTCTTTTTAATGGCCGAGTAATGTTCCGTTGTATATATGTGCCACATCTTCTTTATCCATTCCTCTGTCGATGGACATTTAGGTTGTTTCCATGTCTTGGCTATTGCAAACAGTGCTGCTGTGAGCACAGGGGTGCACGTATCTTTTTAAATTATAGTTTTGTCAGGATATATGCCCAGGAGTGGGATTGCTGGATCATATGACAACTCTTCAATAGTTCTTTTTAAAAGGAAGTCGCATTTCTCTAATGATTAGTGATGTTGACAGATGAATGGATAAAGAAGACGTGGTACATATATACAATGGAATATTACTCAGCCATAAAAAGAAACGAAATTGAGTTATTTGTAGTGAGGCGGATGGACCTAGAGTCTGTCATACAGAGTGAAGTAAGTCAGAAAGAGAAAAACAAATGCCGTATGCTAACACCTATATATGGAATCTAAAAAATAGGGTTCTGAAGCACCTAGGGGCAGGACAGGAATAAAGATGCAGACATAGAGAATGGACTTGAGGACACGGGGAGGGGGAAGGGTAAGCTGGGACGAAGTGAGAGAGTGGCATGGACATATATACACTACCAGATGTAAAATAGATAGCTAGTGGGAAGCAGCCACATAGCACAGGGAGATCAGCTGGGTGCTTTGCGACCACCTAGAGGGGTGAGATAGGGAGGGTGGGAGGCAGACGCAAGAGGGAGGAGACATGGGGATATATGTATATGTATAGCTGATGCACTTTGGTAAAAAGAAGGAAGTTGCGGCACAACTGAATAGGATGGGCTGACAGGATACACTCAGGTGGTGGCTCATGGGCATCCCACTAATTCTTCTCGGCAAAAAAGAGAGGCTTTTACACCACACACTAAATGTCTCATTTCTCCCCCACGTCTGAAGTCCTGGCCTCTTCCTGCCTTTTGCAGACTGGCCTTCATTCCGGTGAAAGGAGCCAGAACTGCTGTAGTAGCTTCAGGCTCCAACAGGAAGAATCAGTTTATTTGGGGGTTACCAAAGGAAGGATGACGCTTGACTCTACTGCAGTGGAGAGGATGCCAGCCCGCACATAGCCCAGAGGGTGCCATTGACGTCTTTTCATTCTGGTCTTAATTTTATCGTATTTACTATTAAGTCGCATAGATATAAAAATTACCTGACGACACCTAAGACTTTTGTTTTTGATAGTAAGTGTTGGCGCTCTCGCTCCTGAAGCCGACAGAGCATGCAGGATCACGTGAACTGCCCGTGTTCTCTTCCGCATCGGGGCTCAAATGACCTGACTTTAAAACACCCTCTGCCCATACTGATCCTGCTGCTAAATTACAAATAAAACTCATCTCCTTTAGGAAGCATAAAAATGGTGGTGCATCAGTCTCCCTGTAGGGGAGGACACAAATCTCCCACACCCCAAATTCCCGGAAAAATATTTTATATATTTACATACATATACACAGATGTATTTTATATTTGAAGAATATAAGTGTTTCAAAGCATATGAAACAAACTGCAACAATTGTGAAACCTAAGCCAGTTTGATGTGTGAGCATGGAAAACTTTCATATTTTTTCATGAAGATAGGAACTAAAAACAAAGAAAAGAAAATTGATTAAAAACTATGATCACGAGGAAAATCCATTGCCACACCCAAATAGTGTGTCCAACTTTTTAAGCCATACTATACTTATGCCAGGAAGCCCACCCAGAAGAACACCAAATATCTAATCTCTTTACCTTACATTCTTTATTCAGATGGTTATTTCCCTGTAGTCGGTATAATGGAAAGCACAGCACACAGCCGTTATAAGCCCACACTCTCTTTCATGGCCTCTGCCTCTTACTCACCGTATGACCTTGGCAAGATAACTGCCACGCTCTGAGCCTCAGTTTCTTCATCTGTTGAACTGAGAATGCAATTTCATGATTCCTTTTCTGGAATCTTGGGGCCAGATGAGTTTTAGAATTCAGGATTGGTAAAGGATATTTATTTTAGAAAGATAACAGTGCATATACAAGTGTTACATAAAAGCGCCAGCAGCGTCTGGAGCAGCATTCTATAATCAAACATTAGTAATTCTGCAGTAAAACGTGCACAGTCACGCTTATGGGATGAAGCGTATAAGCATGTCAGATTTGTTACTAGAACTTGGCGTTTTTCAGAACTTTTGGGTAAATGAACCTGCGCCAGCCCCTACTTTGAGGATGTCTTTGTTCAGGAACTAACAATTGCTCCAATAATGGTAGCTGTTGTTTTGATTTCAATCAATGGCAGATAATGTAGACTTCATCTCTTATACAAATTGGAATGTGAATAAAGGAATCCTATTCAACATACCCCTCTGATTCCCATTGGAGTTTTTTAAAAGGCCACCACCATACGGTGATGAACTTCCCTCTTCAAGATGATATTCACAAGAGGGCAGCAGTGCCTTCTCAAGTAATTTTAGACCCTCATATGTTACTCTGCTCAGAGATGATGGATAATTTAGAATTACAGATTCAGAGCAGTAAATGAGTTTTCCATTACCTACAGTTAAAATTAGTACCAAGAAATTTTTAGCTTTCTCTCTTTTTTTTTTTTTTTGCCTTAATTCTTACTTGAGGGGATAAAAATCAATCACTTTACTAGTTCAGCTACTGTCTGAATGCTCTAAAGGGATTGATGGGGTGTGTGCTAAATTTTGCTTGCTAGCTTATGCTGGATGGGACCTGAGTCCAGGAGTTTTCAGCTCACTGGTGTGCCAGGGTCCGTGTGAGGTGTCTCACAAGCAGTTTTATCCGTAATAAAGTACCAGAATTTGTAAATCACTTAAAAAATAAATGGGTGATTATTTCAGGGTACCCGCAGATAATATCCCTCTCACTTTCTTAGGTTCTAATATACTTTCTTAAATAGAAGAGAAAGGGAGGGAGTTGTGCAGGAGTGTGTCTTGAATGATTAAGTATGTGTTTTATGTTACATTTGAAAGAGTAATTTTTTTAAAATTTCTTTTCTTGAAGTACGGTTGATTTACAATATTGTGTTCATTTCTGCTGTACAGCAGAGTGACTCAGTTATACATATATATATTATTTTTCATATTCTTTTCCATCGTGGTTTATCACAGGATATTGAGTGTAGATCCCTGTGCTATACAGTAGAAACTTATTGATTGTCCCTTCTATATATAATAGATCGCATCTGCTAATTCCAAACTCCCAATCCTTCCCTCCCCCACCCCCCTCTCCCCCTTGGCAACCACAGGTCAGTTCTCTATGTCTGTGAGTCTGTTTCTGTTTCTGTATCATATCTTAGATTCCACATATAAGTGATATCATACGGTATTTGTCTTTCTCTTTCTGACTTACTTCACTTAGTGTTTATATAATAGTCTCAGGGTCCATCCATGTTGCTGCAGACGACATTATTTCATTCTTTTTTATGGCTGAGTAATATTCCAATGTGTGTATGTATGTGTGTGTATATATATATATACACCACATCTTTAACCATTCATCTGTCGATGGACGTTTAGGTTGTTTCCATGTCTTGGCTAGTGTAAATAGCGCTGCTATGTACATTGGGGTGCATGTAGTTTTTTGCATTATAGTTTTGCCTGGATACATGCCCAGGAGTGAGATTGCTGGATCATATGGCAACTCTATTTTTAGTTTTTTGAGGAACCTCCATACTGTTTTCCATAGTGGCTGTGCCAGTTTACATTCCCACCAACAGTGTGGAAGGGTTCCCTTTGAAAGAGTAACTTTAAAAAATTCTTACTGCCAATTGCTTCATCTTTTTGTGGTAAAATAGACATAGCATTACATTTACCATTTTAACCTTTTTTAAGTGTATAGTTTTGTGGCATAAGTACCTTCACGTTGTGGTACAGTCACCGTCACCATCCATCACCAGAACTTTTGCAGCTTTCCCAGCTGAAACTCTGTGCGCCTCAAACACTTAGCTCCCCATTCCCCACTCTCTCCAGCTCCTAGAAACCACCATTCTACTTTCTGTCTCTAAGAATTTGACTCTTCTCAGTACCTCACGTGAGTGGAATTGTGCAGCATTTGTTCTTTCGTGACTGGCGTACTTCACTTAGCAGAATGTCTTCAAGATGCAGCCACTTTGTAGCGTCTGTCAGGATTTCCTTCCTTTTTTTTTTTTTCCTTCCTTTTTAAGACTGAATAATTCTCCATGGTATGTATATATATACCCATGTTGTTTATCCATTCATCCATCGATGGACACTTGCTTTACTTCCCCTTCTGGCTGTTGTGAGTGGTGTCTGGGCATGGGTGGAGATAATTGTCTTGAACTAGTATATTTATTACCTGTGTGTTCAGAGATGCTCATATCATCTTTAAAATATGCCTGTTAAAATGCTAACTTGGCTATTTAAAATCTCAGTATCAGAAATTCGGCATAAATGGCAATTTTAAATTTAAGATTTAACTGTGAAACCCTGATATTTAACCTGTTGCCTACCTGTGAATTATCAAGGTGCCAACCTCTGTATGAATAGGGCTTTGGAAAGGGGGTGCTTGGGCTTTTCTAACTAAGGACCAAACAAGAGCATCACCAGATAGTTTTCTCATGTCAGGGCCTGAAGTCCAGTTCTAACCTCAGAATCTAGGACGTACTAGAAAGGAAAATGGTTGGTTTTCCTGTTGAATTATTTTTGAGTCTCAGAGTGTCGTTCTTCTTATCTTGCTGCCTTTTCCCATATGACAGTCCCTCAAGTAACCACCAAATCGTCTCCTTCCAAAATGGGAATAATGAAGATTTACAAAATAGGGAAGACTGTTATTTGCCAAGCTCGTGATACGTTGTGAAAGTAAGAGAGGCTGTGTCTGCTAAAACGTTTTGAATCCTGACAAACACAGAGTGAAGAACCAATGTCTCTTTCAGTTGTAAAATCAGAGAATGCAGCAAGTAGAGTATGGTTGATTGCTATGCTGGGAAACTTGCTAAGATTTCTAGCACATTCAAACCCTTTTATATGGCTACAAAATTTTATTTATTCCTTCCTAATCCTAAAGTGCTGTGGTGATAAAGGCTGGATCTTGTAGCTATGGGATGAAATAGCATCAGGGTCATATTTTCAATTTTGGTACAAATTCGAATTTGCTTTCAGCCCAGTTTCTTTTATCTTTCGCTCAATTTCTTTTATGATTTGGGCATATAGGCCTTTGATTATTTACCTAATGAAGTGTATTATTACTCATTACACTTTTGTCTAGCTTTGCATTCATTATCCTTTCAGATACGTAACTGTGTCATGTTTGAGTGTATAACCTGTAGGAGGCATGTCCCATCCTTCTTATGGCATCCAGACCACCTCCCCCATCACACACTCCTACCCTCCCCATCAGATCCCTCCTTCAGCCTGTCTGGAATAAAACAGTGACCCAAGACAGACAAGCCCCTGCTCTCAGAGAGTTTACCGCCTTCTAAAGGGCAGAGGGACATTAGCAAAATAAGCACACTACATTCGTACAATTACAAACTGAAATCAGAGCTGTGAAGAAAAGAGAGATGTTTCAAAAGGAGGTTGTAGACCATAGTCATTATAAACACAGACTCTAAAGCAAAGCCATGGCCGGTCCATATTGGAGGCTGAAGCAAAAAGGAGAAAATCAGTAATACTGTCTTGTCTTTATTTAAACTTTTGATATTTCTTCAAATGGGTGTTTTGCATTAATTAGTTTTTCAACTACTGCTTTAAGATATGATTTATCTTGATTACTGAGTTTTTTGGTGCCCCCTGAAATTTTGTACCTAAGGCCAGTGCCTTACCTCACCCTCGTCCTTCACAGCCCTGCTCTAAAGCC
Organism: Neophocaena asiaeorientalis asiaeorientalis; assembly: GCF_003031525.2. NCBI lineage: Eukaryota > Metazoa > Chordata > Mammalia > Artiodactyla > Phocoenidae > Neophocaena > Neophocaena asiaeorientalis. The sequence goes on along the minus strand of NW_020172993.1, from coordinate 659,487 downwards.
AAACTACCTGAGTTCAAGTCCTGGTTTTTCCACTTACTGGCTGTGTGACATTGGGCAAGTTGCTTATACTGTGTGCCTTAGTTTCCTCATCTGTAAATGGGGATAATAACAGTACTTCATAGGGTCATTAGGAGGATTAAAATAAGTTAATATTTGTAAAGCAATAGAGCAGTTCCTGGCACAAAGTGTATTTAAGAAGTGTAGTAGGGGGGCCTCCCTGGTGGCGCAGTGGTTGAGAGTCCGCCTGCCGATGCAGGAGACGCGGGTTCGTGCCCCGGTCTGGGAAGATCCCACATGCCATGCAGCGGCTGGGCCCCGTGAGCCATGGCTCAGGCGCCTCCAGAGCCTGTGCTCCGCAACGGGAGAGGCCACAACAGTGAGAGGCCCGCGTACCGACAAAAAAAAAAAAAAAAAAAAAAAAAAGTGTAGTAAAAGAAGATGCCTCTAGACTGTTTCAGATACTGAACGAGTGATGATGAACTGGATCCCATATGTCTGCGTTCACCAGGCAGGTTCCCCCTGCCACCCCCATTTTTGCTAAATTTACTCATACGCTCAGGACAGTCTCATAGCTAATGTGGTTATATGTTTTAAAAATGAAGGACTTACTCATTGCATTTCCTCTTTGCCCCTCTTATTATTTTTTACTCTAAAATAAGCAGGGAGATGGTGGGAATTCTGGTCCACCATCACCCACAGGCAACTGCCTCTTTTGGACCCTTTCAGAGACATGGAACACTTCCTGGACTTGTGTTTTTTTCTCCCACTGAGGCAATTTCAGCCATCTCTGCATGATTGCAGTGTTGGTTTATGGGCTGCTGACAAGCCCAACGTTCGATTCTTACCCTTGCTTACTCACAAATTTTTTGGGTAGTCTTTGCAGAGCACTGCACGCAGATAAACAAGCCCCATTTATAAATAAACACAAATAAAAGGGGGGCGGGTGATTGGGAGGGAAGGACTGGGAGTTTGGGATTAGCAGATGCAAACTAGTGTATATAGGATGGATAAAGAACAGGTCCTACTGTACAGCACAGGGAACTATATTCAATATCCTGTGATAAACCATAATGGAAAAGAATATGAAAAAGAATATATATATATGTATAACTGAATCACTCTGCTGTACATCAGGAATTAACACAACATTGTAAATCAACCCTACTTCAATAAAATTTAAATAGATAAACAGACCAGCCTCTTTTTTTAAAATTATTATTATTTTAAAATTTTTCTGTGATGTCCATCTGTTTGTATCATCTTTAATTTCTTTCATCAGTGTCTTATAATTTTCTGCATACAGGTCTTTTGTCTCCTTAGGTAGGTTTATTCCTAGATATTTTATTCTTTTTGTTGCAGTGGTAAATGGGAGTGTTTTCTTAATTTCACTCTCGTATTTTTCATCATTAATGTATAGGAATGCCAGAGATTTCTGTGCATTAATTTTGTATCCTGCTACTTTACCAAATTCATTGATTAGCTCTACTAGTTTTCTAGTAGCATCTTTAGGATCCTCTATGTATAGTATCATGACATCTGCAAACAGTGACAGCTTTACTCTTCCAATTTGGATTGCTTTTATTTCTTTTTCTTCTCTGATTGCTGTGGCTAAAATGGCACTAAAAATAAATGCTAGCAGAAAGCCATGAGTTTCCCCAAAGACAGGAGAAGAAGCAGTAGATTTAGCCACAACAATCCACTGCTTCTTTCCATGTCTTTGGGGAAACTCATGGCTTTCTGCTAGCATTTATTTTTAGTGCCGTTTTACATTCCACTCATGGTGATTCTACAAAGACTAATGTGCTTCTTTTTTTATTCATGCAAAAGCACTTTTTTGAAGACAGTATCATCCCCTTTTCTTTTATGGCAAGGCTGTTGTGTTTATACTTTAGTAGTACAAAAAGTAAATGGAAAAAAATTCCTAATTTAAAAAGTGGAGAAACGTAGTGTAAATTAATTTTACTTCTTCAAAATATTAATGTGAAAGTGGCTATATATAGTTTTAATTTTTAAAAAATTCTGATGTGCACTAATTTATTCCATAAGACTGGGGGCAACTATAAGCAGGAATTTAATGATCTGTACAGATTTCTGGCTAACTAGGTTATATTTTTGCTACAGTAGATTCTGTATAATAACTGCCCTAAGGAAAATAATGTTATACCATTGATGAAACGAACTTTATCTCATAGTGAATAAATGGGTTCTTTCCTATTTTACTCTCAAGCTTTTAATTAACAGTTTCTAGCTAGAGGGCCACTGGAATGGAATTAATATTCCCCATTGATGAGCTCTATTCATAATCTGTCTCAGATTATATGTAAAGCTCTTTCTGTCACATATATAAAGAACCCAAATAAGCTAAACTTTAAATGCATTGTTCCAACTGAAATAATAAAGCATTAAAAATGAAAATGTTTCCCTTTAAGGATATATGTTTAGTGGTCCCACTTATTAAAATGTAGTTAAACTTAGAGTATTTGTAATGAAACCCTCAATAATTAAAAAAACTTTTTTTTAATTGAACATTGTTTTACAATGTTGTGTTAGTTTCTGGTGTAGGGCAAAGTGATTCAGTTATATATATATGCACACACACACATATATGTATATATTCTTTTTCATATTCTTTTCCATTGGTTTTTTACAGGATATTGAATCTAGTTCCCTGTGCTATACAGTAGGTCCTTATTGTTTATTTTATATACAGTATTTTGTGTCTGCTAATCCCAGACACCTAATTTCTCCCTCCCCCACCCCCTTTCCCTTTTGGTAACAGTAAATTTGTTTTCTATGTCTGTGAATCTGTTTTTGTAAATAAGTTCATTTATATTATATTTTAGATTCCACATATAACTGGTATCATATGGTATTTGACCTAAATAACCTTTTATGATTATTTAAAGAATACCTTTGGGCTTCCCTGGTGGCGCAGTGGTTGAGAGTCCGCCTGCCGATGCAGGGGACACGGGTTCGTGCCCCGGTCCGGGAAGATCCCACATGCCGCGGAGCGGCTAGGCCCGTGAGCCATGGCCGCTGAGCCTGCACGACCGTAACCTGCGTCCACAACGGGAGAGGCCACAACAGTGAGAGGCCCGCGTACCGCAAAAAAAAAAAAGAATACCTTTATACGAACAAATGTAATAAAAAGTCCTTATTTACATCTACATTCTCTTTGGAAGCTGTGGGATTCTCAGGCCCCAGGGCCAGTAGCCTTGACTGAAAGCGTGTGGTTGCCAGTTGGAAGAGAACTGCTGTGGCTATACAGTGTGCCTCTCTGCCACAGCAAAATTAAAGGATTGCTGGGAGAAAATTCTCCATAGGTCTCTTGCACATCTTGGAAGCAGAGGCACTGGTTACCCTTTGTTCCAGACTCTCTTTTCTGGTGATGTTTGTATATGAACCCCCTGAAGAGACAGAGAAAGTGTTTTCCTTTAGAGCAAAGAGCAGGCTCGCTTACAGCCCATTATAAAAGATTCAGGTTCCCTAAGCTCGGAGTTCCTCTCCTGTAATGAACCTGCTGAGTGTACAAGTGTCACCTGGCCCCGTACATATCACCCTGTAGTAACTGGATCCTTGGGAGCCAGGGCAAGAAATGCCGATACCCTGGATACTCTGGCTGTTACAATTGCTGAACCTAATAAAGTCTTGGTTTTTGACCCAGGAGTCTCGTGTCCTTTATGGGCATCTCAGAACTGTAACAGGCTAACTTGTTAGCTTGTGAATGAGGGAAAATCTCAGCTCCTTTGCACTTATTGGCAGGAATGTCCGTTCAAAAACAGATAAAGATAATCACCAATTTTTTTCTCTGTACGGGATCCCAAGGGGATGATGGTGGGTTTAGGGATAACACGGCCTGGAGTACAGTGTATGAATATGCATGGGATGACAGGACATCAATTCTCAATATATAAGGTGGTGTGAGTTGCAGACAATAATTGGTATTTCTCAACAGGTGAAGGAGGTTGCCTTTTCATGAAGACTTTGTGCACCCAGGGACAAAGAGGTTGCTGGATGATTTGGAATTTTTCTCTTTTGGCTCAGATTCGCAAGAAAAACATTATCTAAATGTATGTAGAGCAATGACTGATTTAGCACGTGCAATGACGGGCTTACTATTAGAGATGGTGGATAATCGTAATAATCCTGTAACAGCTCATTTTAACCATCATACCCAAGCCTTACCATTTCACAGCACCCAAGTCTACATCTATGAGTGATATGGTAGCAGCACTTCTTTGTGTCTACCTCCCTAGCATGGACACACCTTTAAGAAATGGACCTACCCAAAACTATAATTTGAAAAGATACATGCACCCCTGTGTTCATAACGGCATTATTCACAATAGCCAAGACATGGAGACAACCTAAATGTCCATCGACAGATGAATAGGTAAAGAAGATGTGGTGTATATATATATATAATGGAATATTACTCAGCCATAAAAAAGAATGAAATAATGCCATTTGCAGCAACATGGATGGACCTAGAGATGATCATACTAAGTGAAGTAAGTCAGACAGAGAAAGACAAATAGCATATGATATCACTTATATGTGGGATCTAAAATGTGACACAAATGAACTTATCTATGAAACAGAAAAAGACTCACAGAGAACGAGTTGTGGTTGCCAAAGGGGAGGGAGTAGGGGAGGGAAGGATTGGGAGTTTGGGATTAGCAGATGCAAACGATTATATATATATTATTATATATACTATTATTATATAGAAGATGGATAAACAACAAGGTACTACTGTATAGCACAGGGAACTATATTCAATATCCTGTAATAAACCTAGTAGAAAATAGTATGAAAAAGAATATATATATGTATGACCAAATCATTTTGCTGTACAGCAGAAATTAACACAACATTGTAAATCAACTATACTTCAATAAAATAAATTTTTAAAATAAAAAAAAAAAGAAATGGTCCTACCAGACTAGGAGGAAACGTCTTATACTTCACGCCAAATGGTTAAGTTGAGGCCATGCCATCCTGAATAGGGGAGCCAGTGTGCAGCCTTTCTGTGACCTGTTATTTCACCAGAAAGAACACTGCAGGATTTTTATATGCCATTCCCTAGGTGAAGGCCCAAGTGGTCAATTTCTGTGTGTTTTGGCATAACACATGATGGAAGAGATAAAAGGACTTCACCTAAGAGAGATATTAATAATAAATATATACAGGGACTTCCCTGGTGGCACAGTGGTTAAGAATCCACCTGCCGATGTAAGGGACACGGGTTTGATCCCTGGTCCAGGAAGATCCCACATGCCGTGGAGCACCTAAGCCCGTGAGCCACAACTACTGAGCCCACAAGCTGCAACTACTGAAGCCCAGGCGCTAGAGGGCCCGAGTGCCACAACTATTGAGCCTGCGTGCTGCAGCTACTGAAGCCTTCACACCTAGAGCCCATGCTCCACAAGAGAAGACACCGCAAATGAGAAGCCTGCGCCCCGCAACAAAGAGTAGCCCCTGCTCGCCGCAACTAGGGAAAGCCCGCACACAGCAACAAAGACCCAACGCAGTCAAAAAAATTAAAATAAATAAGTTAATTAACTAATAAATTTTTTAAAATATACTGGAGTCTTCATGATTTTCTTCTTCACAAGCAGCTAAAGAGATTTTTCTTTGTTGAGATTGGCCAACATGAGGTTGACCAACTTGTGCTGCCCCTCCCCCCATCCATGCCCATGGCGGCCATAGCAGATCAGTCCTGGCCTTGTAACGCCAGATTGCAGCCTCTGACTCCTCCCACAGTCCACCATGAGGCCATTGCCAGTTGATTCAGGATGGCCTAGGAGTCTAAACCTATTTGCTCCCTCTCTGTAAACGTTTATGATGGTTCCTTAGGTTTGAGAATCATTAAGCCCCATTGAAAACAACAATGTGAGGAAACTTTATAACGAACACTCTGGCACTTCTTATACATAAGAGAATAGACTTGTGGTTGCCAAGTACAATGTTGTGTTAGTTTCAGGTGTACAGCACAGTGATTCAGTTTCCATATATGTATGTATGTGTGTGTACACACACACACACACACACACATATGCATATACAGAGAGAGAGAGAATATATATATTCTTTTTCAGATTATTTTCCCTTATAGGTTATTACAAAATACTGAGTATAGTTTCCTGAGCTATACAATAGGTCCTTGTTGTTTATCTATTTTATATATAGTAGTGTGTATATGTTAATCCCAACCTCTTAATTTATCCCTCCCTTCTACCTTTCCCCTTTGGTCACCATAAGTTTGTTTTCTAAGTCTGTGAGTCTGTTTCTGTTTTGTAAATTAGATTCCACCTATAGTGATGTCGTGATATTTGTCTTTCTCTGTCTGACTTGCCTCACTTACTATGATCAACTCTAGGTCCATCCATGTTGCTGCAAATAGCATTAAGTAAATATTGGCTATTATTATACAAAAGGAACAGTTTAAAACCTGACCATTTTGAACATGAGGAATTTCAGGAAGGAAGCCAAATTCTGCTGTGTAATTTGGAAAGTGTAAAACAGAGGTCATTTGTGAACCTGTTTCCTAAGAGGTGATGGGGAGCGATTAGGGGACTCCATCTAGTTGCTAAACCAGGTCAAACTGGGGCTAGGTCTCCACCAAGCTGTGCCGTGGAATCATCCATGTCTCACGGAGGGACAGTGAGATCCAGCTACAAGGTGACCTGCCCTCACCACTGCATCAAGGGTGAGGGCACTGGTGAGACCTTCCACCAGGTTCAGGGCTATTCCATTAGCCTGTATCCCAAAGCTCCAAGGTTTCCTGCAGGATCCAGGAGAACTGGGGAAAGGAACAGGGTTCTACAGGTGATAAGGGAAGGGACTGTTGGGAGTGTGCCCTGAGCATTGTCACATAGGTTTACCTTCTATACACAGCTGAATCCCCTGGAGCCCTGGGTGGGCCTTGGCTACAGCCCATTCAGGTCTGAGCATCTTTCAGGAGGTGGGGCTGAGATGAGCAGTCGGTGGTCGGAGGTTACACAGGTGCCACCGTGGCCCCTGGGAGCACCTGATGGAGCTTCCAGCCTGGATATCTCAGCACTTCTTGAGCAAATGTAAGGTCAACATTCATTACCTGTCTGGTACTGTTCCTTATACTGTTTGCTTTTGGAGGGAGGAGAGGTGTTGAGTTCGCTGCTTTTTCATGATGCCTTGCCTGGGGACAGAGAATAACTCTTTCTTTCCCTAAAGACCCTTAGAATTAGAAAGCTAGAGGCTGAATGAGGGCTTAATCCAATGAATCAGACTGGAAACAGACTCTGATTTCTGATTAAACATGACAACCCAGGGAAAGAGAATTGTGTGTGTTTGTTACAGGAACAGAGAAATGGTCTTTATTTTTAGCCCTAACTCTGGAGACAGTAAGAAGCAATGGGTTACCAAGGAGACTAATAAAGATGGCTCCTGTCTGAACAACTGGTACCAGTTACAGTGAAGCCCTGTATCGTTCAGTGTGGAGCGTGGATATGTCTCTGAAACATCAGTTTGTGACAGCGGTTGGACCATTTTTGGAAAGACCATTTCAAGTAAAGGTAGAATCATTCTGGTTTGGGTGACAGCTAGTGACCTGAAGTTCATTGTGATTTCCCCGAGTCCTAGTTGTGTGTGATCTTTTTAATTAAACCAAAAAAACCCAAAAAAAACCCAAAACAAAAAAAACACATAATTTAGTTTGTGTAGAATTTCGGCATAATTAGAAATAAAATAATGCAGCATCAAATATATCTTCCTAGGTAAATGAAAAGAGAGCTTTACACAGGAAGTAGAAAAGAAGATGCTAGGCCATATCATATTTTCACAGACATAGCATTAAACTTAGTGGTAACATCAGGGTATGTTTTGGAAACAGCACGTGATGCAATGTGGAGAGACTGCACAGGGGAACGCCTGAGTGTATTGTAAGGCGAATAATGTTCAGGAGCTCTTTAGGCTGCCAGGCCGCTATGAAGCCTGGCTCAGGTCACTTTCAGCTGCCTAACATGTGTTCCTGGTGGATGGCATCCACCCAACACGAGGATGAGCGTTTCTGATTAAGTCATCCTGTAGGTCTGCGAGCCCAGCTCTGCGGAGTGAGTCATCCGTGGAGATGAATGACTTCTCATGTCCTAAGTGGTTTCCGTGTGACAGTTGTGCTCGTGGCGGGGGTAAGGGCTTCAGAGAAACACCCCCTGATTTGAGGCAATTACCCAGCGAGGTGCATGGCTGGGAAACGCCAGCACCTGCCAGATGGTGCTAGCAGGAAGCGGGAGCCGGGCGGTGCCTGCTGGGGAAGCTCAGAGTCAGGGCAACGGACTGCTATTGGCTCCACGGCCACTTTGCACCTGTTAGGAAAGGGGCCAGACCGCTGTGTCGTTCACACGCAGAGGATTTCTTTCTTTGTCACCTTTGGAGTTAGTGTTATTCTCATCCTCACACTTGGGGAGAAAGGACATCAATTCTCATTCCCACCAAAAAAAAAAAAAAAGAGGCAAAGAAAGTCATGAAATTCTTTTCTGTGAAGACGGTGAATAAACAGAGTGAAATGAGGCAAAACAGACAAAATAATATGATTTGATTATTCCTCCTGGAGTCTGGAGTCAGGAAATTTGGGGGTCGCTGCCCCAGGGCATCAAGGTGCTCCCCGAGGGGGCCATAGAAAAGAGCCAATTGCCCTGAGCGCCTTGGAAGATGAGTTGTTTCGGGGTCCCCATGGGCTGTGTTATGTTCACCTTCCTTCCAGTGTGTGCCCCCAAGTCAAGCTGGGAGCCAAGCTTGAGAAGCTGAAGATGTCGGAGAAATGCGTCTTCAGCTGTGCCTTGGAGAAGGAATTTGCACCAAGGGAGTTCGCAGTTATGTTTCCAGTGAGAGAAAGGAGAATCAAGAGCTAAGCCACGGGGCTTCACGGTGAAAGAATGTGACCCAGAGAAAGAGCAAAGGGAAAACAGTTCTAGGCAATGAAGCAGAAATATTTCCACCCCATGCGGGTCAGGATAAGCCACTCCCTGAGGTGATGGAGGACAAGCAAACGCAGAGTCTCCGGGAGACATGACCCAGCAAAAGAGTGAAGCTGCGCATCTAGAGATGTGTGTCTTGTATAAAGCTCGTCCTGTAGGTCTTCAGGGAATAAATAGGGAAGAAAAAGGATGCCCAAGACTTGTAGTCATAAGGAATTGTCCACTGTGAGCTGCCATAGGAAGATTATGGGCTTTGAACCCACAGGACTGGGTTCAAATCCTAGTTTGAACTCTCACTGTGAGATCACGGATGAGTCATTTGGCCTCTCTGAACCTGTTCCCTCACTGCATAAAGAGGATAATGTGAACGCTGAAACAAGGCAGGCCGTAGCAGTGCCCAGGGCAGAGGTGTTCCTGTTTCCCCTGTTGGCCTTTGGAATAGGAGACACAAAGGAGCCCTAGAGTAGGGGTGGTGGGGACCCCAAGGGGCCAGTTGTCCTCCTGGAGCACGAATCTAGGGTGTGAGGCTTTGTACCTCCAATCTAAGGCCACCACCCACTTGTCTTAGCCTAGGGTCCCCTAGAAGCTGAGGCAGAGACCAAAACTTGTTTGTTTGGAAATGTCGTCTCAGGGAGTAGAAATGCAGAAGAGGGGAGGTGAAGCAGAGAAATGGGAAAAGCCAACACAAGGATGCATGATTATATTGACTGTTGGACCCCCCAGGGACCTGTGAGGGGGTTTACAAGATGCCCGTCAGAACTGGCCGCTGGGGGATGAAAGGGGGATGCGTTTACTCACCGGCTGCAGATTCCCATTGCTCAGAGGGGCGGCCCACAGCACTAAGTCTCTGGCCCTGCTGGGTCATGCGTCTTGAATGCAGGGTGGATTCCTGGGACTGTTGAGCCAGAGATGCCCAAGGCAGGCAGCAGGGGGTCCCTTACGAGGGACAGGGTGAGGCCGCTGTCCAGGTGCACCTGTGCAGAGCTGCTCCAGGCCTGCAGGGAAAGTAGACCCCAAACAGCTGGGGCTGAAATTTGAGGAGCCATTGAGAGGGTTTCAGAGCCCTGCAGAAGATGGGTGAATATACCCACTCTCACAGGAATGTCTTTTTTGTCCTTCTACCTAGAAAGAAGGGGCATGAATAAATAAACAAACAAAAAAGCCCGCCCGCCCTTGGGCCTTTCAGCTCTATGAGTCCCAAAGATAAAAACCAAAACTTACTGAAAATGACTTGGTTAGTAAAATGTGAATGAACAGAGCAAATCAGAGCAGTGGCATTTATCGTGTAGACAAGATACGAAGCAGAAGAGAGCTACAGCCAGTGTGTACTTAGAGAACAGCAGACCCAGCGTAGGCAGTTGTGATCAACCCAGAAAGCAGAGGCATCGGTGTTTGGGCTACAAGGAAAAGCTGGTGAGAAGCGAAGTTTGTTGATCCTTAGTACCATGACCATGAGCTGGGCCTTAAGTGGTTTTTGTAATGATATAGGAAATCTTATTCAAGATGAAACTTTGGAAGGGATGCCAGAATGGTTTTCTTAGTCTGAGATTTAGAACCAAAAGAGGACATGGGGTGTCTTTCAAAGAGACTTAGCTCCAGGCAAAATTGTAAAGTAGATCAGGTTGGTTTGTTTTCAGCCCTTCTCTGCTGAAGGGCTAACACCCCGACACCCACTTGGCCTGCATCACATTCACTCTTTGGGAACCTAGCATCCTCACTGGACTCTCAGATGCCTCTACACTGTCTCGCAGGCTCAGCGGCCATGGCTCACGGGCCCAGCCGCTCCGTGGCATGTGGGATCTTCCCAGACGGGGGAACGAACCTGCGTCCCCTGCATCGGCAGGCGGACTCTCAACCACTGCGCCACCAGGGAAGCCCAACCAGTCAGTTTTTAATTGTTGCTTACCATGGAGCAAGAACCTTGCCAGGAGGAATCAAGTGTGACAACACCCCACATTGTAAGTCTTCCCCGATGTCATTCTCTGGTACCCAAGTCCTGCCCGTGATGGCTAGACCATTTGCAAGATTAACTTATACACATCGTGCCAGACATCTTTCATGCTCCCCTTCAGAGCCTCTCAGCCTCTCCATCCCTTGTTCCAGCTCTGCGTGGCCTCTGAGCAACTTGACACCAGGCTACGTCTCATCTCCCACCCAAGGTTCCTGTGTCAGTACCACTGCAGGACCCACTAGGTGTCCATGCCTGGGAACGCACAACCCAGAACGCTGGGGGCGAACCTTTGGGTGGAGCCTGGGGTAACTTCCTCCTTTCCCCACTCCGTCCTAGGGCAGGTTCTGAACTGCAGTTTATACGGCTTCTTGGAGGTGTGGTCTGTGAATTGAAAGCAAGTCATGCTCTGCGGCTCAGTAAACTCCACACTGCCTCTCCTTCCTTCTCAGCATCTCTCCCCTTGGATCTCATTCCTCTCCAAGAGTGTATTCCCCGATAAAAGAAAAGCTCATTCACTCCTTCCACAAATATTTGTAAGGTACATACTATGTGCCAGACACTGCCTAAGGCACTGTGAATACAGAGATATTTTATACACGGTACTTATCTGCCATCAGGTATTTTCCCAGGAGCCATATCATTTAATTCCCTTTCTTGGAGGCCAAGAAATCCTGGCCACATGGCCTAGAGCTGGGCTTGCCTGTATGGGTTAGGAACGCAGAGGGGCCAGAAAGAAATGTCATCCCACAAAAGAACAACAGAGAGGCAAAGGAGGGAGGGAAGCAAGCCAGAGCCCATCTGGGGAGACACACGTGGGAAGAGGCAAGAGGTCAGAAGTCAAGGAGGTCAGGAACTGAATTAAGAAGGATAGGACTGGATTGAGAAGTGGAGTAGGGGGGCAAAACAAGTCAAAACCATTCAGGACTGTCTCCGGAAAGCAGGGATATCAGGAGTTCCTTCCTTGTGGGTCTGGGGCCTCCAGAAAACGAACCCATTTAGCAAACTCTTACTGATGGGGCGGTAGTTCAGAAAGCTCACAGCTCACAGAGAAAAACAAGTAATTGACAATCAAAACATGAAGCCGGGGCTTCCCTGGTGGCGCAGTGGTTGGGAGTCCGCCTGCCGATGCAGGGGACGCGGGTTCGTGCCCCGGTCCGGGAAGATCCCACATGCCGCGGAGCGGCTGGGCCCGTGAGCCATGGCCGCTGAGCCTGCGCGTCCGGAGCCTGTGCTCCGCAATGGGAGAGGCCACAACAGTGAGAGGCCCGTGTACCGCAAAAAAAAAAACCAAAACATGAAGCCATGAATACTCTTGAAAACGTACGCATGGGTTCTTTGGGAAAAGGTTAGCAGAGACGTTTTCCTCTAGAGCTGCTCTGTCCAACAGAACTGTCTGTGATGATGAAAATGTTCTCTTCTGCTCTAGGCAGCCACAGGTAGCTGTGGGTCAGTTGAAATGCGGTTAGTGTGACTGAGGAATTGACTTTTTAATTGGAGCTCATTTTAATTAATTTAAATCTAAGTAGCCTCATGTGGTCAGTGGCTACTGTTGAGGGTTAGGGTTTAGGATTAGGGGTTAGAGTTAGGGTTTGGGTTTAAGGTTAGGGTTTAGGGTTAGGGATAGCACAGTTCAAGAAGATGGCATCTTTACTGAGTGTCCAGGGGAGAGGAGGTGTTATCTAGGCCAGGAGGAGGGTAGGTATCAAGTAGAGAGTGGGAAAAGTGTTCCAGCCAGAAGGAACAGTCAGGGCAAAGCATGGAGATCAGTGTGTCTGTTCGTTAGCTTGTGATAGAACAAGGGGCAAGAAAGGGGGCTAGAAAGGGACGCATGGGCTGTGTGTGACAGGCCTTGTCACGTTGACGAAGTCCCCTTTTACTCAGGGTGTGTTAAGCTCTGCGTATGTTGCTGTGAAAATTCCACATTCATCTCACGTATCCTCTCTGCAGCCCTGGAGCCAACTGACTTCATTTTACAGGGAGGAAGCTAAGGCACAGAGTTGATTTACCATAACCAATGCAACGTAGCTTCTAAGTGGCAAAGTCAGGGTTGAAGGAGGGTCTGACTCATAGCCCATCTTCTTTCCGCTTTATCACTTTTCCCCACTCGGTTTTTGTTTTTCAGATTCTTTTCCCTTATAGTTTATTATAAGATACTGAATATAGTTCCCTGTGCTCTACAGTAGGACCTTGGGGTTTATCTCTTTTATATGTAGTAGCTTGTATCTGCTAATCCCAAACTCCTAATTTATCTCTCCTTCCCCCCTTCCCGCTTTGGTAACCATGAGTTTGTTTTCTATGTCTGTGAGTCTGTTTCTGTTTTGTAAATAAGTTCATTTGTGTCATATTTTAGATTCCACATATAAGTGATATCATGGTATTTGTCTTTCTCTTTCTGACTTACTTCATGTAGAATGATAGTCTCTAAGTCCATCCATGTTGCTGCAACTGGCATTATTTTATTCTTTTTGTGGCTGAGTAATATTCTATTGTATATGTATATGACGTCTTCTTTATCCATTCATCTGTCGATGGACATTTAGGTTGTTTCTATGTCTTGTCTATTGTGAACAGTGCTGCTATGAACATAGGAGTGCATGTATCTTTTTGAATTATAGTTTTGTCTGGATATATGCCCAGGAGTGGGATTGCTGGATCATATGACAACTCTATTTTCAGTTTTTTGAGGAACCTCCATACTGTTTTCCATAGTGGCTGCACTAATTTATATTCCCACCAACAGTGTAGGAAAGTTTCCTTTTCTCCACACCCTCTCCAGCATTGATTATTTGTAGACTTTTTAATTATGACCATTCTGACCAATGTGAGGAAACAATAAAGAATTTACTGTATAGCACAAGGAACTATATTCAATATCTTGTAATAACCTATAATGGAAAAGAATCTGAAAAAGAATGTGTATATCTGAATCACTTTGCTGTACACCTGAAACTAACACAATATGGTAAATCAACTATACTTCAATTTTAAAAAGAAAAGAAATCAATTCATTATATGATATAAAAACACAATAATAGTATTACGTCCTTTCTTATAGTTGCGAAAATAAAACTCTAGGATGATAAATTTTTAAAAAGAAATAGATATATTTAACTTATACTGGAACTAGAATGAGTATTATATGTGAGAGCACGTACCAGGGGAAATAAAGCCATGAGTGTGTCCTCTGAAGTGTATCTTGATTTGCAAAACACGGGGTATTCAAGTTATTTTTCTTTTTTATAGCTTTATTGAGGTAGAGTTTACATACCACCAAATTTACCCATTTTAAGTGTAGTTTGATGAGTTTTAGTAAGTTTATACCGTTATGCTAGCTTCACTCAAATCTGGTTTTAGAACACTACCATCACCCCAAAATTCCTTCCTGCCTGTTTCCAGTCGATCTCATTTCCCACCCCCAGCAGGCACTAATCTAGTTCTGATTTTATAGTTTTATCAGGTGAATGGAATCATAGAGTCTTTTATGTCTGGTTTCTTTCACTTAGCATAATTTTGAGCTTTTACCCATGTTGCTGCACACATCAGTAGTTCATTCTTTGTTACTGCAGAATAGTTTTCCATTATATGACTATCCCTCATTTTGTTTATCTTTTCACCAATTGATGGACATTTGGATTATTTCCTATTTTTGTTTATTATCAAAAATGCTGCTGGGACCTTTGCATACAAGTCTTTTTGACGACATATGTTTTCATTACTCTTATGTGAATACCTAGGAGTGGAATTGCCGGGTTTATAACAAGTATGTTTTAACTTTTAAGAAATTGACAAACTCTTCCCAAGTGGTTACCTTTTTTACATTTTCAGAGCAACGTAGGAGAATTCCAGTTTCTGCACATGCTCACCAACACTTGCTATGATCAGTCTTTTTAAAAATAGCTATTCAAATGGGTGTGCTGGTATCTAAGTTGCATTTCCCTAATGATAAATTATACTGAACATCTTTTCATGTGTTATTAGCCATTTGTACATTTTCTTTGGGAAAGTATCTATCCAAATCTTTTGCCTATTTTTTTTTTATTGTTTGTCTTACTTTTGAGTTGTAAGAGTTTTTCTATATGTTGTGCATACAAGTCCTTTATTAGTTTTATGATTTGTAAATATTTTTCTCCTAGTCTGTGGTTTATTTTCGCATTTCCTTATTGGTGTCTTTTGGAGCACACGTTTTTAATTTTGATAATGTTCAATCTATCATTTTTTATCTATCATTTTTTTCCTTTTACGGATTATACTTTTAGTATCATATCTAAGAAATCTAATCCAAGGTCACAAAGCTGTTCTCTTATTTGTATTAAAATTATTGAATTTCATTCCTTTATAAAGTATCAAGAATCATCTGGGGACTTCCCCTGGCAGTCCAGTGGTTAAGACTCTGCGCTTCGCCTGCAGGGGGCTCGGGTTCAATCCCTGGTAGGGAAACTAAGTTCCCCGCGCAACTTGGCCAAAAATTAAAAAAAAAAAGAACCATCTGGATACCACAACAGTGCCTTGGCCGTCTCTGTTTGTTAGTTTTATGCCTTAGTGGTTGGGCTGATGATAGGGATCAAGAGGCCAGGTATACTGTTGTCATTTTAAATAATTATAACTTGGCCCCCGAAGCCTTATGTTTTCCACTCTGCTGAGCACAGCCCTCAAAAGGCTCCTTCCTGCCCGTTTGCCATCCATCTCCTCTGACCACCCCAGCGTCAGGCAGCCATTGAGCTGGACATAACTGATTCTCAGATTATTGAGTTAAACTTAATTGAATCCTCTAAAATTTCCTGCACATTTTATTCTTTGCATGAGAAGATGGCACTCTTTTTTTAAACATTTATTTTATTGAATTTATTTTATTTTATTTACAATGTTGTGTTCGTTTCTGGTGTACAGCAGAGTGATTCAGTTATACATATATATATATTTCATATTCTTTACCGTTATGGTTCATTACAGGACAATGAACATAGTCCCCTGTGATGTACAGTAGGACCTTGTTTATCCATTCTGTATATGATAGTTTGCATCTACTAATCCCAAACTTGCAATCCATCCCTACCCCATCCACCTCCTTGGCAACCACAGGTCTGTTCTGCATGTCTCTGGGTCTGTTTCTGTTTCATGAATAAGTTCATTTGTGTCACGTTTTACATTCCACATGTAAGTGATATCGTATGATATTTGTCTTTCTCTTTCTGACTTACTTCACTTAGTATGATCATTTCTGGGTCCATCCATGTTGCTGCAAATGGCATTATTTCATTCTTTTTTATGGCCGAGTAGTATTCCATTGTGTGTGTGTGTGTGTGTGTGTGTGTGTGTGTATATATATATATATATATACACACCACATCTTCTTTATCCATTCATCTGTCAGTGGACATTTAGGTTGTTTCTGTGTCTTTGCTATTGTGAATAGTGCTACTGTGGATATAGAGGTGCATGTATTTTTTCTGAATTAGAGTTTCCGTCTTTTCCAGATATATGCCCAGGAGTGGGATTGCAGGATCATATGCAAGCTCTATTTTTAGTTTTTTGAGGAACCTCCATACTGTTTTCCATAGTGGCGATACCAGCTTACATTCCCACCAACAGCATAGAAGGTTCCCTTCTCTGCCTGGAGCATTCTTGTTATTCTTCCAAGGCAGAGTTCAGCTCTTCATACTGAAGTCTTTCTTCTTCCCTCTTGAGCAGAATTGGTTGCATCCTGCTTCCTGCTGCTAGTGAAGAACATACCACGTTGTTTTACATTTGGTTACGTTCTCCTAAAGCAACCTTCCCTCTCCCAAGCCCGGATCTGAGCACATCAACGACATGAATTATGTCGAATTTGCTTTTGAATTGCCCCCCGCCCAGAGTATCTGAAACTTAATAGGTATGCAATGAATTTTTTTCTTTTTTCTTAAATTGTATTAAAACAGACATAAGATAGAAGGTACCATCTTAACCATTTGTAAATGTACAGTTCAGTGGAATTAAGTGCATTCACATTGTTATGCAACCATTATCACCATCCATCTCCAGAACTTTTTTCATCTTGCACAACTGAACCTCCGTGCCCATTAAACAATCACTCCCCGTTCCCCTCTTCCCCCACCCTTTAGCATACTCAGCAATGCATACAGGATCACTTGTCTCCATTCAAACCCTCCCTCTCAATGGAAACCAAAAATACACCTTTCAAACATGGCTATTGTTTTCTGGTTCTTATTTGTCTGTCGGACAGCTTAATCCAGTTTGCCAAGTCTGTACATAAGAACTAGGTCTCTTGAACTAGTTAAATGTAGGGACAGAGAAAAAAATGCGAATATATATGTCCTGCGCTTCTAACCAACTTGGATAAAACTCAGAAGTTACCCCGGAGCTGCTATTGAGTACTGACAGATCTGCTGGAGCAATTTCTAGAAGGGTAGTTAGGCCTTCTGAAAACAAAAACAAAATCTTTTTTTCCTCTACAAAACTTAGCAGAGATGTTGGAGGCCAACAATTAAAGTTTTGTACTCCAGCAAAGGCCTAGAACACCCTTTTCAGAAATTCTTGAAGTAGACAGAAACCTAAACTTTGAAAGCGTTCCTCAGACAGGCTAATTGGACATATTTAAGGTGCTGCCCTTGGCCTAGTGAGGTTGGGCAAGGTGGGGGGCCGATGTTTACCAACTTAATCCTGAGCCCGCTGAGCCGGCAGGGAGAGAAAGGACTTTTAAGTTTCTTCTGCCCATGACTGGGTAGCCCCTACACTCACACCCAATACCCAATGAAAGCCATATCCAGCTATTCTCTTCTGCTCTGGGAATGTCTCTGGGGTCCCTTGGTCTCCAGCCTTATTCTTGGTGGTCTCCCTTGGTATCCTGTCTGTTACCTCTTTCCTGATTTCATCCTTTACCCAGCCCTTTCACTCCTACAGTCTGTCGGCCGCTCTGCCAGCCTTTTGAACTCCCTTCTCCAAAAGATGTTCAGCTTGGCTCCCCTGGACACAGGGATCCAGCCAGTGACGCCCAGACCCAGAAGCCACTGCCCAGCATCAGCCGAGGGCCCCCAAGCCCACTCCTCTCTGAGAAAGCACTGGGCACAGACGTACCTTACCTGCTTCCGTCCTACTGCCCTTTGTTTGAGAGAGTACTCATTTCTGCATTCCTGCCTTGCCTACCTTTATCAGATCCAATAACCAGCAGCCTTGTGGAATCTGACGCTTAGCTCTCTTTTTTTCCCTGTTTTTTTTTTTTTCCTTCTGCTGTGGTATCTCAGTGGCTGTACTGCTGGTGGCTACTTTATTAGATTCCACTTACATTATAGCAGGTGCAGCTCTCGTAATTCCGAGTAGGGCTGAAAGAGACCTTAGAGGTAGTCAAAGCATGAGCCCTTGAAGAGGGGCTTCTGTGTAAATATTTTCCTTAAAATAGTCATGATTCCTTACATGTGCTTAAAACTTTTATTTTTCATAGGTATTTTTCTGACCACCTTCTTTATGAATTACCACAATTTCCAAGCAAAAAAGTGACGATAATAATAATGTAACTTGGAAATTTCTAACAGCTGCAGCATTTCTTCTTTCACTGCTATGTCTTCGTCCTCCTGTCTCAATTTTTCTTCTTACTTCCCAACTCTTTCTGGAAAGCCACAAATATTTGTCTTTAGGAACTCAGTTGACCCACAAAAATTTTGTTCATGAATTACTCAACTGAAGAGCTGCAAAGAGGCTGTAATTCTAGGTTTAATGTTCCTATTAACCAACTTTGATGAAAACCAGAGGCTTTTCTCTTCTGATTCTTCCAGGGAGCTGGAAACTTGGACCAAGAATGCTTTCCTCTGGTTGATGCTTCTAACCCGCTCTTTGAGTTGTTATTTCTTGCATATCATAGCAATGAAATTCCATATTTCTTCTATGAAGTCCCTTTAGGGAGTGATAGAAATAGAATATGACCTTTTTATAGAAAAGGTGGTTCCTGAGAAGGCACACAAACAGAATATTCTAGAGCTTTGACTGTTGGCTTGATTGAATCTCACATTGCAGAGAACAGTGTTTCTAACATGAGCGCTTTTGTGTGCTTTGCTTCTGTGGAGAATATGGACTCCTGAGGAGCTAATATTTAACTTCCTGGAGACTGAATTCTATTCTAAATGCCAGGAGGAAGATATGCTCTTTGAAGTAAATCTGACAAATTCTCTTCGAAGCAAATGATCACTTCCTGATTTTTTTTATAAATGCAGATTTTCACGTAGCCTGTTTAAAGAAAATTAAATGTTCCAGGAATTAAATATGAATTACTCCCCTGTTTGGCTGGTAAATCCTTTGTAGTAGAAAATGCATATCAGCAAGTGACTGGGATTTGTTCTTTATATAAAATAGCCTCTAGCCGGAATGAAGGATTTCCAGCTATTTAGTTTATGATAATACACCTTCCCCAGCACTGATAACAAGTGGAAAACACAATTCTTCATGTCATGTCAGACTCCATTTCTCATTTTCACAGTCCCGTTGTGATTATACAGAGCCTGGATACCTTAGCAAAATGCATCTTGAAATGTTACTGTGAAGATTATAGTCATTTGTGACGTGGCAGGAGGGACAGCCTTTGGATTTGATCAATCTGGGCATTCTGCCTGCTCGCCCCCATGCCCAGGCCCATGTCTGGGGGAAACCCAAGTTACAGGAAAGAGTGGTTCAGAAATGCAGCTGAACGGAAGGCAGAGGAGATGGTTGCAGCCAGCCAGCACCCACACAGCCCTTGCACACCACCATCATCCCGCCCCCTGGCTGATCACTGAGAGGAAACAGTACAATGGCCCTCCTGTAGCATGTGACTTCTGAAACTCTTTCCAGAAAGGCACCTTCAGATTTACTGTGAACCAAGCATGCCCTCTGTGGCAGAGATAGTGGTGCCCCAGAGATATTCACAGGCACTGGACATTTCCCAGAATCCCTTGTGGTTGGAGTCATTGACTCCCTCCGGTCCATGGGTGGTGAGCAAAAGATGTGACGTCACCTCTGGGTGGCAGCAGTTAAGAGCAGGAGAACACGGGGACTCTGGAAGCCACGTATTGAGATGGCAGCCTCACAAAATGGTGGAGCCTCCGTCAGCCTAGAGCAGAGCCTCTTGCCCACCCACACTGGACATTTGCAAGAGTGACGTATATAAACTGTACTGTGCTGAGACCTCGGGGTTGATTTCTGCCAGCGGTTTAGGCTAATTCTCTCTCCAGCTCTTTCTTCTCCCCATCCCCCCAACTCAGACCATTGAGATCTTGACCCCTGCCATGCATCTCCACTCTGAATGGCTCATACCATTTCGCAAGAATAACAGTTTGTAAATGCTGGCTTCTTATCTTTGACATATGACATAATGTTTTTAGAGTGACTAGCCTGCCAGGGCATTCCAGAATGCTGTTATCTACTATTAACTGGCTGCCATGTTGCCATGTGTTGTTTACTTGACAAGTAGGTAAGGTAGAGCCCATGGAGAATATTAATATCCTGCATGGCCTTTTCTGCTGGAGGTTTTAATAAAGTGTTTCTGATCCTTGCATCTTTTCGGTGATATTTATAGAAATCTCCATTTACAAGAAGATAAGTAGAGCCAGAGCTTGTTTCGGTGACTTGACAAATGTTTCTGAATATATAACGATCGAGGCTCATATTCAGAATTAAATTTCCATTTCTCAGACTTCACCTTTAGAGCAGTTCCCTACTTTCCATTTTTAAAAATTGGAACTTTGTTTCTGTTTCGTAATCTGAAGGAAATCACCTGGGAAGCGGACCTTGTGATAAAGTAAGAGACCTGTCTCTAAGGCCTGCCTTTCCCCTTCTCCTTCCCTTTTTCTTCAACTCCCTGTTTAGTAGGTGAGTGCGTAGGTGCAAGTAGAAGCCAAGATTGAGTAGTGGCAAATCCTGGTCTGATTCATGAAGATGGGAAGGTAGAGCTACACAGGGCTCCCTCTCACCCTGTCCTCTAGCTTAGTTTTTGCTTTTCTGCGTTAGAAATAGATTGATATAATCCCTAAGACTCTAAATTAGACATGATCCACAATTATTTCAGTGTAAAAAGTTTTCTTGGATGTCAGTAGTAACTATTTTCTGTTTATTGAGTACAAGTTTTGTATGAGAAATATAACTTAAGTCTGTGTCCTTTGGCTGGACCAACATATATACAAGGAAGTATATCTAGGAAGAAACAAAGTGATAGATCATTTTAGAGGGAAAACCGACATCACCAGACTATTCATTTAGGATTGCTGTGGTTCCAGCCATGATCTTGTAAGAAGATCTGTACATCTAAATCATCAGAACTTTTTTTTTGCGGGGGGGGTAGGAGTTTATTAATTAATTAATTTATTTTTGCTGTGTTGGGTCTTCGTTTCTGTGCGAGGGCTTTCCTAGTTGTGGCAAGTGGGGGCCACTCTTCATCGTGGTGCACGGGCCTCTCACTATCGCGGCCTCTCTTGTTGCGGAGCACAGGCTCCAGACGCGCAGGCTCAGTAGTTGTGGCTCACGGGCATAGTTGCTCCGCGGCATGTGGGATCCTCCCAGACCAGGGCTCGAACCCCGTGTCCCCTGCATTAGCAGGCAGATTGTCAACTACTGTGCCACCAGGGAAGCCCCATCAGAACTCTTAAAATGGGCAAATTAGCATCTTTCTGGTTGCAAGAAATAGCCGATCTGAGTTTATCTTAATTAATTGTTTCAGGTATCTGTGGCTACATAACAAATCACCTCCAAATTTTGTGGCTTGAAACAATTGATTATTTTTTGTAATTCTGAGGGTTTGTTAGCCCTCAGATGACTGGCATCTGGTTTTTCTGTTCTCAGATGGTTCTTCCGTCACGTATAGTTCAACAAGTCACTTACTCAGCTGATTTTAGCTGGGAGCTCAGTAGGGCCCAAAAAGTCCAAGATGATCTTTCATCTCCCCGAGGTCTCTTTCTACTCTTTCCTCTCACCGTACATAGTCTAGCTAAGCTTCCCAGAGGGAACATAACAAGAGGAAAGCCCAGTGTGCAAACGCTCATCACACCTCTGCTCGCATAATCCTTGCTAAAATCCCATTGGCCAAAGCATGTCCCATGGCCAAGCCCGGAGTCATAGTGAGAAGGGACTACACAAAGGGACACGTGCTGGAGGAGTGCTTCCTGTGGACCACAGTCTACCTACCATGTTAGCGAAGGCTCATTTTAGAGTTCACATGCTGGAAAAAAGACAGGAAGCCCTTTCAACCGCAAGCACTATTCTGGCGGCCCTCATAGAGAATTGGAACGTTGTTTGGGATGCCAAGAGTTTGAGAGACCTGGTGATCACAGTGCAAATGGAGCAAGTCCTTGTCATCACCTGCCAGGCATTCCACCAATGCCGTGGGCACTCGGTGACTGTCTGCTTCTCCTGACCCTGTTCCTGCCCACTGCCGCATTCTGCTCGGGACACCTCCCATGCCCTGCTTACTCATGGTTTCTCATGCTGCCTTGCCTCTGTGTCATCTTTGGCCTTTGTTCCTGTTCCAAACTGTTGACTCATTCTCTCTTTCCGCCTCATATTCACGCTCCCCACGAGAAAGGAATTTACTACCACTTCGCTGGTCACTCTCCAGCCCTCTAAAATAGCCAAGTCATCTCACAGGCTCTACATGGCCTTTGGTCAGACACCCACGCCTGATTCTTCTAGCCCCGGTCAGGACGATGGCGTCAGTGCAGAAAGACAGACTGTG
Organism: Neophocaena asiaeorientalis asiaeorientalis; assembly: GCF_003031525.2. Lineage (NCBI taxonomy): Eukaryota > Metazoa > Chordata > Mammalia > Artiodactyla > Phocoenidae > Neophocaena > Neophocaena asiaeorientalis. The sequence goes on along the minus strand of NW_020172993.1, from coordinate 636,893 downwards.
AACATGGCAAGCGCTGAGGGAATAGTCTCCTCTCTGATCTGTTTAGCTAATTGTGATTGGATTCAGAAGTGGGGGTGAGGAAGGCTTCCTTTGAGAGGCCCTAGTCCCTTTCTCTCTTACTCCTCTCCCAGCCTTCCTTTTCTCTTCAGCTCTCTCACCCCTGAAGCCGATCCTGACAGCTGTCATCAGATAATTGGCTGGACAAGTGTGGGACAGGTGCCACCCTTGGTCATGGTCGCCATTAGCCTCACCCATATGCACTTTTCATTAAGCATGCTTTATCCTTTGTTTCGGATCTCTCAGTTAATCATCCTTTACTGTTTCCTTTCTTGTAATTGCTGTGTTAAATTAAGGAGGTGTGAAAAAGCCGTATCCAAATAATCTCGTGTGTTGCAAATAACTAGATTTTATTGAAAGACTTGGCTGTTTTTGATGATCTAACTTCAATGGCAAAAGGGCTTTAAAATTGTTTTCTATATCCAAGCGGTCCTTAAAATACTGTGTAATGTGTGTTTTTAGACCTCTTCATGCATGAAATATCCCTAGAATAATTCACAAAACTTGGTGTTAGTAGCCCTTGCAGGGGAGAAACTGGGTTGTTGTACTGCCGCCTTTGAATTATATGGTCTTTTGTACCTTATGAATGTTGTACCATGTGCATGTATATTGCCTACTTTCTTTGAGGCATTTTAAATATTTTTAGCTTTAGTTTTTAGTTTTAAAATTTTTTGTGGTTCCCTTTTTGCTTTAAATTGATGAATAGTTGATTTACAATGTTTCAGGTATACAGCAAAGTGATTCAGATAAATATAGATGTATATTCTTTTTCAGATTCTTTTCCATTATACGTTATTATAAGATATTGAATATAGTTCCCTATGCTATACAGTAGGTCCTTATTAGTTATCTATTTTATATATAGTTGTGTTTACCTGTCAATCACAAATTCCCAATTTATCCCTCCTCCCCTTTCCCCTTTGGTAGCCGTAAGTTTGTTTTCTATGTCTGTGAGTCATTTTCTGTTTTGTAAATAAGTCCATTTGTACCATTTTTTTAAGATTCCACAGAGAAGTGATATCATATGATATTTGTCTGTTTCTGTCTGACTTACTTCACTTAGTATGATAATCTCTAGTCCATCCATGTTGCTGCAAATGGCATAATTTCATTCTTTTTTATGGCTGAGTAATATTCCCTTGTGTATATGTACCACATCTTCTTTATCCATTAGTCTTTCAGTGGACATTTAGGTTGCTTCAATGTCTTGGCTACTGTGAATAGTTCTGCTGTGAACATTGGGGTACATGTATCTTTTCGAATTACAGTTTTTGTCTTTTCCAAATACATGCCCAGGAGTAGGATTGCTGGATCATATGATGACTCTATTTTTATTGTTTTAAGAAACCTCCGTATTGTTCTCCATAACTACATTGCCTGCTTTTAAAATTAACTTTCTGAAAGTGTGTCTTGCCTACAGTGTCCTAGCTTGTGGTTCCTTTCAAAGGCCAGGGTCAACATGTGGTACAGTTCCAGCAGGCCCTGTTCACATGCCATCCAGTGTGAAGGGGCCCCTGAAGTTGTCTCTGGGCCACACGGGGAAGGTCTTCTGTAGATATTCACAAACCATTAGCACTTTGTTTTTTAACATCAGTGACTAAACTTGGTAATTCTGTTTGCTTATTGGCTAAATGCAAAATAAGAGGATATGAGAAGAGGGGCAATGTGACAGGCTGAAAGCTCTAGAACTTTTCAGAAGAACTGGAGCTCTGGGTCTGTCATTTCACATACCTTATGTGTGTCCTTAAGGAAATGACTTTACCATCCTGCATCTCAGGTTCCTTACCAGTAAACTGGGAAATGAAATAGAGTTTCCCTTTCGGGGTTATTGGCAAGATGAGATAAATTAATACATGGAACAAACTCAGTGATTCCTGGCACATAGAGGGTCTCAGTGAATAATGGCCACCATGATTGGTTTTTTCCTCATCTGTTTAATGGGTATAATACCTGCTTTCCTATTTTCTGTGATTTTTATGAATACCAAGTAACATAATCAGTTAGAGTGCTCTGAGGAATGGCGATTTGAGCTATTATCAAGATGTATTCTGTCATCTATTACTTGGTTAAAAAACATCTATTAATTATTCACCTTTCCTTCAGTACTATTCCAGGTTCTAGCTACCAGATTCCTTGTAGAATCTCTTATCATGGGACATCCCTCTGGTCTGGGAGGGAATTAGAAACGTGTTCCTCTGCTTCACAAAGTTTGCCTTGTTATTTGAAGAGATCGTTACAATCTCTAGAGTCACATAATCCCAAACTCCTTTTTTCTAAGGCGCATTCCTGGTGGAGTGGAGTTGTGTAGATTTGTGTGACTTTGTTCATGTGTTAATTATACGAAGTGTTTGTCCATTTCTCTCTAATCTTCCTTCCATAGTCGTAGACTCAAAACCAGTGATTGACCAGCACAAGCACGGGCTAGGAATGGGCATTACTGTGCTTATTCCTTTTGGTAAACGTTTAACAAAATATAAAAAGTAACCATCCCAATACTACTCAGCCGTAAAAAAGAGTGAAATAATGCCATTTGCAGCAACATGGATGGACCCAGAGACTGTCATACTGAGAGAAGTTAGTCAGACAGAGAAAGACAAATATATAATATCACTTATATGTGGAATCTAAAATATGACACAAATGAACTTATTTACAAAACAGAGACAGATTCATAGACATAGAGAACAGACTTGCGGTTACCAAAGGGGAAAGGGGTTGGGGGAGGGATAAATTAGGAGTTTGGGATTAGCAGATACAAACTACTATGTATAAAATAGATAAATAACAGGGTCCTACTCTATAGCACAGGGAACTATATTTAACGTCCTGTAATAAACCATAATGGAAAAGAATATATATATACACACATACATGTATATTGATATATAACAATCAGTTTGCTGTACGTCAGAAACTAACACAACATTGTAAATCAACTATACCTCAATTAAAAAAACAAGTAACCATCCCGAGTTGATTGCTGAAAAACGCCTTTCACAGTCAAGATGATGCCACTTCCAGTTAGCTATCCACTCAGTGAGGCCAGCCGCTGAGGGCTCACCAGAGCGATAATTAGTGTGCCAAAGGGCATCCAGTCACATAAGCATCTTTGTTTACTGGCTTAGAGAGTAGATTATGTTACACTGTGCAATCAGCATTGAACCACCCATGTTGGGAAGCTGAAAAGTACAGACAGGCTAGAATGAGGTGGTAAGTAATGCACGGCCTTCTGGTTCTAGTGGAGAGCTGCTATTTTTTTTTTTCAAATAATTTCAGTTTTCACTTGAGAAAAACAAAGATTTTCTTTGCTTTCTTAATGACAGGACTTCTTAAGCAACAAGAGAGCTATGTTTCTTGGGCTTAATATGAATCCTTTGTCAAAACCTTAGGTTTTTCTTTTAAAATATATGGTAAAAATGTGAGGCAACGTGTGCTGTATGGTTTAATATGAATTTTAGGCAAAAGAAGTAAGGAAATCTTGAATTGCGTTTCTTTCCTAATGATAGAAAGTTTAATGAAAGAGGGAGATTTTTTTTCCTTCGGTTAAGAGATTCTGTAGGTAATACATGAAAAGTTGCTTTGAACGGAGTGAAATGAAGTGAAATAGTAAAAGGCTTTCCTGTTTATCATTACTCCGGGTTGTTTTAACAATATATGTGGTTTTAAATATCAAGATGATTTATATTGTGAAGATGAACCTATCATTTGCCTCATTCAAGCATGCTTTAAATTGTCTGTGGCAAATATTTTTTGAAAATGATAAGCTATATTGTGCTAACATGCCCTCTAGCCTTGACTAAACAAGTCGCTGCTCTTTCAAATGGGGGTTTCATTCATGTTAATGTAATTGCATTAACCATTTAGTTTTAGTTCACGATTCTCATGTAAGAGAGAATGACCATCCTTTTTCCAAGGTAAAGTAAACGACAGGTGGGCTCCTGGCAGGGCAGGGTGCTGACATCGGTACTCCGAGGGCAGAAGCAGTGGTTTTTCTTTGTGAGACTTGCAAAGCCCATCACTCTTCAAGAGAGAAAGCTCAGTTTTCTGTAGCTGTATTTGATTTTCACTGTGACTGAGTGCCGGGGACCTGATGCTGTCCTTGGGTGTTGGGTTATTCACCTGTGATGGCATTCATAGGAGAAGTCGGTGATTTTCCATGGGCAGCATTTGGAGGGTGGGCTGGGCCATTGCTTTGTCCTCCCCAAACAGAATCTACACTGGAGATGATTTTGTGGCTGTTGGTTTAAATGAACTTACAGCTTCTGAAGAGAGACCACATCTTCATTCCCTGTAGTTCACGAGCTCCTCTCACTGTGAAGATTTACTCATGTCTCTTTAAGTAAGTGTTGTTTCAGTTTCTCTTAAGATTTTTTCTTTATATAACACTGTGATTTAATGTGGAATATTTTCTTCCATCTATATTCTGAAAAGGCAAGGCAGGTTGAATGATACTTTCTTTTAGACGACGTTGTGTCATTGTCTTCTCTGTCCTGAAGGATGAGTAGTTAAGGCATCCAAGCAAAATAAGTAATGAATGAAGAACTTGGAAATTGTATGTAGTTGCTTACGATCTTATGGGCATTACAATTTCTTAGTACATCTTTTAGAAAGTGTTTTAGTTCTCTGGCATCTCTTCAGAAAGCTAGGCACTTAAATTGAATAAACTCAGTTAGCTTGACACACAAATCAGAAAGGTATGCTTTTTGTTTTCTTGGTGCTTGGTTCTGTCGTTTTCTCTCAGTATGTGTAGTATGTACCATTGACTTGTTTTAGTGCCATTTGTGCCGTTTATGTTAATTTTCCTTGAAGCTTATGTGTAAATTCACAATTAGCGTTTCAACCAAAAAAAAATCATGAGAGACCTAAGTAAATTCGATTAAATGGTATAGATCTGCTTTGCACGCACAGAAAGACGGTCTGGTTTATATTTTGGTTAGAAATGGTTGGGCGAGCTTTTCTACCGGCCTCTCGATGTTTAATGCTCATGATTGTTTATATATTATAATATGGGAAGACAAATTTCCTGGATCTTAAATGAAACCACACAGTATGGATGTTTCATTCACAAAATAATATTTATATATGTATAATGTCTGTGTTTAGAATATTTTTTTGTATTTGTTTAGCAAGAAATGTCCAACTATAATTATAATCCGGTTCAAATCAGAGCTCAGCTGCTAGCAAAACACATGTTGTCAGCATTGTTTCATTTTTCTTTTATACATTTAAGGTCTCTTCCATACACAGACATGATATGCCAACTGATTTGACCATATTGACAAGAGTTTGGTTTTTAAACCAAGTAGTATAAATATAAACATAGCCACAGGCAGACTGTGGTCAGAGTGCCTATCTGAATACAACCTCACCTTTCCCCTTTCCCCCCTTCACTTTTTTTCTACCAATATTTATTTACTCCCTACCACGTGCCAGGCACGGTGATGAGCTCTGGGGACACAATGGGGAACAGGAAAGATGTTGTCCCTACCCTTCGAGGCTTTCAGTTCAGTGGGAAAGATGGACATTTTAAAAATACACGATTACACCAGTAATTAAGCCATAAGAACAATCTTAGTTTATAATAATGACACCCCTACCTTCGCAAGAGAGCCATTGGTCACTGACACTTCTCTTTATTGATGAGAAGGTGTGATTAAACCCGTCATTCCAGGTAGAGGTCTGTTGTAGGACAGAGGTCTGTATTCTGTGTGCTCATGTTCTCTTGGTACTTTCATGTGCAAGGCATACTATCTTAGGTGATAGGAGAGGAATACAAAGATGGGAGAGGCTCAACCTTTGCCTGAAGGAGTAGGAGAGAGAGTATGCATACCCCAAAAAAAGTCTATCACTGTATCTACCTGTATACTATATGTGATGAATAAAACGTAATTTCAGAGATTCTCAGAGAGTGAAATGCCTTCTAGTTTGAGTGATCAGCTCATGTTGGATTGGCCAAAAAGTTCGTTCAGGTTTTTCCATAAGATGTTACAAACGAACTTTTTGGCCAACCCAATAAACGCTCTATAAAGAAACCCATTGGACATTGTTGAGGAAATAGGGTGGAGAGGGCATTCCAGGTAAAAGGAATAGAATAAACCGAGGCAAGAAGTCAGGACAATTCAAAGCGTACTGAAGGATTGACCCAAGAAAGCAAAGCAGAATCAGACAATCAGGCAAAAAAGAATACTTACATGACAATAGAGGGAAATGAGGTTGGTAGGATAAATTGAGACCAGGTCATTCAAGTTTTTGTATTACTTATTTAAGGATCTATTGAACTTTAATTGGGTAGGTCCCATGGGGCTACTCCCAGTATTTAACCAAAGACCCTTAGGAGAAATAATCAACACTGTTTAGGAGGGTAACTGCAGTGAGGAAGACCTGGAACTCAGAGCCCAGGCATAGCTGTTGCCACGGTCTAGGTAGGAGATGGAGAAGGCCAGAATTCTTGGTGGTTCAACCGGTAAATCAGTGTTTGGGGTTTGAAGCAAATTGGCAACCATGCCCTGAACTTTCCCAGCGGTAATCTCTAGAAAGGAGAAGCCATTAGGCCTCCCCTTCAAAGGCACACCTTCTAACCGATTTATAAGCCAAGTTTTCCTGATCTATTAGGAACATGGTAGCCTCTAGTATAAAGCAGATATTTAAAACGGGAAAACCAGAAGGGTGGCAAAGTTGACAGATTTTGCTTGACAGCCCTACAAATATTTCTGACCTAATTTTAGCTGATTTATGAATAAATGAGTCTCTCAGTCTTCAGAGTGAAATATTTAAAAGTTAGAGTTCCATTTAGAGTTCATGTATAATACAGAACTGATTTTCTGTGCTGCCAACTTCCTCTCTTCATTTCCTCCTTTTTTCAAAAGTGCGCTATAATTCTTCTCCTATCCTTTTTCAGTTTCCTGCATGAGACTTATTTAAACGTTGCACACACATCTTTTGTGAAAGAAGAAAAGGAAATTCAGCTCGTGGGGCTCAGCGGGAGTTCAGCTAATGCAGCTTAAAATAATGATGCCGAAAAAGAAGCACTTATCTGCAGGCAGAGCACCCCTGATACTCTTCCTGTGCCAGATGATTAGTGCCCTGGAAGTCCCTCTTGATCGTAAGTATTAACGTTGGAAAGCTCTTAGGCCCGGGAGTCAGACCCTCCCCGGCATTTACCATCCCTCTGAACCATGTGGATGGAGGAGATGTCCGTGTGATCCTGAAAAGTGAAATCAAAACTAATCTGGCTTTTACCTTCAGCACCCTGTGTCTATAAAGAATCAGACCCTAGAAATGGCCATTGAATTGCAGACATATTGTCCCTTCCCTGTCATTATCTTTCCCTCCCCTCAGGTGCTTTTGGTGTACCATGGAGGGGCTGACCAGAGAAGGAGTGAATTGTGAGCTACCCTGATCCTCCTAGCAGGCAACTCTTTATAGAAGCAGTCCCGCAAGAAAACTATAGGAATCGCTTTAAAATGATCACAGAGACACCCCCCCACACCCCGTTTATCCTGTCCCCACATCTCCACCTTCTTTCTTCATATGCTGAGGGTGACAAGATCATCTCTCAGCCAACCCCACGCCCCTCTGTATCCCCAAACTACCCACGGCTCGTTTCTCCGCATTCAGACAAGGCAAAATTCACCTTTGAGTTTTGGATCTTAAATATGAGTTTAGAGCTAGGAAATATATCTTATCGAAAGCCTAGTGAGAGGTCTTTGTTTTTAAAATGGTGATAAAAAACCCAGATGTCAATGTTGAGAATGAAACAAGTCTTCGGCAAAATTACTATTTAAAATGGAGCAAGTAACAGCTACTATAGGAGCCCACCCTTTCCTGAATAAAGTACTGTATATACTGCACTCTCCCTGGGCTGGGTGGCCTGTTTGTAAGAAATAAAGATAATGCTAGGAGCCAACGGGTCACTTTTCCTGCAAGGGAAAGCAGAATTTGAAATCTGGACGATTACTGTACTTCAGAATTGGTTTATTCTTCATCCCTAATCAGCGTGACCTCTTTAAATCCATTAGCTTCTTGAATAGAACATCTGTTTGGCGAGCTTTCCAAGGTACAAGGAAGGTACACTTTCCCCGGGGCGATTCTATTGTTGGGATGTCAGTTGTTTTTTTTTTTTTTTTTTGCCTATGAGGGAGACAATTAAGTGTCCAGTGGGGAGTGCCAGTGGGGAGACAATTAAGAAGAGATGTGATTGGCCCCATACTTTGTTGACTCCCTTTTCTGTGCATCTTTAGTCTAAAGTGTAAGAAAATGCAACATTCTCCTTCTTTTCAAAAGATATTCATTCAGTGACCTTAATTTCAGTTAAAAAAAAAAAAAAAGATATGACTGGTTAAGCCCATTGGAGTTGGAATGCCTAAGTAAGCATTTGCCCTAATGGATGTGTAGAAGAAAGAGCATTTGAGAGAAATGCTTTTGTTCTCTCTTCTGTTAAATATGTTCCCCTTTAATCTGACTGCTCAGTCTTACAATCAGAGGGAAACAGTCACCTAAGGCTAACTCAATTATCGCTGCTAATGGAGAACAGCAGAACCATGATGAAAAGAAAGTCACAGGCAACCCAGGTGCTCCTGCATTAACCTTTGCAAGTGGTAATGACAGGCAGCACAGCAGAATCATGTGAACTGCATGCTAATGTCATTTCTTCCCTGCCCCTCTTCCTTATCCCCCCTTTCCATGAGCCGCTCCTTGGGGCGGGTACTAGCAAACCCTGGGTGACTGAGGAATTCTGAAGCAGAAACATGCTAACAGTCTGAAAAGTGCAATTACCTACTTGGCGATTAACCGTAGAAATCTAAAAACCTCAGATCAGTGTTGGATTTGGCTTGGATGGAGCGCTGTCATTGTAGCAATGTCCCATTGTTAGGTATTTTAACCATGTGCATAGTGATGTCTGGGGTAATAGGATCAGACACAACACAGTATGTGACAACTCAGATTAATTGTAGATTTCAGCTGTTTTTCAAATTGAATGTAATTACTTGTCCAGCACAACACGTAGGGAATGGAATTAGCCATTCCTATTCCTGGCAGAATCATTTTTTGGCCTACAGCATCCCTTTTGTTCTTCCATATATGGATGTAGAAAGGTCTGCTTCAGGAATAAACAAAACCTTTAATGGGAGTCTCTTTCTCTTGCTACTTCACAACCTCCGCCTTTGCTCTACTGGTTTTTTAGGTCAAATAAAATAGGCAAATGCCCCTTTTATCTTCAGGGTGCTAACGTTCTTATTACTAACACCTGGTTTTCTTTAATCTTGTTTGCCCACTCACCTGCTGATATTGCTGGGGAAAAAGCAAAACTTCTTGAAGACTGTAAGTGTCTTTCCGTCATTACCAGGCAGTGTGAAAATTTGACTGTGTCTTTGTTTTTGAATGAATGCTGTGAATTAAAACGCACGATTTTGTTTTCGTGACTAACGTCTTTTTAAGCGTGTGTGTTTACTGTGGCTAATCATTGCATTTAAATTCCAAGAAGCAGGTTTAATCTATTCCTTGCATGAATTCTGAAGGCTCAGGTATTACTGTCTTTCTTTTACCAGTATTCTGGGCTACTAACTTCTGAGCTTTGTTCACATCTGATGTAACTCAGTGAGAAAATTCGCAAAATTTGAAGAGAATGTCTGGTTCTAAACGCTGTTAAAGGCTTGCTGGAATAAAAACATGTCTTTGGGTATATATAGGAGGTGGGTGCATGAAAATGCTTCACCCGAGTTCGCTGTCAAACTTCTTCAACCTGTAGGACTGGGTAGACTGGTGTTTCTAAGTGTCATCAGTATAATGGCCTAGAGAATTTGAGAATTGTTTTGATGTGTGCAAAAGACAGCACCCCCATTCACATCATCTCTGAGTGGCGTGCTCTAATCTATAACTGCTGCCTCTGACAGTAGGGCAACGTCTGTCATCTACCTAAAAAAGTCGTTCTCAGGCATTTGAAAAATTCTTTGATATTAGATTAGCCAGGAAAATTATATAAAACCACCTTTTCCCCTTACTACTTCAAAGCCCTTGTTAGTTGCCAGTTGACCTAAGCACGCTTCAAAGAGGTACATCTAGGTGGTAAACTCTTAGCAGTTATGCGTGGCAACTAAGCCAGCTCTGTTACAGACACATGAATAGAAGTTCTGGGTCTGCAACCATTACCCTTGCACCTCTGTCACTTACAGAAAAGCACAAAGAATTGGACTGAGTCACTCCTAAAAATCCCCCTACGCCCACCAGTCCCTGAGTGGGAAATTCTAGGCTTCTTTCCATCATCCCAAACTCTCTACTCCCAAAGCCTGAAGGATCACTCCAAAGTGAAGCTGGTCTAATTAAAAATGTTTATAGCTAACATCACTGAACCATTATAGGACTGGAATGTACTAAGAATTTTACACAAATTATTTTATTTAATTTTCCCAGCAACCCCAAGAGGTAGATACTACTTTTAAACCCTGTTCTTCCTCTATGGAAACGAGGGCTTACAGAAGTTAAGAAACGTGCTTGAAGTCTCACAGCTGGTAAGAAATAGACTCGTTCTTAACCGCTAGCCCAAACTGTTAACCAGCTTTGGTAACTGCCGGCTAGAAGAATGAGTGTCCTGTGAACAGTGCTAGAGGCTGGGAAGAGCAGCTGGCTAAGGAGGACGAGGAAGGGATGGATCTTGCTAAAGGAGTTGAAATTGACGCTGTGCAGTATCCCGCAGTTAATAGGTGCACAATAAACGATGGCAGTTATGAGTTTCATTTTTTATCTGTATTTTAGGTGTTATTTGGATGTTTAGTAAGAGACGTCTGGTGAACAGCCCCGAGACTGCAGACAAAGCAAGAGGAGAGATCCATGTTTACAGATTTATAAGGCATTGAACATGGAAATGATCAATTTAGGCCTGGCAACAATTCACCACAGGAAAGAAAGACAAAAGCTGAGGACGATTATTAAGCTTTGGGAAATACTTGATTGACAGGTGGAAGAAGTTTCACAAAGGAAGCACAGAGCATAGGTGGAGAGGAAAGGGACGATCCAGAATATGAAAAATGATCCAGATAAGTCTGTACATGTTAAAGATGTCCTGTACATTGTAAGATGTTTAGCAGCATCCCTGGCCTCTACCCAACAGATGCCAGGACCACCCCCATCCCAGTGGTGACAACCAAAATGGACTCTGGATGTGGCCAGATGTCCCCCAAGGGCTGGGGACAAATGGCCCCTGGTTGAGAACCACTGGTCTGTGTAAACAGCTCTCCTTCGAGTTGTGCAAGGCAGTGGCTTCCACCAGGAGAGTTCGCTTCTCTCCTGTGCTTTGTGCCTTCCTAGTCGAGCTATTTTGCTGCTCTGAGCAACAAAAGAAGTTGAAATGGATGATTTCTCCAGTCCCTTCCTGTTCTACACTCTGTGATTCTGATTTCACAAGAAGGAAGACGTGGTAATCTTAGAGTGACCTGAACATCAAATGTCCACGTACCAGCTTTTTTCAGATTCAGTTGCTCCAGATCAGAACAGTTTCTCCCTACAATTTGATAATCAACGATCAGATAACACTTTGAAGAGTGAAATGAGAATATTGTTTCCTAAAACAGAGAGCTTCCCAATTCAATTTCTCTTCTAAAGAAGTTTGTTTTATCTTTGCTCCTAGTAGCCACCTACCTCCTGGCTCTAATAAGACATGTCAAGTCTCTAATTTTAACCATCTTTTTCACGTTAGCTTCTCAAATATATTCGTTACCAATGTATTAATTTACACGAGCCCAGTAATGAACTACAAGTCAGTAACTCTTTCCCAAGAAAGATGCAAATTTACCTCATAACTTAAATTTCATTGAAAGGCATCATTTGAATCAAAGCTATCAGAGAAATTTCTCATTGTTACATCAGAAATGAAACTATCTTAATATAAGCTTATATTGGTAATTATTTTCCCATACTTTCAGAGTGGGGAAATGGGCTTTATGAGCACATACAAAGTTACCAAAAGGGAGTTATGCCTTGACTCCAAAATTTTAGGAGTCTTTTAGCTAGCTGAAAATCTGCTGAGGGGGTGTGTCACCACAGTGGAAATTACTAAAAACATTTGGAGCATATTTAGTCTAGGGTAAGTGATTTTGATATAGAAAAAAGTGATTGCTATTATGATATTAAATGATTTATTTCTTTACATTGTTCTTCTTTCTACCATTAAGTGGTACAACCTCCAACCATTACTCAACAGTCTCCAAAAGATTACATTATTGACCCACGGGAGAATATTGTAATCCAGTGTGAGGCCAAAGGGAAACCTCCTCCAAGGTGGGTGTGCTTTGTGCTGTTATAATACTGATAATAAGCATTGATAACTCATGTTGAAGTTAATTTCAGGTCCTGCATATTATTAAAGTATCATTTGTAGGTTCATTGTTTTGTCTCTCTGCTTAATTAAATTCTGTTGGTTCTTCTTAAAAACCCAGGTGGTTGCATTTCCATACTGATACCTTTCTGTGATATGCTAAAAAATTGTGGGAAGATGTGGAAAGAGCCTTCTGATGGCTTTATGACATGGGCAAATTCCTTCTCTATGGGCCTCAGTTTACAGATAAATGTAAAATAAAGAAGTTGAACTTGACAACTTCGAAGATCTCTCCTAGCTCTCTACAAGTCTATAAAATAGCCCCGAGTGGTTTTCCAAACATGGCAGTGTTCAGCACTCAGGATTCTCCATATGCACCTTGGCATGCACACTGCACAGCCTTTTAGAGTTGGGGGAGACATTAGACATTATCTGGTCCAACCAGTGTATCTTATAGATGGGGAACTGATGCCCAGTAATGCTAGGTTAACCTATCCAAGGTCCCACAGCTCCTTAGTGGGTGATCTGTAGTATATGGAAATTCTGGAGAGTTAGATCATTATTTTTGAGAGATAATGTGTATTTTTTTAAGTTATAAAGAAGGGAAATTTTCTCAATATTTTATTGCCAAGTTTGTCTATGACGAGCCTTATTAATCTATCACAGACTGGCACCGGAGAAAAAAATTACCAAAGTATACCAAAAACTTCCATTCAAGTATGGCTTCAAAACAATCTCTTCTGTCATATTATTAGAAACCCTTGAGCACTCAGGCCCTAATGTGATGTCCTTTGATGACACCCCTTTTAGTTTAACATTTAATTAGTACCTCCTGTAACTGTTAGGCAGGAGTTCTCCATCTCAGCTCTGTTGATATTTTGGGCTGGGCAACTTTTTTGCTGTGGAGACAAGAGCTCTCCTGTGCATTGTGGGATACTTTGCAGCATCCCTGGCCTCTACCTACAATAAGCCAGCAGCAGCCAACACCCCTGTCCCCTACCCCAGGAGTTGTGACAACTCCTGCTATAAGGATAAGCAGTGGGAAGGGAAATCCAGGAGGGCTTGGAAATCATGGGAAAGTTTAGAGATTCATGCTTTTGTTAAGAGCATGGCCATTGTTGATTTGTGACCAGTTATCAAGTATTTGATTACTTGGGCACTGGGACTTTTATATAAGGCAGTCTTTTACATAAATAAAACTGAAAAAGAAGACTTTCAGTTGACGATTTGAAATACTTCCTAAGAAATTTACAAAAATCATCTCTAGAATTAAAAATTTTCAAAATATATTTGATATACAATGATCACATTTAATAACCGACACTTAAAACACCATTGAACTCATGTTGCCTCTCCTCCCAACTCATACTTTGCATTTTGGTAACTTGACACTGGTCTGATCACTTTTAAACACACACATATGTTAGTACTTGTGAAGGCCTTTCTTCTTACACTTCAGCCCAGAGCAAATCTTTATAGGCAGGTTATCAATTCTATGAACAATGGAGTTTACAATTAAAATGCTAATAAAGCTCTAAGAGAGTGTGCCTCGGAGACCTACTTCCTATGTTTTCTTTGAAAGATGACAGGCAGTTTGTATGCATGATTTCTTTATTGAGTCAGATTTTGGTTAGTTCTAATGAAGACATGTACCTTGGTATGTATGGCTGGCACTTTTTTCTAAGTCATAATTCAATGAAACATTTTAGGTGTGGAGCCTATTGTTGTTTTACTGAATACTAAAATCTAATCGTTATTTAGAAATCCATAAAATTGCTAGGAATTTGTTAGAGAGGAAATAATCCTGTTTTTCTGGGCTGTAAACAAGCTTAATCCTTTATGCGTTGGGCAGTTTCTCCTGGACCCGAAATGGGACTCATTTCGACATAGATAAAGACCCTCTTGTCACCATGAAGTCTGGCTCGGGAACCCTCACAGTCAAGATCATGAGCGAGGGGAAAGCAGAGACCTATGAAGGAGTTTATCAGTGTACAGCCAGGAACGAACGCGGGGCTGCAATTTCTAATAACATTGTCATCCGTCCATCCAGTAAGTCGGACCTGTTCACCAAACAGGACCCTTTTTAAAGTATAGCTCCAACCCCAGCATCTGTTACACCATCTGAATGCCATTACAAGAAAGCAATGGCATTGATTCCAATACTCTGAAAATCATCACCCCTTTCCACTTGACCTCAATTCCTCAGCGTAATGCTTTGCCAATCCAATGTGTCTTTTGTACAAGTCCAGAATAAAACACCAGGGGTAAGAAAAGTGTATTTTTCCTCAAATTGATCTAATCATTAATTTCTCATGAATCTAAGCATACTCCGAACAGCCAGATGGAAATAAATTAGGTATGAAATGGGTAATTGAGGTCTAAGTGTTATTTCTTTAAATGTTTTTTTAATTGAAGTATGGTTGATATACAATATTATAAAAGTTACAGGTGTACAATTTTTAAATGTTATACTCCATTCATAGATATTGTAAAATATTGGCTATATCCCCCATGTTGTACAATATATCCCTGTAGCTTATTATTTTTTAACATCTTTATTGGAGTATAATTGCTTTACAATGGTCTGTTAGTTTCTGCTTTGTAACAAACTGAATCAACTATACATATACATATATCCCCATATCTCCTCCCTCTTGCGTGTCCGTCCCACCCTCCTTATCCCACCCCTCTAGGTGGTGACAAAGCACCGAGCTGATCTCCCTGTGCTATGCGACTGCTTCCCACTAGCTATCTATTATACATTTGGTAGTGTATATATGTCCGTATATACACTACACTACCACTCTCTCACTTCATCCCAGCTTACCCTTCCCCCTCCCCGTGTCCTCAAGTCCATTCTCTAGTAGGTCTGCATCTCTATTCCCATCTTGCCCCTAGGTTCTTCATGACCTTTTTTTTTTTTTTAGATTCCATATATATGTGTCAGCATACGGTATTTGTTTTTCTCTTTCTGACTTACTTCACTCTGTAGGACAGACTCTAGGTCCATCCACCTCACTACAAATAACTCAATTTCATTTCCATTTATGACTGAGTAATATTCCATTGTATATATGTGCCACATCTTCTTTACCCATTCATCTGTCGATGGACACTTAGGTTGCTTCCGTGTCCTGGCTATTGTAAATAGTGCTGCACTGAACGTTATGGTACATGACTCTTTTTGAATTATGGTTTTCTCAGGGTATATACCCCGTAGTGGGATTGCTGGGTCATATGGTAGTTCTATTTTTAGTTTTTTAAGGAACCTCAATACCGTTCTCCATAGTGGCTGTATCAATTTACATTCCCACCAACAGTGCAAGAGGGTTCCCTTTTCTGCACACCCTCTCCAGCATTTGTTGTTTGTAGATATTTTGATGATACCCATTCTGACTGGTGTAAGGTGATACCTCATTATAGTTTTGATTTACATATCTCTAATGATTAGTGATGTTGAGCATCCTTTCATGTGTTTGTTGGCAATCTGTTTATCTTCTTTGGAGAAATGTCTACTTAGGTCTTCTGGCCATTTTTTAAAAATTTATTTATTATTTACTTATTATTTATTTTTGGCTGTGTTGGGTCTTCGTTTCTGTGCGAGGGCTTTCTCCAGTTGCGGCGAGCGGGGACCACTCCTCATCGCGATGCGCGGGCCTCTCACTATCGCGGCCTCTCTTGTTGCGGAGCACAGGCTCCAGATGCACAGGCTCAGTAGTTGTGGCTCACGGGCCCAGTTGCTCTGCGGCATGTGGTATCTTCCGAGACCAGGGCTCCAACCCGTGTCCCCTGCATTGGCAGGCAGATTCTCAACCACTGCGCCACCAGGGAAGCCCTTCTGGCCATTTTTAGATTGGGTTGTTTGTTTTTTTAATACGGAGCTGCATAAATTTTGGAGATTAATCCTTTGTCAGTTGCTTCATTTGCAAATATTTTCTCCCATTCTGAGGGTTGTCTTTTCATCTTGTTTATGATTTCCTTTGCTGTGCAAAAGCTTTTAAGTTTCATTAGGTCCCATTTGTTTCTTTTTGTTTTTATTTCCATTTCTCTAGGAGGTGGGTCAAAAAGGATCTTGCTGTGATTTATGTCATAGAGTGTTCTGCCTATGTTTTCCTCTAAGAGTTTGATAGTGTCTGGCCTTACATTTAGGTCTGTAATCCATTTTGATTTTATTTTTATTTATGGTGTTAGGGAGTGTTCTAATTTCATTCTTTTACATGTAGCTGTACAGTTTTCCAGGACCACTTATTGAAGAGGCTGTCTTTTCTCCATTGTATATTCTTGCCTCCTTTATCAAAAATGAGGTGACCATATGTCCATGGCTTTATCTCTGGGCTTTGTGTCCTGTTCCATTGATCTATATTTCTGTTTTTGTGCCAGTACCATACTGTTTGGATTACTGTAGCTTTGTAGTATAGTCTGAAGTCAGGTAGCCTGATTCCACCAGCTCCATTTTTCTTTCTCAAATTGCTTTGGCTATTCGGGGTCTTTCCATACAAATTGTGAGATTTTTTTTTTTTGTTCTAGTTCTGTGGAAAATGCCATTGGTAGTTTGATAGGGATTGCACTGAATCTGTAGATTGCTTTGGGTAGTAGAGTCATTTTCATAATATTGATTCTTCCAATCCAAGGACATGGTCTATCTCTCCATCTGTTTGTGTCATCTTTGATTTCTTTCATCAGTGTCTTATAGTTTTCTGAGTATAGGTCTTTTACCTCCTTAGGTAGGTTTATTCCTAGGTATTTTATTCTTTTTGTTGCAGTGGTAAATGGGAGTGTTTCCTTAATTTCTCTTTCAGATTTTTCATCATTAGTTTGTAGGAATGCAAGAGATTTCTGTATGTTAACTTCGTATCCAGCTACTTTACCAAATTCATTGATTAGCTCTAGTAGTTTTCTGGTAGCCTCTTTAGAATTCTCTGTGTATAGAATCATGTCATCTACAAACAGTGACAGCTTTACTTCTTCTTTTCTGATCTGGATTCCTTTTATTTCTTTTTCTTCTCTGATTGTTGTGGCTAAAAGTTCCAAAACGTTGAATAATAGTGGTGAGAGCGGACAAAATTGTCTTGTTCCTGATCTTAGAGGAAATGGTTTCAGTTTTTCATCATTGAGAATGATGCTGGCTGTGGGTTTGTCGTATATGGCCTTTATTATGTTGAGGTAAGTTCCCTCTATGCCTACTTACTGGAGGGTTTTTTATAATACACGGGTGATGAAATTTGTCAAAAGCTTTTTCTGCATCTATTGAGATGATCATATGGGTTTTCTCCTTCAATTTGTTAATATGGTTTATTACATTGATTTGCATATATTGAAGAATCCTTGCATTCCTGGGATAAACTCCACTTGACCATGGTGTATGATCCTTTTAATGTGCTGTTGGATTCTGTTTGCTAGTATTTTGTTGAGGATCTTTGCATCTATGTTCATCAGTGATATTGGCCTTTAGTTTTCTTTTTTTGTAGTTTCTTTTCTGGCTTTGGTATCAGGGTGATGGTGGCCTCGTAGAATGAGTTTGGGAGTGTTCCTCCCTCTGCTATATTTTGGAGGAGTTTGAGAAGGATAGGTGTTAGCTCTTCTCTAAATGTTTGATAGTATTCGCCTGTGAAGCCATCTGGTCCTGGGCTTTTGTTTGTTAGAAGATTTTTAATCACAGTGTCAATTTCAGTGCGTGTGATTCCTCTGTTTATATTTTCTGTTTCTTCCTGGTTCAGTCCTGGAAGGTTGTGCTTTTCTAAGAATTTGTCCATTTCTTCCAGGTTGTCCATTTTATTGGCATAGAGTTGTTTATAGTAATCTCTCATGATCTTTTGTATTTCTGCAGTGTCAGTTGTTACTTCTCCTTTTTCATTTCTAATTCTATTGATTTGAGTCTTCTCCCTTTTTTTCTTGATGAGTCTGGCTAATGGTTTATCAATTTTGTTTATCTTCTCAAACAACCAGCTTTTAGTTTTATTGATCTTTGCTATCATTTCCTTCATTTCTTTTTCATTTATTTCTGATCTGACCTTTATGATTTCTTTCCTTCTGCTAACTTTGGGGTATTTTTGTTCTTCTTTCTCTAATTGCTTTAGGTGTAAGGTTAGGTTGTTTATTTGAGATGCTTCTTGTTTCTTGAGGTAGGATTGTATTGCTCTAAACTTCCCTCTTAGAACTGCGTTTGCTGCATCCCATAGATTTTGGGTTGTCATGTTTTCATTGTCATTTGTTTCTGGGTATTTTTCGATTTCCTCTTTGATTTCTTCAGTGATCTCTTGGTTATTAAGTAGTGTATTGTTTAGCCTCCATGTGTTCGTATTTTTTACAGATTTTTTTTCCTGTAGTTGATATCTAGTCTCATAGCATTGTGGTCAGAAAAGGTAGTTGGTATGATTTCAATTTTCTTAAATTTACCAAGACTTGATTTGTGACTTAAGATATGATCTATCCTGGAGAATGTTCCATGACCACTTGAGAAGAAAGTGCATTCTGTTGTTTTTGGATGGAATGTCCTATAAATATCAATTAAGTCCATCTTGTTTAATGTATCATTTAAAGCTTGTGTTTCCTTATTTATTTTCATTTTGGATGATCTGTCCAAGGTGAAAGTGGGTTGTTAAAGTCCCCTACTATGATTGTATTACTGTCCATTTCCCCTTTTATGGCTGTTAGCATTTCCCTTATGTATTGAGGTGCTCCTTTGTTGGGTACATAAATATTTACAATTGTTGCATCTTCTTGGATTGATCCCATGATCATTATGTAGTGTCATTCTTTGTCTCTTGTAATAGTCTTTATTTTTAAGTCTAGTTTGTCTGATACAAGAATTGCTGCTCCAGCTTCCTTTTGATTTCCATTTGCCTGGAATATCTTTTTCCATCCCCTCACTTTCAGTCTGTATGTGTCCCTAGGTCTGAAGTGGGTCTCTTGTAGACAGCATATATGTGGGTCTTGTTTTTGTATCCATTCAGCTAGTCTGTGTCTTTTGGTTGGAGCATTTAATCCATTTACATTTAAGGTAATTATCGATATGTATGTTCCTATTACCATTTTGCTAATTGTTTGGGGTTTGTTATTGTAGGTCTCTTCCTTCTCTTGTTTTTCCTGCCTAGAGAAGTTCCTTTAGCATTTGTTGTAAAGCTGGTTTGGTGGCGCTGAATTCTCTCAGCTTTTGCTTGTCTGTAAAGTTTTAATTTCTCCATCGAATCTGAATGAGATCCTTGCTGGGTAGGGTAATCTTGGTTGTAGTTTTTTCCCTTCCATCACTTTAAATATGTCTTGCCACTCCCTTCTGGCTTAAAGAGTTTCTGCTGAAAGATCAGCTGTTAACCTTATCGGGCTTCCCTTGTATGTTATTAGTTGTTTTTCCCTTGCTGCTTTTAATATTTTTTCTTTGTATTTAATTTTTGAGAGTTTGATTAACATGTGCCTTGGCGTGTTTCTTCTTGGATTTATCCTGTATGGGACTCTGCACTTCCTAGACCTGATTGACTATTTCCTTTCCCATATTAGGGAAGTTTTCAACTTTAATCTCTTCAAATATTTTCTCAGTCCCTTTCTTTTTCTCTTCTTCTTCTTGGACCCCTATAATTCGAATGTTGCTGGGTTTAATGTTGTCCCAGAGGTCTCTAAGACTGTCCTCAATTCTTATCATTCTTTTCCCTTTATTTTGCTCTGCAGTGGTTATTTCCACTATTTTATCTTGCAGGTCACTTATCTGTTCTTCTGCCTCAGTTTTTCTGCTATTGAACCCATCTAGAGAATTTTTAGTTTCATTTATTGTGTTGTTCATCATTGTTTGTTGCTCTTTAGTTTTTGTAGGTCCTCGTTAAACATTTCTTGTATTTTCTCTATTCTGTTTCCAAGATTTTGGATCATCTTTACTGTCATTACTCTGAATTCTTTTTCAGGTTGACTGCCTATTTCCTCTTCATTTGTTTGGTCTGGTTGGTTTCTATCTTGCTTCTTCATCTGCTGTGTGTTTCTGTCTTCTCATTTTGCTTAACTTAGTGTATTTGGGGTCTCCTTTTCACGGGCTGCAGGTTCGTAGTTCCTGTTGTTTTTGGTGTCTGCCCCCAGTGGCTAAGGTTGTTTCAGTGGGTTGTGTGGGCTTCCTGGTGGAGGGGACTAGTGCCGGTGTTCTGGTGGATGAGGCTGGATATTGTCTTTCTGTCGGGCACGACTGCATCCAGTGGTGTGTTTTAGGGTGTCTGTGACCTTATGATTTTAGGCAGCCTCTCTCCTAATGGGTGGGGTTGTATTCCGGTCTTGCTAGTTGTTTGGCATAGGGTGTCCAGCACTGTAGCTTGCCAGTTGTTGAGTGAAGCTGGGTGTTGGTGTTGAGATGGAGAGCTCCGGGAGAGCTTTCGCCATTTGATATTACGTGGAGCCGGGAAGTCTCTGGTGGACTAATGTCCTGAACTCGGCTCTCCCACCTCAGAGGCACAGGCCTGACACCCTGCTGGAGCACCAAGATCCTGTCAGCCACACAGCTTCTCCGGAGAGTCTCTGAAGACCCAGTGGGCTCAGGAGGCAGCTAGCGGCCCCTGCGATGTCCTCCACGAGGTCTCCCTTGTCTCCAGCATCTGCTGGACCCTGAAGTAAGCGGTGACTAGAGAACGGGCAGACTGAGAGCCCCGGCAGCTGGCTGGGCCTGGGTGACTGCATGGAGGCTGCCACAGGAGACAAGTGGGGGCCTGTGGGCATGTGTGGCCTGGGCCACCGCCAAGGTCTCCTACGGCAGCAACCGCGAGATGGATGGCACGGAAGCCACACTGGGGCCTATCCTTGTAGCTTATTTTATACATAAGAGTTTGTAGTTCGTAACTCCCTACCCCTATACTGCCCCTCCCCCTATCCCTCTCCCCACTGGTAACTACTGGTATCTGTGAGTCTGCTTCTTTTTTGTTATATTCACTAGTTTGTTGTATTTTTTAGATTCCACATATAAGTGATATCGTACAGTATTTGTCTTTCTCTGTACAGAGACTTATTTCACTTATCATATGCCCTCCAAGTCCATCCATGTTGCTGCAAATGGCAAAATTTCATTCTTTTTTATGGCTGGGTAATGTTTTCCATTGTATGTATGTACCACATCTTCTTTATCCATGCATCTGCCCGATGGACACTTAGGTTGTTGTTTCTATGTCTTGGCTATTGTAAATAATGCTGCTATGAACATTGGGATGCATGTATTTCTTTAAACATTTTTATTTCAAAATTTCACTGGAAATAGGGTGACCTCACTATCTTGATATTATTTTGGCTCTTTTTGCAATAGTCAGTACCCACATGCTCTCAACAACCCAAGAGCATGTATTTAAAGAACAGCTACCATTTGAAGTTCTTGTCATTTTTTAAAACGTTTATTATGTGTATAATATGTGTGCATTATAGAATAAATCAATTACAAATGAACAAAAAAGAAAGTTCAGAATTACTCACAAATCCTTTCATTCAAGGAAATTACTATTCTTTCTATTTTTACCTAGGCAGATATGTATGTACGTGTCAAAAACAAGCTCGTCCTGAAAGACTATTTTATAACCGTTTCTGCCTTATCTAGATATCATGTATATTTTATATTAATCTTATAAATAAGTATACAATGTCTAACACTGTATGATATTCAAAGGTGTACACGTACAGTTATTTGTTTAACAAATCTTTTGCCATAGAAATGTTTTTCATTCTTTCATGAAGGGCACGCTTGTAGAAAAATTAGTTTGTATCTTCTTAAGGATTTATTTAATATAAATTCTTAGACATGGAATTGCTGACTCAGAATTTATACTACTAATGTCATTTTTTAACACTGTATTAAAAATTTTTTTTGTCGTTAATGTATATAAATTTCGAGTTACTATTTCTCCAAAAGTTTGGTTTATATTTCTTTCTAGTGCTCTTTTTATTTTCCAATGCAAAAATAACTTAGAAGTTATTGTTTTATTTCATTAGGGTCACCGTTGTGGACCAAAGAAAAACTTGAACGAATAACACTTAGAAATGGCCAGTCTTTGGTACTGCCCTGCAGACCCCCAGTTGGGTTACCACCACCTATAATATTCTGGATGGATAACTGTAAGTTTTAAAAATAAGAACTTTCTTTCTTCAAGAGTCTTATGATTATTGGCTGTCCCAATCAATTATTACCTCTTGTGATTCATAAGATGTTTATAAAATGTCTTAGAGATTCTCAGGAAAATAAATCACATATCCTTTCATTCAGTCACTTTATTTTATTGAGCACCTACTGTGTACCAGGCACCTCTCTAAATAAACCAAACAAAGGTCCTGCTGTCACTGAATTTATATTCTATGCAATGGGAATAAAAGCGGGGAGAGAAGGAAGCAGAGAATAAATGCATTTAGAAAATATGTGTCAGTTGGCAGTAAGTGCTGTGAAGAAAAATAAGCAGAGTTTTGAGCAGAAACTTACAGGAGTGAAAGAGAAACAGGCCCTTAAATATCTGGGTGGAAAGAGAAAAACCAGTTTAAGCCCCAAGGGCAGGAGCATCCCTGGCGTGTGTAAAATCAGCAGGGCGGCCAGTGTGCTCGGGCTGACTGACCCAAGGGCGACAGTGAGAGAAAAGGTCAAGAAAGTCCAGGAGCTCCGGGGTGAAGGGCTTTGGCTTTTGCTTTCAGTGAAGTAGGGAGACATTGAAGGAGTGGCTTCACCTGAATCAAAACAAATAGTAAGAACCTCACTTTGGTTCATGTGTGGAGAACAGAGAGGACGAAAGGGAGAGAAGGGCGTTCTGTTAGGAGCCCAGTGCTGTGATCTGGGCAAGAGTTGACGGGGACTTGGACTTGGGTAGTGGCAGTCAAGTAAGTAAGAAATGGTCAGATTCCAGGGACTTCCCTGGTGGTCCAGTGGTTAAGATTGCACGCTTCCAACGCAGGGGGCGTGAGTTTGACCTCTGGTCAGGGAACGAAGATCCCACGTGCCACGAGGCCGAAAAAAAAAAAAGAAAGGAAGGAAGGGAGGCAGGGAGGGAGGAAGGAAGAAATGGTCAGATTCCAGATATAATTTGAAGGTAGATCCTCCAGGATTTATTGGGGTCAGGGTGGAGGCATGAGAGAGAGGAATCAAAGGTAACCCCAAAGTCTAATCAAAGGTAACCCCAAAGTCTAAGACTGAACAACTAGTAAAATGGAATGGCCATTTCCTGAAACACCAGAAGCCCATCAAGGGAAGGAAATCAAGCTGTTCAGGATGTGTTATGTCTCTTCTTTCAGTTTCGTTCTTTTATCCCCAACAACAGCTAATTTTCTTTTAATTTAATTTTTTACTTTATATTGGGGTACAGTTGATTCACAGTGCTGTGTTAGTTTCAGGTGTACAGCAAAGTGAATCAGTTATACACATACATATATCCATTCTTTTTCAGATTCTTTTCCCATATAGGTTATTACAGAGTATTGAGCACAGTTCCCTGCACCATACAGTAGATGCTTATTGATTATCTATTTTATATATAGTAGTAACAACAGCTAATATTGATTGGGCATTTACTAAGTGCCTGTCCCTTTGCTAAAGACTTTACGTAAGTTATCTCATCCATTTTCTACAGCAGTCCCAGGAAGCATCTCGGATGACTCTTACCACTTTTTTTTTTACTCGTGTCCCCTGCATCGGCAGGTGGACTCTCAACCACTGTGCCACCAGGGAAGCCTAGACTCTTACCACTTTTTAAATGAGAAAACCGAGGCACAGAGAATTGAAGTCATTCATTAGGCAGTTTAACATCTGTTCACCCCATCCCTATCCTTAGGGAATTGTTTGTTGCTCTGCTCTCCCATCCTTCCACACCTCCCCTTAGCATGTTACGTTGGAGACCAGGAACCAGGGTTTGGGATGTGAGAGGCTTGTGAGGCATCCTTGTGGAGGTTCTGCCGGGAGACTAGGAACCAGGGTTTGGGATGAGAGGCTTGTGAGGCATCCTTGTGGAGGTTCTGCCGGGAGACTAGGAACCAGGGTTTGGGATGTGAGAGGCTTGTGAGGCATCCTTGTGGCGGTTCTGCCGGGAGACTAGGAACCAGGGTTTGGGATGAGAGGCTTGTGAGGCATCCTTGTGGAGGTTCTGCCGGGAGACTAGGAACCAGGGTTTGGGATGTGAGAGGCTTGTGAGGCATCCTTGTGGAGGTCTCCAGCAGGAATCAGAGCTACAGCTACATGAATCCAAGGAAGATTCAGGGCTCTTGCTGACAATGTGTGAATGTTAGTGCTGTAGAGATGCTCTGTAGAGCCGGGGACTGGAGGGGAGGACGAAGGGAGGGAGTGCAGGTGGTGAAGAGCAAAGCCTGGGGACTGAGACCAGGAGCCTCCAGGGGCCAGGAACTTAGGGAGCAAAGGAAAGTAGATGAGAAGAAGCAGTCACTTAGGTAAGAAGAAAACAAAAAGAGAGGGTGTCCCCGGGACGAGGGGAAGAAAAAGTGTCAGGAAGACAGAATATCAGCCGGTTCAAATACTGCGGAGAGATCAATTTCCAATCTGACTGAGAAATGAGTATTACATTTGGCAACACGGTGGTCGCTGTTGACCTTGACAAGGATCCTTTGGGTAGAATGGTGGGAATGGTTGCAAAATATGTGTAGGGAATACATTCTGTTCTCAGTGACATGACTTCCTTTGAAATCACCAGCTGTGCACATTACTGAAGATAAAGTTCAGCTCTCACATTTCATTTCCAGTTTTGACTGTTCTGTATCAAAGCACTCAGAGAAAGTATCACAAAGAAATGGAAAATCAATATATAAATGAATAAATGGGCGAAGATATTTTTCCTATGATCACGTAACAGCTTTTACAGATTTTGAAAGAATAAGTAACAAATCAAATGGAAATGAGTGGGTTATGTGGTCGAGGATAACAGTATCCAAATGTACTGCCAAAATGAGACCCAGTATTTGGTTATTGGTTCTTACTCAGAATTGATGACTTTTCCGCTTAATAGAGAGGCATATACATGTAGAGTCTCAGAATCTTCTAAATATGTAACTTATTTTTTTCACATTGCGCTGCTGGCCATGTCATTTACATACATTTTAGGCTGTAGGCAAAGCATCTGGACCTTTCAAGTGAAATTTCATCTGGATATGAGAAAAAATTCAGATCTGTGTAGCATTCTTCTGGCAAGATGACCTTATCACGGTATTCCTATCTGCATACATTTTTGTCCCCAGCGTAATGCCAAGGAACTCCTTGGGCGAAGTGCCACCATCCTCATAAAATGGCATTCCCTTTCATTTGATCTCCCAACACCGGTCCATAATAAAATACAGCAGGAGAAATGGAAGAGAATAAGTGTGTCCCTATCTGTAGCTCTTTGTATTCATGAAATAAATGTACATTCTTTTTCGGGGTTATTTTTTAAAACAACCCTTTCCCTGGTTCATGGCTTCAAACCATGAATTTACAACCGCCAACCAAACCCCCATCTTGACCTAGAACTTGACTAACATGGCTGACCAGCATCCTTTCAAGGTCTGGCTCCACATTTCCCTACCTTTTCCTGCCCAAGGGAGCGGCAGGCTTTTCCCCATGTTTTTGCATTTCATGACATTTTAGATAGGGCACCTGCTGCTGTAGGAGCATATCTGCTTGACTCAGACTCGAGAAATCCTCTGGGAGACATGACACCTGGCCCCAGGCAACTAGGAGGTACAATTTTTCCTGGTTCTCTCAATTCAGAGCTGAAGAGCTCTCCCAGTGAACTGAGTCAGATGCTTCCTGAGTCCTGCTAGCTAGCCAAGTGTCAGTTCACACATAGATCATTGGTCCCATCTCCCTGAGTTCCTCATCGCCTTAGAAAATCCCCCCTCCACGCCTGAGGCTAGACTGTTCCTTGGGCCTGAGGAGAAGTCAGTTGTTAAATGTGAAACTGGAAAAGTCAGAATGCTGATGGTTATTCATTTCATTTTGGAGCTTCTGTGAGGGGCCAGGTGCATTTTTAGGGCTACAACAGTAGACAAAGCAGATGACGGTCTCCGTCCTTCTGGAACTTAAATTCTAGTGCGGGGAGACGGGCTATAAGCCATATACATGACAGGTAAAGTACATTGTCTGTTAGAAGGTGATAGGTAACACAGAAAAGAAAAAGTAGAGGAGGTGAGGGAGGTTGGGTGTGGGGGGCCTCTAAGCGGCACGTCTGCAGCATTACACCCTGTTGTTAATTGCCTGTTTGCTGCCTGATTCTCCAGTTAGATCCCAAGCTCAGGGCAGGGAACCGGGTCCACCTGACACCTTGCCCAGGCCCTAGTTCATCACAGTTAGGTGCTGTCACAGTATAAGGTGTCTGTCTGTGTATGTACTGCAATAGATGCAACCCGTGTTAACACCCTTACAAGCTTCCGTAATGCACTTTCTGAGATACGTGTGTATCTGTGATTAACAATTAGGGATTAACTTAAACGTTAGGAAAAGTCATGCAAACTCTTTCTTTAAAACATTTTTTGGTTTCTGCTTGCTTCATGAAACCCTTCACTGGACAACTCTAATCTCACCTCTACCCCGACTCCAGAGAAATGAGGGTCTGGCAGGTACAATTGGAGTTTTAATACATGTCTTTTTTTTTTTTTTTACAGTTATTTGCTTTTACTCAAAGATCTTTATAGAGAAAAAAAAACATTCAAGTGAAGTTCACAGAACTAGTTATTAGTAGATACATTTATCTCACTAATTTGGCAAGTGGCTACTTTGTGATGGAATGATCTAGATGTCTCTCCGCCTTTCTCCAGCCTTTCAAAGACTTCCACAGAGTGAGAGAGTTTCCCAGGGTCTGAATGGAGACCTTTATTTTTCCAATGTGCTCCCAGAGGATACCCGGGAAGACTACATCTGTTACGCACGATTTAATCACACTCAAACCATACAGCAGAAGCAACCTATTTCTGTGAAGGTGATTGCAGGTAAGAGTTCAGTTTCCAGAAACTCTCTTGCCACGATGTTTACAAATGTGTGCAAATGTATGAATTACTAAATCCTACTAGCTTTGAAGTAAACAGGTTCACTGATCAGGAAAGTACCTGTGAATAGTCGCTAAAGCGTTGGCATATGTATCAATATTATAAGGAGCTTGCCTACCTTAAATACTGTATTTTACAGTTTTTGCTGTCATACCATTACTGTTGCCATGGTAACTTCCTGAATCTACTTAGTGTTCTGAGCATTTGTGAGTGCTTTATGCTCCACGATGCCTTTAATTGGGAGTCCTGCTGCTTCAGTTATATATTCACATGTTACTGGTTGGGGGGTGGCTGAGTGAATTAATGAAATAGTTCTATACAATGTAAAGCACTGTTTTTACTTGGTAGGGATGGTACTCGGTCAGCATAGGTATATATGTTTGCTTTTGTTGCCCAATACTTTTTTTACAATCCCCTGCCCCCTACTTTTTGCATTCTTCATAATATTCTGTTTATTTCAGTGGATGAATTGAATGACACTATAGCTGCTAATTTGAGTGACACTGAGTTTTATGGTGGTGAGTTATGGTGATTGTAACTAATATGTCTCCTTCATTGTAGAATTTAGTTCACTAACTTCACCTCCATGGCTGTTTAACCTTATTTCTTTATGAA
Organism: Neophocaena asiaeorientalis asiaeorientalis; assembly: GCF_003031525.2. Lineage (NCBI taxonomy): Eukaryota > Metazoa > Chordata > Mammalia > Artiodactyla > Phocoenidae > Neophocaena > Neophocaena asiaeorientalis. Next base: position 608,959 of record NW_020172993.1, on the reverse strand, counting down.
ATTCCTAGTTCCATGTTTAATACCACTAAAATCAATGTATGTTTCATATGAAGTTTAGCTCTGAGCTTTCAAACATGTCACTAAAACGTGTTCCATGTTGTATGTATAATAATGAAAGTTACTATAACTGTTTTCATGTAAAGAACCATTCTACAAGATTTGGAAAAAAATCTTTCATGTATGTTCAGAATTACATTTTTCATTTTTTTGTCTGGCTCATAAGCTTTTCTCATGAATTAAATAAGAGTTGGCAAGGTGCGTTAACCTGCTAAAATACTAACGTCAAAGTCTTAGTAAACTTTTTGCAATTAATATGAAGTGGATTTTGATAGTAAATCATCGTATTTCCATCTGTTTTCACATGACCTTATCAACGTCATATAATTAGCAATAGTATTTCTCTTAGTTTTGTTTAAAATCGAGTGACTGTCTTCAGTGGAAGTAATCTTTTTAAAAATAGAGGATTTAACTTCATTCTTTTAAAAAGAAAAGAATTTGATTTCCTTAACGGAAATATGGCTCTCAGATATAGAGTCTATACCTGAAAATTATGGGTTCTGGATATGGGGTCCTCTTAATTATCTATAAGGCAGAATTTCTGCTGTATTAATTTTTTACCTTTGAGATATGAAGTAAAAAACATTAAGGTACTATCAATGACCAGAGTAAACAGATCACAACTCCTGCCTTATTTTATTTTATCTTACCTTATTTCATTTTATCTTATTTTATTTTATGTTAAAATCCTCCTGAAAGATATGGGTCTCAAAATCATGCCCAAAGTGATTTCAGAGCGGTAAAATCTAAGGAAAACTCTAATTTATCTCCAGTAATACCTTCTCTGGTGTTCAGTCTTTTCTTCTGAGAAATGAGAAGAATTCATATGTTACCTTTTCAGTTTTTATGAGCATCAAGTAGATAATACATTAAAGTGTTGAACACCGTAAAGGGCTCTTAGAACCTCAAGACGGTATGATTTCGACTTTAAGTTTTTCTGAGAGGCCATCAGGAGATAAGGCCACATTTAGGCAAGGACTACATAAAACATGAAGGTAGTCTGTAGGTATCTTCCTGAGATTTCTGACTTGAGCCCTTCTTTACGTTTTTGTCGAGGAAACCCATTTCAGTTGCTTTAAGTCCACCCTTAATTTATGGCACACGATTTGCCATACCTCTGCAGTCACTTTCTAGTTGTGTTTTGTTTTGTTTTCCATAAACTTTGCAGTTTTGATATGTTAGCTGTCCATCACGATTTATCTTCACGATTGGTCAATGGAATTGACTATAATGTTGTCCCTAGGGTAAAGCAAAATCCCCCTTCCATCATCTTATCTTCCAGACAGCTCATTTTCCATTTGACGTTTGCACTCATCTTAAGAGATGGATAGTTTGATAACATGATTTTCCTCTCTGTGTCCACATTTTGAAAATTTGCCAACTCACCAGAAATTCATAGGACCCTAACCCAAATTAGGGAAATGTACAAGAGGAAAAAAGTTCTTATTATTAGTGCTTGTGGTGCAACCAAAATACTTTCTGCTTCCGGCTGAGTGAGTGATGGCTATTTGCAAGGCAAAGAGTGTGTCTGTTTACCAAATTTCACAATCAAATGCTAAATGGATTTGCAAAGGGATTAGATTCTTAGACAGTGAACTGGGCTTCTAGAGATCCGTGTTCATAACTCTGAATGCATATTGATTTTCTTGTTTGCAGCTAAATCACATAGAGAGAGGCCACCAACATTTTTAACTCCAGAAGGCAATGCAAGCCGCAAAGAGGAATTACGAGGAAATGTCCTTTCACTTGAGTGCATTGCAGAAGGGCTGTGAGTTAACTCTGTCTGTCTTGATGTCCACTTCTTATGTAAACATAGTAGATTGGTAGAGAGGCGTTAATATCATAACAAGAGTCGTTGTCTTATGTTGATTCCATTAAGCATCAAGAAAAATGTGATAATTCCTTCCAAAACAGGCCATATAAATTTCATTTTATTAAAATATTTTGTTAATAGTGTTCCTTTTGAGATAAGTATCAGTAATCACCTTCTCACTGCTCTGGTTATGTAATTCAGGTTATTATTTTGCTACTGTTGTCTAATAAAGCATCTCAAAAATTAGCAGCTTAAAACCAATAGCTGTTTATCACTGATCGTTTGTCTGCAGGTCTGCAGGGCAGTTGTGCTGTAACAGGCTAGATCTGACTGATTTCAGTTGACCCTGTTTGTGCATCTGCTGGGCGGCTCGACTCTGGGTTCACAGCTCTGGGTCTGCTGGCTATGAGCAGGGCAACGGAGCTCTTGACCATGAGCTTCTCACATCCGTCTAGCAATCTCGCCCTGGCTTGTTCTCCTAATAGCAGAGGCAAACATGGCCTCACAGGACCTAACCTCCTACCTGGCACACTGTCCCAACCCCTGCTTCCTAGTGACCAGTCACCAGCCCAGCTTCTTTGCAGATGTCTCATCTGTGCAGACCTCAAAACTGACGCCACCCCCAGAACGCATGTGCCCTTGACAGGAGTCCCATATTAGGAAAACGTTCAAGGCAAGCTTCTCTATGTAGTTCCCTCTTGTGCCGGACACAGAGCAAGTACTACTGATAAGGCACATTTGCTGAAAACATTGATTGGAATCTCGGAAACATGTTGTGATCACGTGTTATGGTCTGTGCTGTCCTTGGCCTGGTGACTCAAAGTCCACATTCCTTCCTAGAATCCCAGAATTGGCCTCCAGGAATAATTTTACCTCCGGAGGCACATGGAGGCCTCTGCTGGCCGTGTCAGGAAATCACACTACTCACAATTCAGTTCCTCAAATACATCTGTTCAATTATTTTTATTCAACCAAACAAATGAAAACAATTCTACAGTCCGTTAATCCCACTTGCATTTCTAATGATAAATACATTGTGATCTTCCTGAGGGCGTGGACCATTCTGTTTTTTATCTTTATCTTCCCAACGCACAACTCAGTGCTTGGTCTATAATTTAGTCTCAGTAAATGTATCGAATGGATTTTTATTTCACCCTCGTGAAAACCTTCTCAAGTCACCAGATCAGAACAAGCATCATTAAGCACATGAAGGCAACAGAGAAACCTGAGGCCCAGAAGGGTCAGAGATCCAAGATCAGAGAGCAATTTAGGGATAAGGTTGGGATTTTGAAGCAGACCTTTTAGCTCTAAGCCTATGTCTGGCTTTTCATCTGCCTCTATAGTTCATGATTTAATAAGAGACATAGGTGAGAAATGGTGTGAGTAACATACCATTCACAATCGTGTAAATGCACGATTCCTCTAATCACTTCATTCAGATCATCAGTTAGCCTGTTATAAGACAGGGAGGTGCTTCCATCTGATGTGGAAATGTGTGAAAAGTTCATGGGCACAAATATGTCTATCAGCTCTTTCTCTGGCATTTTTAACTCTAGCCGATAAAAAAATGATAACTCGGTGTCATTAATTTCATGGGCATTCTTTTGATTGACATAGTCCCTTCATGCAGAATTTTCCAAGAGTGCCTCTAGTCCCTTCATGCAGAATTTTCCAAGAGTGCCTCACTGATCAGAACTTTGAAGAAAATACTTAGGTCCCTTCAGTCAAGTAAGTCTTGCTGCCATTCTCACCAGATCCCTGAAGTCCAAGTTCACAGTGTGCCATAAATTAGGACAGTCCTGCTTGTGTGAAAATGGTAACTTACAGACTGAAATGTAAGGTTTTGAGCATGACTCAGAAAAGTGTGGTGCCAGGTAAGATCTCTGTATATTCCTCACGATCTTTATGTTTGTGACAAGCTCGCATGAAAATCACCCTCAAAAGCAGCTAGGTGAACTTCTTTTCTTGTAATGTTATTGTTTATTCATCTTATCAGGCCTACCCCAGTTATTTACTGGATAAAAGAAGATGGATCACTCCCCATCAACCGGACATTTTATAGGAACTTTAAGAAAACTCTGCAGATTGTCCAGGTTACAGAAGCAGACTCTGGGAATTACCAGTGTATAGCCAAAAATGCACTAGGAGCCATCCATCATACCATTTCTGTCACAGTTAAAGGTATATCGTTGTCTAAAATACATGGCTCTTGCCTCCATTGAGAATCCCTGAGTCTTCAATCAAAATGTCTTTGATTATATTCAATAATAACGTAATTTATATCAACATACAAGGCACCTTGAATCTCTTCTCATTGCTTTTATAGTGCATCTAAATCAGGTTAAAAATTCACTCCCTCGGATCTTCCTTGCAGAGGATTCCAATTAGTAAGTGTAGAAAGAATGAAGGAAATAGGAAATCACAGTTAGAATCCCACAGTTATAACTGCTGTAGGCAAGAGCTAGCGATGAATGCTAAAATTACGGGATGGAACTTTAAGGAGAAACAGGATATTTGCATAGCCTCAAAGTGTTTCTTCTCCCCTCACCCCCCAAAACTTAATTACTGAGGCAGGTTTAATATATGTCCACAAATTCTTTACTCCTCGTGCCTAAAGGAGATGGAGCTTAATTGTCCTCCCCTTGAGTGAGGGCTGGACTTGCTTGCTTCTAACGAATAGAACATGGAAAGCAGGAAAATAATAACTTTACAGTGGAGAAACCTGGCAGACATCACTCTAACCAAGTGATCAAGGTTAATATAACCACTAATAAGCCATGTCAATATCATGTACTCCCAGATATGATGGACGTCTACAACAGCGGTTACCAGTGGGGAGAGGCAGTAAAAGGATAGAGGGTTAAGAGGTACAAACTATGATGTTTAAAATAAGCTACAAGGATCTATTGTACAACACGGGAGATATAGCCAATATTTGATAATAACTGTAAATGGAGTATGACCTTTTTTTTATGAAAAGAAGTAATTAGATGATACTGATGGCGGTGGTTGGATGGTGATTATAATCTAAAAATTCAGGAGTTCTTCACTCAGAAATCACTAAATTTGACCTTAGATGGAAGAGCTTTTGTTCACTTAAAACCTTCCCATTGATCTGTAGGAGAATTCAGTAGTCACTGGTAGAAACATTCTCTAGGAATGAGTGCATGTTGAAAATGTTTCACAAAATATTTTAGTTACAGATAAGAAGTAGATAACATACCTTAGGAGAAATACAAAGATTAATCAATTTAGTAAGCTTGATTTATCCCTGAAAGAATTCAGTTGACTAGTTCTCCTTTGTAAGTCTGGAAGGATGTTCAAGGAAGAAACTCTTCATGAAAAAAAAGAGATGATGGAGAACTTACAGTGTTGGGCTAGTAATTAACATTGATATGTAACACTTATGACTAACACTGACATATATTCACTTTTCTCCATTTCTGTCCTGATAATGCTGAAAAGAGGATGTTCCTTATTACAAAAAACAACCAAAAAGCTCTTGATTGTTTAGAGAGAGAAAAAAAAAAAAGATGTTCTACAAAATAACTGACTAGTTGTCTTTAAAAGTCTCAGGTTCATGAAAAACAAGGAAAGAGCAAGAAACTTCCAGATCGGAGGAAACTAAGAAGATGTGACAATTAAACGCAATGTGGTGTCCAGGACGGGGTCCTGAGACAGAAATAAGACATTAGGGGAAAAATTGGGGAAATCCTCATACAGTGTGTAGTTGAGCTGATGGTATCCAATGTTAATTTCTTGTTTTGGTATCTGTTCCATGGTTTTGTAAGAGAAAGCTGATGAAGGGCTTATAAGAACACGCTATGCTAACTTGGCAGCTTTCCAAAAATGCCAAGCTTTAAAAACTGCTTCCCAATTTTATAATTGTATGTATTCTACAGGGCTCAGATTTATAATTGTGTGTATTCTACAGGGCTCAGATTTATAATTGTATGTATTCTACAGGGCTCAGATTTTAAATTCACGTTTCTTAGCCCTATCTGTACCTGTAAATTCCTCTACAACGTTAGAGAAATCTGTTACCTCTTCGATGTCTGATTAACGTAATGTAAAACAAGATGACGATATTTGAATCAAAAGGCTCTAGAAATAATACATAGATGTCACTGAGTCTTCTTAAACATTCTTCTGAAAATCTGAAGTGTTCTTTGAAGCATAAATCTATTCACTCTAAAAAAAATGAAACTAACAAATGTTTTGCAAAATACTTATTTTTATTAAGATAGTTCAGTTTGCTAGAATAACTTATTTGATTCAATTTTTTGTGGGTTTTTTCCCTTTCCTCACAAAGCGGCTCCATACTGGATCATAGCACCTCAAAATCTTGTGCTGTCCCCAGGAGAGGATGGAACCCTGATCTGCAGAGCTAATGGCAACCCCAAACCCAGAATTAGCTGGTTATTCAATGGAGTCCCGATAGAAAGTAAGTTTCCTTGAGTGGCTTCAATTGCAGTATATTTTCAGAGCGTAGTGACATCTCCACAGGGTACAAGTGGTGATAAAATAACTTGGCTTAAGGAAGGAAGCCATATATAAGTTAAACAGAGGCACGAAATTACCTTTAGATTTTAATTTTACTACCTTAAGATATAATTTATCATGACCGAATCGTTTATGCTATTATTTTCTTTTTTGGCTGCGTTGGGTCTTCATTGCTGCGCGCAGCCTTTCTCTAGTTGTGGCAAGCGGCGGCTTCTCTTTGTTATGAGGCACGGGCTCTAGGCATGTGGGCTTCAGTAGTTGTGGCACGTGGGCTAAGTAGTTGTGGCGCACAGGCTTAGTTGCTCTGCGGCATATGGGATCTTCCCGGACCAGGGCTCAAACCCGTGTCCCCTGCATTGGCAGGCGGATTCTTAACCACTGCGCCACCAGGGAAGTCCCATTTATGCTATGAACATAACGGTATGTGCTTGTTGGAACTTGGCAGTATTTCCTCTGGCTTTTACATGGATCATGGGAAGAATGACAGGGTGAGAAATAAACATCACTGAAAAGTTCAGATCATCTTCTTTGTTCAAAATGTCAAGTGATTTGTGGAAACATCACAGGAGTCGGAGGGGATGGGTGGGGAGGCTAGGAATAGAGACAGTGGATATGACAAGAATAAGAAATACAACTGTCTTAATTTAAAGAGGTTTTCATTCTTAAGTAGAGCCCAGATGTTCCCACGTTCTCCAGTCTTGAAAGGTCACCATCCCATTTAATACCCAAAGAAGAACACATCCTCTGACCCCAGTCCTCCGCTGGGTGCTCCATCTTTGACCAGTTTTCCCTCCCTCCGTATTGCTGAGATCATCCTTGAGCGATACCTATATGGTCCTAGCTGCCAAGTGTCACCTCTTCTGCCACCTTCCCTGGACCACTCCAGCTGTCTCTCAGCCAGCTTGTCCAGGCTGCCCCCCTGCTGCCAGGAACGGTTCCCCAAAGTGTGACCACAGGCTTTCCATCAATCTTCTAAATCACAACAAAGACCAGTTTTACAAAACTTGGTTAAAGGCTTGAGCATAATATAAGGGAATTATAGCAAAGAAAACTTAAAACGGATAATGCGTCTTCCTGCTCCCGGATTCCTAGGCCCGTGGCCATTCACAGGGAGCCTACTGCCTTTCCTTTTTCTTGACCCTGCTTACCACCAGCTGCTACTGAGAGGTGAATTTTTGGACATTTTCCCCTTCTTGAAGTTCAGACCGTCTCTTAGACCCAGAGAGAGAGAGAGAGAGAGAGAGAGAGAGAGAGAGAGAGAGAGAACCTTATGACGCAGAGCAGCTTAGCTCCACATTTTGCCTCCAAGCCAGAATCAAAAATTGGTTCCACTCTTACATACCCACAAGGTCCATTAAACTGGCTTTCCTGCAAGTCTTCACCCTAAGATGGACCTGAAAGCTGCTGGCAGATTTTAAATGAGACACGTCCCTTCTTCTCACCATCAAGGTCTTACCACTGCAGGTCTAGAGGGGGTGAGAGACCCGTTTCCATGAGTGTTTATTAGGAGTTCGTGTCACACAACACAGTCCTTATCGGATCCTCAGAAACAGACAGCCTGTGTTTACTGTAAAAGGAAGTGTGTTCCCGGGATAACACCGACACTAAGGAGGCCAGCAAATCGGGTTTGGCTATTTCCATTCCCAATTTTAACTAGGATGAGGATCACGAAAAACTGCAGAGGGTATTTTGGGGCTGTGCATTGGGAAGCTGTTGCCACTCTCAGAGACAAATAGGTGAAAACTGAGAAAAAGTGGAAGAAAGCCCAGAACTGAAAAATAAGTTTTTTGGTAGAGTATCTGATTTTCTTAGGAATGTGTTCAGAATGGCAATAAAGGCTGGAGCGTGCTCAGCACGTTGGCACTGTGTTTTGCATCTCAGAGGCTCTGTGCCAATTTATGGAAGGTTAAATGTGCCCCTGAGGTCAGGGAAACTGACAGGTGGGAGGGGACATCCATCATTTCTGAGCAGGAAAGCCAGGGAGCCAGGGAACGTTGGAAAGATAAATCCTCAAGCTCCACAGCCAGCATGCAATCATAAGCAGGGGAAAATGGAGATGTAGGTGGGTCAGTGACACAAGGACGAGGGGAGATAAAATAAGGAAGCTGATCTTTCCTCCTGATTGGCTCAGCTTGTGAGCCTTCCAGACTGGGCACAGGTGGTGCCTCTCAGGGAACCCTGTAACTGCAGCTGTAATGAGTTTTGAACTTCTAGGTGTAAAATAAGATTCAAGGGTGTAATGTTCAGCACAGGTACTATAGCCAGTATTTTATAACTTTATATGGAATATCGAATCACCGTGTTCTACACCTGAAACTAATATCATATTGTAAGTCAACTAGACTTTAAAAAGTCAGCTTTGAAATTATACTCATAGACACTCCCCTTTAAATGAAATATCGGGGGGGAGGACCAAAAGTGAAAAGCCTACATTTTGGGGGCGGGGGGGGTGCAGGACAGCGGTCCCTGGAGACAAGTGGAAGCTGTCTGCTGTAACCCCGAATCATCTGATTGGGTCCAGAACAAAATCTTTCAAATCAGGTTCCAAATCAGTTCGTTTCTTCCATCCCCAAAGTATGTGTTAAGTCCACGCTGGAAGGAAAACAGGAGGCTCAGCAGAGTAAGATCAGAGTTCCACGGTGCCTACAGATCCAGGGCCCCTTGGCCTCTGGCGTGCCTCACAGCAGTCATTCTGGTGGACGAGCAACAAGAGAAACACCGTGCGGCCTGGCAGCAAAGCCAGGGGCCGTGGCCGCCAGGCTGCCCCACAGTGCTGGGAGCAGGTGCTGTGTATTTATACCGAGGTGATGAGAAGTGTCCCTGGAAGGTGTCTTTCTCCACATCTGGTAGCCAAGCTAAAAGTGCATGGATTACTGTTTGGAATCTCAGAACTGAAAGGTGACATTGGGCTTGAGGCGCCTGGCGGGGACCCTCACAGCTGTCTGCACGATGGTACCGCAGGGCCACCGCTGTTACCCATCCCCACCCTCAGCCACTATAGTCCACCTACAGCTTCTGATGAATGACTTCTTGGCTAGACACTGTCTTTTTTTTTTTAATTTTTAATGAAAAATTTTTGTAATGTTTAATATAAAAAAGTTTTAAATTGTATTCAAGTATAGTTGATTTACCATGTTGTGGTAATTTCTTTTTTTAAAAATATTTTTTACTTTTGGCTGCGCTGGGTCTTCGTTGCTGCGCGCGGGCTTTCTCTAGTTGCGGCAAGCGGGGGCTACTCTTCGTTGCGGTGCGCAGGCTTCTCATTGCGGCGGCTTCTCTTGTTGTGGAGCACCGGCTCTAGGCACGTGGGCTTCAGTAGCTGTGGTGCGTGGGCTCAGTAGTTGTGGCTCGTGGGCTCTGAGTGCAGGCTCAATAGTTGTGGTGCATGGGCTTAGTTGCTCCGTGGCATGTGGGATCTTCTTGGACCAGGGCTCAAACCCATGTCCTCTGCATTGGCAGGCAGATTCTTAACCACTGCGCCACCAGGGAAGTCTCTTTGTTGTGTTAATTTCTGTTGTACAGCAAAGTGATTCAGTTGTACATATACATTCTTTCTCATATTCTTTTCCATTATGGTTTATCATAGGATGTTGAATATAGTTCCCTTTGTTATACAGCAGGACCTTGTTGTCTATCCATTCACTATATAATAGTTTGCATCTGCTAATCACAAACTCCCAATCCCTCCCTCCCGCACACCTCCGTCTCCCTTGGCAACCACAAGTCTGTTTTCTATGTCTGTGAGTCTGTTTCATAGATAAGTTCATTTGTAGATACTAAGTCTTAAACAGCTACGTTCCAAGTGAACGCTACCTGTCCCACCCTGTGTGTACCTCTCCTGATCCAGGAAAAGGAGTAAATGAAGAAGAAAACTGTTCCCAAGTAGGTAGAATTCGAAGAGCCTCGTGCTTCTCCCCTGTCCACCCTGCCCATGAATTCGGATGCCTCTGAACAGAACTGCCTTTGAGGTTTGGGTACCATTCTGGAAACGAGACTGGGGCTTGTTTTTCATCTGCAGTTTGCTGAGTTTGCAGCCCACAGATGCATTCAGCAATGACAGGGCAAGGAGGAAGGATGGCAGAGAGGCAGGGGTAGCAGGAAAGAGCAAAATTTACCATAGTATATAGTGGCACAGAATTGGCATGGTGAGGATTCAAGGGGAGACTAGAGTAGACCCCAGAAGTTAGCTGGGAGCATGGGCTGGCTTGCTGACACTGTCTACTTAAGCGGCTGCGGAAACCTTGGGTGGACCAGTTGCCAAGGGGCAGGAACAGGGAATAGCTGTGCTTCTGCCGTATCATCGTGCAGCATCCCCACCAGGTGCCTGACATCACCGCCAGCTTCAACACAACAGAGACATTATCAGGGCACCACAGTACCAGATACACAGCCTCCCCACGCCTGACTTGTGGGCAATCACCTAAGGACATTGCCACTCTCTCCTCCCACCTCTGCGGGCTCTGGCTGCCAAGAGCGCATAAGGACTGTAAAAGGAGAAGCTAGATCAGGAGGGGGAGGGGTCAGACTTGGGTTCTGTTAGCAAAATACAGTGGTTTTTTTCCATATGTATTTTATTTATTTATTTTGGCTGTGCTGGGCCTTAGTTGCGGCATGCGGGATCTTTTTGTTTTTTTTAAATCTTCATTAACTAGATTCACACCAAACCTCCAGATTCCTTGCATGCGGTAGCACATTCTCAGATCTTCAAAATTCAGTTTTTTTTCAGTAGTTGATGGTTCTTTTTATTTATTTATTTATTTATTAACATCTTTATTGGAGTATAATTGCTTTACCATGGTGTGTTAGTTTCTGCTTTATAACAAAGTGAATCAGTTATACATATACACATATTCCCATATCTCTTCCCTCCTGCATCTCCCTCCCTCCTACCCTCCCTGTCTCACCCCTCTAGGTGGTCACAAACCACCGAGCTGATCTCCCTGTGCTATGCGGCTGCTTCCCACTAGCTATCCACTTTACACTTGGTAGTGTGTATATGTCCGTGCCACTCTCTCACCTTGTCACAGCCTCCCCCTCCCCCTCCCCCTCCCCATATCCTCAAGTCCATGCTCTAGTAGGTCTGTGTCTTTAGTTATGGCATGCATGCGAGGTCTAGTTCCCTGAACAGGGATTGAAACCCGGCCCCCTGCATTGGGAGTGCAGAGTCTACCCACTGGACCACCAGGGAAGTGCCAGCAAAATACAGTGTTACTGATTTGTGACTGTGTGTTTCAGACCTGGCACCTACTGTTTTACACAGCCGGAAGAATTCATTCAAAAAGAGCCTGGGACCTAATCTCAGTATCTTCCAAAGCTCTGTCTCTCCAGGACTGGCCAGGTTACTTTTAACTTTCCTTGAAGCATTCACCGGCCATGGCTTACGGGCCCAGCCACTCCGCGGCGTGTGGGATCTTCCCGGACCAGGGCAGGAACCCGCTCCACAACAAGAGAAGCCACCGCAGTGAGAAGCCCCGTGCTGCAACGAAGAGTAGCCCCCGCTCGCCGCAACTAGAGAAAGCCTGTGCACAGCAACCAAGACCTGATGTAGCCAAAAATAAATAAATTAATTAATAATTTTTTTTTAAAGGAAAGGGCTCAGTGACATCGCTTATAAGGGATAGAATGCCTAGATGGAGAAGAAAAGTCATCTCTTCCCCAGAGATTTGTTCTGCATTATGCTCAGACGTTCAGATTTCAGGAGATGTTTATAAAGGAGACTAACTCAGAAAATCTGAGCAGTAATTGTGCATTGAACAAACCATTAAGTCTGTAGTTTCTCATCTCCGAGGTGCATATACTACTATCTACTTAATATGTTTCACAAATTTATTTTTATTTTATTTTATTTTATTTTTATGTCTACAGCACCCAATATTCCCAGGCAGTCTCTCATCCAAGTACTAACCAGGCCTGACCTTGCTTAGCTTCCGAGATCAGGCGAGATTCGGTGCATTCAGGGTAGCATGGCCGTAGACCACAAGGCTCTTTTTAAAATCAAATTATGCAATAGATATAAAAAATATTTTAAAACTTGATAATACTCTTTACATGTAAGGTGGCGCTCACTGTTACTGTTCTCACTTTCTAAATGTTGGAAGCAATCATGGTTTTGGCCAGCTGTGTCAGGAGAGGTAGAATAAAAGAAACCATTGTTGGGAGACTATCACCCCAGTTCTGAACCTTACCTTTGGGGCTTTAAGTTGTATGGTGGTAATTCTATGCTCTTCAGTTTCTTTCCCCAGTGTGCATTTATGGCAATAGAAGTTGAATATTCCCAGAATTAGTTCTTATTCCTTTGGGTAATTTGGGTTTGGATCCTGGAGAGTTACTCCCACCCAGTAGCCAGGACACAGAGTCCAAAGTCTTCAAGTCTCTCTGCACTAGCAATTGGATTCTTTGTGCAATACCCATTGAGCTTCCATATGTCACTGTGAGAGTTCCTGGGTTTGCTTGTGTTTCTTTAGTAAGCGCTTAAGGAGAATGGAGACCAAACCCCCATGGAGAAGTATCTGCTTTTCCACTCTTATTACTCTCACCTTCAGGGTTTATTTAAATTCTAAATACCTCACCAAAAATAAATATTTGGAGGCTGCACCATTTAGCAGAAATAAGGCAGATACACTCAGATGCCTCTCAAGCAAAGAGTAACATTGGAAAGAATTGATAGCAAAAAAAAAAAAAAAAAAATGCAACCGTGGGCTACATAAAATCTCTTTTAAATGGTGTATATTGTGCTTGATGAATCCCTACTAGGGGAAGATCGTCCTACTGGCTTTGTGAATTGAACTAGTCTTCCGTGTTCATGGTGAGGTAACTTTTTATTGTGGTTAAAAAAACACATAACAGGTCCTACTGTGTAGCACAGGGAACTATATCCAATCTCCTCGGATAAACGATAATGGAATGTAAAATAGCTAGTGGGAAGCAGCCGCATAGCACAGGGAGATCGGCTTGGTGCTTTGTGATGACTTAGGGGGTGGGATAGGGAGGGTGGGAGGGAGGCTCGAGAGGGAGGGGATACGGGGACATATGTATGCATATGGCTGATTCACTTTGGTGTACAACAGAAACTAACACACACACAAAAACAGATTATTGAAAAAAGAATGTCTGTATGTGTAAAGCTGAGTCACTTTGCTGTACAGCAGAGACTGGCGCGACGCTGTTAGTCAACTCTACTTCAGTGTAATCACGCATAACAGAAAATTTACCATCGTAACCATTTTGAAGCATATAGTTCAGTAGTGTTATAGTACATTCACACTATTATGAAATAGATCTCCAGAACTTTGTCATCTTGCAAAACTAGAACTCTATACCCATTAAACACATGGTGATATAATTTTTTTGTTTGTTTGTTTGCTTTGTTTTGTTTTTTTTGTGGTACACGGTCCTCTCACTGCTGTGGCCTCTCCCATTGCGGAGCACAGGCTCCAGACGCGCAGGCTCAGCAGCCATGGCTCACGGGCCCAGCTGCTCCGCGGCATGTGGGATCTTCCCGGACCGGGGCACAAACCCGTGTCCCCTGCATCGGCAGGCGCACTCTCAACCACTGTGCCACAAGGGAAGCCCTGGTGATGTTATTTTTAAGAGCTTAGTATATTCAAGGAATTCGGAGGGACTCCTGGCCCTCCACTGCCTGCTGGGTCCACAGAGGTGCAGTCAGAATGGACATGCGTGGGCAGTGGGAGGCCCAGCACTGAGTGCTCAACTACTGGGTCCAAAAGTGCTAAGAATAATTGACAGAGAAAGGGATTCCCAAAATGCTGCTCTGTGCCAGCACGCCTTGCTGAGATAGCGGAAAGACATTGCTGAGAGTATGTGTCAGAAAGGCCCCCGATGGTCCTAGACTTGGGATGTGGGACAAGGAACACGGGCTGCCCTGAGGGATGCTGCATTCTCAGGGTACCTGGCTGCCGGCTGCAGCACTAGTCCACTTCCTAGGCTAGTGTGGCCTGTCAGTCCTCTGCTGTCATTTACCGAGGAAATCTATTCTCTGTCAAAGGAATTGCAACTTGTATTTTTCTTCTGGTTAGAAAGAACATGTTCCTTAAGGCCATTTTGAAATCATTAGAGTCATAAACAGCGGATGTGAGCTAAAATGCCAACTCAAAGCATCTTGGCTCACCTATCACTAGTTGAACTAGTTGGAGCATCTAAGATGATTTCCTAAATTAGCTACTGATTGTGGTCAGTGTCAGGCATACAACTACATACAGAACTGTGTCATTAGTAAATTTGTGTGATTTTTAAGCCAGTAAGTTTAGAGTAACTTGTTCAGCATCAGAAACTAATGCAGTACAAGTAGGCATGATACTTTGAATATGTGTGATAAAACAAGGATAAATACCTATAGTTTGATTTATTTTTATTATTTATTTTCATTAATAAACCACAGACGAACCTGCTATTTGAAGCTTTTTAAAGTGATAAAGGAGTCTAAAGGCAGTGATAAATATGTCTTAGGTGCCCATCCTTTTCCTGCCATCAAAGAGGAAAAATGGGGACTTCTCTGGCAGTCCACTGCTTAAGACTTCGCCAATGCAGGGGGTGTGGGTTCGATCCCTGGTCGGGGGAGCTAAGATCCCACGTGCCTTGTGGCTGAAAAACCAAGACATAAAAAAAAAAAAAAAAAAAAGCAATATTGTAACAAATTCAATAAAGACTTTAAAAATAGTCCACATCAAAAAAATCTTTTAAAAAAAAAAAAAAGAGGAAAAAGCGTGTTTAGAATGAAAGTAAAGGCTATTAAGTGGTTCCGGGTGCAAGAGCAGTTTAAAAGGAATGGTGCTGTTATTTATTTTTTTAATTTACTTTACTGAAGTATAGTTGATTTACCATGTTGCCTTAGTTTCTGCTGTACGGCAAAGTGATTCAGTTTTACATATATACATTCTTTTTCATATTCTTTTCCATTATGGTTTATCACAGGATACTGAATATATGGGTGCTGTTATTTAGATTTGATTTTGATCAGCCTGCTGAGACAGACACCTACTACCCCTTTCAGTGTACTTTTTTTTTTTTAATTTATTTTTGCAGCATTGGGTCTTCATTGCTGCACGCAGGCTTTCTCTAGTTGCAGTGAGCGGGGGCTACTCTTTTTTGTGGTGCGCAGGCTTCTCGTTGCGGTGGCCTCTCCTGTTGCGGAGTACGGGCTCTAGGCACATGGGCTTCAGTAGTTGTGGCTCACGGACTCTAGAGCACAGGCTCAGTAGTTGTGGCGCACGGGCTTAGTCGCTCCGCAGCATGTGGGATCTTCCCGGAACGGGGCTCGAACCCGTGTCCCCGCATTGGCAGGCGGATTCCCAACCATGGCGCCACCAGGGAAGTCCTTAGTTTACTTTTAAAACCATGTAATGTCACAGCCTAAGATTTAGTGTTCACAAAAAGGAAACTATGTCCAATAGCACAGCACTTCCAAATTGTTGGGCATGCCTTGGCCTGAATTCTCATATATTATATTACCAACCTGTTCCATTCTGCTTCAGTAAGGATCAGTCCTGGTCTTAACATTTTTTTAAGTATTTGAGAGATTTAGCTGAAACGGCTGCCTTTAAGGGAAATCTCACTTAATTTATTTCTACTTCAGCCTCAGGAATTGTCAAAACAAGAAAATACATACTTTCACATTTGATTATTAGCCCTATATTTGCTTACATATTTATTTATTTATCAATCTGTTTCAATAAGAGACTCTTAACAGACACAGGTTTGGATGATCTAAAGGTTCTCTATTTTTGGAGTAGATTTTGCTGTCTCCTCTTGATAATTAATTTGCCTTCTCAAAAATAACCATAACTTCTTTGTGAACAAGGTAATGTTCTTCTGAATTTGTATTTTAGTTTACACCTAACGTGTTGCTTTTTTTCCCTGAGGCTCTCAAGATAATATTGAAAAGAATCAATCCATTTAAAACTAAATGGTTATCAAGCATATACCCATGATGATAAGTGATAACTACATTATAGGAAGGAAAACTGTGGTTTCTGCTTGGGTTGTTGGTCTTCTCTTTCTTACTGCATATACCCAGATCCGTCTTCCACTTCCTGTAAATTAGAGTTCAAGCTTTACATCTTTTAAGCAAAGAGGAATGAATATATACTTTTTATTTTTACACCCAAACAGTTGCCCCTGATGACCCCAGCAGGAAAATAGATGGCGATACCATTATTTTTTCAAACGTTCAAGAAAGATCAAGTGCGGTGTATCAGTGTAATGCCTCTAACGAATATGGATATTTACTGGCAAACGCGTTTGTAAACGTCCTGGGTAAGCTCTCCCTTTGTTAAAGACATGGCACGTTAAATTAATGACCGCTGTTGTTTTTCATTCATTCAGCAAAAATATATTAAGCATCTACTAGGCAGTGGCACAGAACTTGGAGCTGTAAGGGATATACAGAGATGGATAAGATACAAACCTTGCCCTAAAGGAAATTACAGTCTGGCCTTAACTTTCTTTCATAACATGGTTTTGACAATGGCAAATTCCTCATTGTAGAGGTAATCAAAGAGGCTGCTCTGTTCATAGATGGTTACATTGTGTCCAACCCGTCAAAAGGAAAACAGCGTAGGTCTGCTGTTCCTAACTGAATGTGGTTGCTTGTTCCATCCTTAGAAACTGACAAGTTGAATGACAGTTTCATGACTCTGATTTTTGAAAGCAAGTCATTCGTCATAATGTTCGGCTGTGACCTAAGTCACGAGGTACATTTATTTATCAATTCATAGCAATATGTTTAGAAAACGGTGACATAAACATATTCTGAAAGGGTCGGGTTTATGTCAACATTGTATTTCTCATACGGGACAAAACTACTAAAATACCAAATTTGTTAAGAATTTATGTGAGAATTGTTTTCATGATGCCGGGGAATTATCTTTCACCTCTGTAAGTGGAGTAGGTTCCCTTTCAAACAAAATTAGGGTCAGGAAGCCAACCAATATGTGGTATTTTTTCCTTTGTGCTTGAAATGAAGGTCAGTAAATCACAGGAAGAGCTGAGCCCTTAAGATGTTGATGGAGGGACAGGAAGCAATTTTGATTCTGGTGCTGTTTTGAGTCATCAACATTCTGCTTTTTTTCTGCCGGCTTGGATGTTCGCCACCACACCCCCACACCCACCTCGGTTATTACCCCAAGGTTCTGATGGGCCGGTCATCCAACAAAAATGTATTTGGCCATTATTTTTTGTGCCAGACACTGTGCTGGGTTATGGGGAGGAAACAATAAAAAGTCCCATTCCCTGCCTGCAAGGAACTCACAGTGTAGTTGGAGAGATAGATAAAGAAATCAGTTATTAAAATACTGTGCTAAGGGGAGAGATACATTGGCTGTGCCTTAACATGAATTCTAATGGCCTGAAAAAAAATACAATAAAATACAGGTGGGCCTAAGTGTTTATTTTAATATTTACTTTACCTTTCTAAAACGTTTTTAGCTGAGCCACCACGAATCCTTACGTCTGCAGACACACTCTATCAAGTCATTGCAAACAGGCCGGCTTTACTAGACTGTGCCTTCTTTGGGTCTCCTCTACCTACCATCGAGTGGTAAGTAGTGGCCATATCTGTTTATCATATTTACATTTGCCAAAGCCTTCAAATTTCTCAATATGTGGGGTTTTAGTCAGAGGATAGGAAAAAGGCAGGGCAGAAGCCATCCTATTAATTATTAAATGTGTTCACAGATATTTATTAACGACTCACTCTGTGGTAAATACTGTCACATGGATGATCTCTTTGGCAGCACGCTTTGTCCATCCCAAAGGGATATGTAAATGTTTTTGAAAAAAATTAAGGTGGCTGTATTTTGTAGTGCTGCGGACATCAATCACCCGGGACGTCATGAATGGCGGCTAGAGGGACAGGTTGGGGGACATTCCTTGATAATAAAATATCATTTGGGGCGGACGCAGGGTCCATAAGATTAAAAAACAGAATTGCTATTACCAGTGTTCCTCTCCCACTGAGTGTCCTGGCTTGGATCCAGCCAAGCGCCCCTGTATCCTTTCACTCCCTCTTCCGACCATCCCTTTTCACGTACCACTCGTGGTGCAAGTCCTGCCACCCTCCCAGCTTGCTGTTTTAGCATGAGCTGAAAGAGACAAGGCCAGGGGAGACAGCAGCTCAGAAAGAATGAGTGAAAGAAAATTGGAACCATTCATTTATGGATTGTCTATCAGGTGCCAGACACTATGTGGGGCTCTACTTCCTGGTGTGAGATCAAAGCCAGGTGTAGGATGAAAGCCCAAACACGGATGCTTGTGCAGAAAATTTCCTAGCAAAGGAGATGGATTAACGCTTAGTTTCACATGGCTTTTCATCCGTCCTCACTTCTCCCGTCTGACACTAACCTGAAAGCTCAATGTGGACATACTTTACATGCATACTTTCTTTTTCTCCTTCCCTGAATATTTTCCTATTTATACTCCCAGAAGTACAACCCTTGTAACCTTGAAGTCAAAATCTCTTTAGAATTGTAAAGGTGTAGATGGAGTTACAAAGACATCACCGTAGGGGGAAAGGTCAAAAAGAGCAGTATTCACTGTGTCTATTTTATTACTTATTAGAGATAAAATAGGTTAATAATGTGTTTATTAAGTTATGAATCTCTTATAATGAAAATTACAAATTAAGTGTTTTGTATTGTCATCCTAATTCTTCAAGCACCATTTATCGCTGAATTCTCCAGTTTGACATCTGTCTTTGCATTAACCCCCCTGATTTACAAGCATGCAATATGCTTGTGCAGCTTCCAGACGCCTCTGACCTTGATACTGTAATGCAGATCGTGTGGTGTGTTGGACCTTGAACAGGGCATTTATTGTCTGACTTCAAATTATAATATTTGTATTCCTGTTTGTGATCATTTTCATAATGAAGGTTTAAAGGCGCTAAAGGGAGTGCCCTTCGTGAAGATATCTATGTTTTACATGAAAATGGAACTTTGGAAATTCCTGTGGCGCAGAAGGACAGTACGGGAACTTATACATGTGTTGCAAGGAATAAGTTAGGAATGGCGAAGAATGACATTCACTTAGAGATCAAAGGTGAGGCAGAGGTGACATTTTTTCAGTATTATGAGACTTTGAGCAAATTCTCCAGCTTTTTTTTTAAAAAAATTTACTTTATTGAAGTATAGTTGATTTACATTGTTGTGTTAATTTCTGCTGTACAGCAAAGTGACTCAGTTATACATATATGCATTCTTTTTCATATTCTTTTCCATTATGGTTTATCACAGGATATAGAATATACTTCCCTGTGCTGTACAGTAGGACCTTGTTGTTTATCCATTCTATATGTAATAGTTTGCATCTGCTAACCCCAAACTCCCAATCCTTCCCTCCCCCACCCTCCTAACCCCTTGGCAACCACAAGTCTGTTCTCTATGTCTTGATTCTGTTAAATTCTCCAGCTTTGGCAATGGATAACGGTAACTTTCCATTTCAGATCCAACGAGGATCATTAAGCAGCCTGAATATGCAGTTGTGCAAAGAGGGAGCACGGTGTCCTTTGAATGCATAGTGAAGCACGATCACACTTTAATCCCCACCGTCATGTGGCTAAAGGACCACAGGGAGCTGCCCAGTGACGGAAGGTATTTGAAGACAATTTCTTTCCTTTCTCTTCCTTCTCTCTTTCAGCTGCTCTTGAACGAAAGGTTTATTGTACAGTAACTTAATGGTTATGTTTTTAAAGTTTCTGAAGTCTGCTCTCTCTCCAAAGTAGATATACATTTTCTCTTCGTGCTATAGAATATTTGGACCTAAAAAGGTATCAAGTTATAGAAATATGACCCTGACAATGTTTGTCTGTCTTTGTGTTGGTCTCCTGCGTAATTTAGGATGTGAAAAACCTTTCAGGTCTTGAACAACATCCATTGTTTTCTAACTTGTACGGTGCACTCTCGACAGATGTTTTCGTTCCCATTTTACAAATAAGCAGAAACACGATCTCTTTAATCATCAGAGAGAGCCTGAATCTTCGTCAGTATTTTACAGGACGCTAGTTTTTATTTGGATGGGGAGTTCTCATTTTACCTAAAGCGAGTAGAAGGAGGAGAAGAAAAAAAAACAGGTAAAGAATTTGAAAGAGCCTGAGCACATTGCATTCCTTTAGCTTGGTATGAAAGAAAGGTCATGCGCATTTTCCAGGTGAGGCTCTCGATTTGACAAAGTACACAGAGTCAAAGATGAGAATTCTAGCTGATGCAGAGGGGCACAGGCATCACCCCGACGGGAAGGAGTGTTGTCTGCTGGTTTCTGTGGCTTCTTTCAACTGTGCCCAAATGGTGCCCTGTTGCTTGTAAGTGGCCCTTAAAAGAACTATGTGGGAATTTGGGATTAACGATACACACTACTGTATATAAAGTAAACAACAAGGGCCTACTGTATAGCACAGGGAACTATATTCAATGGCCAGTAATAACCTATAATGGAAAAGAATCTGAAAAAGAGTATTTTATATATATATATAACTGAATCACTTTGCTGTATACCTGAAACATTGTAAATCAACTATAGTTCAATTAAAAAAATAATAATTAATATCAAATTATTTTAAAATACACACTTTGTTAGAAATTGAGCCAGACGAGTGGTAGCAGCAGAAGCCTAGGAAAGCCCTCTGTTCCGGGTAACTGGAGCTGCCCCCAGCTCAGCTCTAGATGCCCCTGGTCTTAAGGAAGCTCCTGTAACTCCAGAGGCGTGGTTGAAAGCCATCAGACTAAATGACGTGACATCATTTCTAACCCAAGCTTCTCACTCATTCAAAATGTTTGCCAACTTTACTCATTGTCAAAGTGGCATGTATTGTATAGGATTTTAGCTCTAATGTGCTGCAAATCTTTATCATCTTTCCCTTTTACCAAGTTCACAGTTGCTTTCATGCCAGTAAAACCGTCACTGGGTGTGGTGGGATGTCCATTCCAGCCGCTTTGAGCATGCGATAATTACAGGTTCACTGTTGACAAGGACCGTTTGGTGGTCGCTGATGTCAATGATGATGATGGTGGGACCTACACATGTGTGGCCAACACAACTCTGGACAACGTTTCGGCCAGTGCTGTGCTCAGCGTTGTCGGTAAGAGCTAGAACACATACAGCACAACTGGCTGCCCTGTTTTAGGTTGAAAGGAAAAATTGTCAGTAGTAACTGTTTGCTTGTTACAGTTTTAGCATTTTATAGGTGAGTTAAATACGCACATCTTTCTTCTTTGAAAGATGCCTTTGAGGCAGTAATTTCAGTATAAATGTACTCTGTAGCAACACTGCAATTAACCAGTGGTTAAGCACATTAGTGATATTTTTATGAGAAAACTGGGGGGAAATGATCTACCTTTATTTAAAATCGAAGGGGTTTTCCCCCTATGTTGTTACTGCATGTTTATCGATGCTGTGTCTCACAGCTAAGCATAAGGCTCAGTTTTATAATCTTAATCATGCTCACTCTTTGTCTTCTTGTGCTATATTATTCTGTCCACTACTAATTTTGATTAAACTCCTTTATATTACTGTCCTTTCTAGCTCCCACTCCAACTCCAGCTCCCATTTACGGTAAACTAATATGAGTCCTTTTCTCTGTTTTCTTTCAAACAATTTCACACGTACAGAAGAAGTCCATTACTTTCTCTTCTGTATCATGTCATTGTGTTTCTTTAAGGAAAAGGGCTCTGTCAGGTGTTCTGCCGTGTTGTCCATTTACTGCTATAAATCATCTCTTCGTTATGATTCTGGAACTTTTCACTGAATATATTGCCACTCGCTTCCAAGTATTTCATGTGTTATTGCAAAGTCATTTCATTTGCTAAAAGTCCCTCTTTGACAGCATTTCCTTGTAAAGTAGCATAGTGCTTTTTCAAAAGCTGTCGTCCATATTTTACAGACTGAAAAAGCAATTTCAAATATCATTCCACAACTTAGGTTTTCATTTCAATCGATTAAAAGTTGTTGTGGAGCTTCCCTGGTGGAGCAGTGGTTGAGAGTCCGCCTGCCGATGCAGGGGACACGGGTTCCTGCCCCGGTCCGGGAAGATCCCACATGCCACGGAGCGGCTGGGCCCGTGAGCCATGGCCACTGAGCCTGCGCTTCTGGAGCCTGTGCTCCGCAACGGGAGAGGCCACAACAGTGAGAGGCCCGCATACCGCAAAAAAATAAGTTGTTCTGGAAAACTAAATGTTGTTTGGGGATTCCATTTTCAAGAAATTTACATAGGAAAACAATGGATGCTTAGTACGACATTTGACCTTTCTATCAAAGAAAACCACCAACTCACTGTGTTCACAGAAGATAAATCACTAAAGAAAGATGAAAAGGAGGACACTTTCACGTAGCATGATTTTTCTGAGTCGGGAAGTTAAATCAATTTTTTTCCCGAAATCTTTTTAATTAAAGAACCCTCATGTTTATTCAACATATAAATACAAAAATTAATTTTGTGGTGAAAACTCAGCTGGATGTTACATAGTATTATGAATTACGCTGTAGAAGACCTTTCCTTTGTAGACATTTACTGCTTCTTTACTGGTAGGAAAGAAGTGCTTATATTTTTCTATGGCCTCTGGTTCCCCCAAGAACCAGAGTTACTGCCAAGAGCAAGGTCAGGAAAAGACCCAGGGGGAACATTAACTCTCTAGATCTCAGAAGCACCATTAGAAGAGGCAGACATGCTCCTCAGACACCTTCGTCCCAACAGGCATCTGTACCCTGGTGTCCTCTGAGACTAAACACACCTCCCCGTATGCCTGACTGACTTGTACTGAGCATCCACATAGGGTTGCATGCCGAGGGCTACCTGCATAGCATCAATTTTAGAATTCCCTTAAAAATATAAATATTCTTCAGGTGCCCCCAGATCTGTAATTCAGCATGTTTCAGAAAGAACACTTGCATCTTCTTTTAATAGTATGTACATCTGCCTGTATTTGTTTTTCAGCATTTCCCATTCTCTGTTTCCCATTTATTAGAAATTCAGCTTCCGTATTATTTTTCCTGTTTGTGCTCCTCTATGTTTATGAGAAGACATGCACTGAGAGTGCTGGAGAACCATACATGTCCTCCCCTGGCTTTGGTGACAAGGGATTTAGTTTCATTTCAAAGAGAAGCAAGCAGAGCTCATTGAGGGCTTCTCTTGGGTGTGCGTGTGTGTTCCCAGCAGCCTCAGCTGTTTTCGTTTCCTTTCAGTTGCATGCTCACTGGCCATTACGTGTGCTGTGTCTTTAAAAGTCCCCTCCGACAATAGTATCATGAGTAATGGAGAACCTCCTAAGGTCGGGTGGTTAACTATGATGTGTGTGTTTGGTCTACAGATGTCCCAAATCCTCCCTTTGACTTAGAATTGACGGATCAACTAGACAGGAGTGTTCAGCTGTCATGGACCCCAGGCGATGACAACAATAGCCCTATTACAAGTATGTGGTGTCATTTGCTTTTTCACTGATAAACTTAATGATTATTTTCAAAGCACTGTATCCCATGTAATTGAAATTCCTTGCAAAAGATATTTGCTGGCATTCTCTGCTTCATTGCTAATAGAATCAAAACAGTTATTTATGTTCTGTTATTCAGAGCTGGAGTTATTCCTGGTTTCGACTTCTGGTTTGGGACACTAATTAATTGCTGAAGATGTTAATTAAGCAAATACACTATCATTTTGCATTTAAGATCCATAAGAATCACCTTCAATTTCTACCACAGTAGGAAGATGTATTGCAAGTTATTCATTTTGCCCATTAATATAGGAGAAAACAATAGAACGACCAGTCTAGCTATTAGGAAATTGAGACTTGGTGAGTAAAGTGACTTTTCAAACCCACAGTTGTTAACAGAACTGGGGGTAGACATCAGGTCTCTTTCTTTCCATTAGCCCTGGCTATAAAGTGGTACAGTCACCAGTGTCACCTCCTCACCTTGATGACATCAGCTTAGAGAATAAAATCAGGTGAGGGACCATGCTATAAAGGTACTGGAAGAGCTTAGTAAAATTAGACTATAGATAAGCTTATAAGTTTTAAAACCAAAAAGGTACTTAAGAGAGTAGACACAAGTCTGTAATATATTACTACCTTCAGGTGTATACGGCAGGAAGACTAAATTCCTTTCCAGTGATGACCTAAGATACTGCTGAAGTGATGTGCGTATTGATTTGTTGCACCTGCTGGTAAAGCAGACTAGATCCAATGAAATTAAACAAAAGCGTCCTCCCTATCTTGTGTTATTTGGTGGTGTTCCTTTCTCAGTGGAGTTTTTGGTCCTTGATGAGAACATGTATTCATTCATGCTGAATCTTCCAGTTAATTCAGTACATTAGCCAGATTTAGCCGGTGAGGATGCTTGGAGACTCTTTTTACCCATGTTAAAATGATACCATTAGATTTCAAGGCATTTCTACTCTTTCGTTCGTTCATTCATTCAACAGACATTTATTGAGGACCTATTATGTACCAGGCATTCTTCTAAAACAAAACAGTCAAAAATCTCTGCCCATATGAAGTTTATATTTTAATTGAGGACACAAATAAGATAAAATTAATACGTGTTATGTTATTGTGTATAATGTCATTATATATATGTATATATGTGTGTGTGTGTGTGTATATATATATATATATATATATCTACACACACACACGCATACATACACGCACACGCACACACACTACTCAGATCTCCTTTTAAGAGAGAACCCACTACAAGGAATGTCAACGACAGGCTCCATCTGCTGCCCCCTCCCTAGGGATCAGCTGCAGCATTCCCATGAGGCCCCTCTCTTCCTGAGCTAGTCCAGGGACTGAGCACAGCAAGGGTCCTAGATTCAGCCATGCCTCCTGCAGAACTTCACTCTGGGGCTCCTTACTGACCTGGCTGAATCTATCTGTATTGGAGTCTGAGGCTTTTTCCACACATACCTCCTTCCCCTCTCCTTTCTCAGACGTCAGACCTGCATTATGGTCTGAAGATCTTCCCTGCCGTCTCCGGCTTTCTCTCTCTTTTATCTTCCATGGACTCTTTCCCAAATAAATCTCCTACACATTTAGTTCTATCTCTGCATCTGCTTCCAAGAGGAGTCAAACACACATATATCTGTACACATGGTTATGTGTGTGTCCATGTTTAGGCCATGCAAAGAACAAAGCAGGAGAAGGAGAGTAAAAAATATGAGGGTCAGGGGTATAATTACAAACAGGGTGGTCAGGAAAGGCTGCCTTAAGAAGGTAACATTCATATGCAAAACAGTATGGAGGTTCCTTAAAAAACTGAAAATAGAGTTACCAGATGATCCAGCAATCCCACCCCTGGGCACATATCCAGGAAAAATGAAAGCTCTAATTCAAAAAGATACATGCATCTCAAAGTTCACAGTGGCACTGTTTACAATAGCCGAGACACAGACGCAACCTAAGTGTCCATCAACACATGAATGGATAAAGAAGATGTGGTACATATATATACAGTGGAATACTGCTCAGCCATAAATAGAATGAAATCATGCCATTTGCAGCAACGTGGATGGACCTAGAAAGTATCATACTAAGTGAAGTAAGATGGAGAAAGACAAATATCATATGATATCCCTTATATGTGGAATCTAATAAATAGTGCAAATGAACTAATTTATAAAATAAAAATAGACTCATAGACATAGAAAACAAACTTATGGTTACCACAGGGGAAGGGGAGGAGGAATAAATTAGGAATTTGGGATTAACAGATGTGCACTACCAAACAAGGATTTACTGTATAGCACAGGGAGCTATATTCAATATATTGTAATAAACTATAAAGGAAAAGAATGAGGGAAAAGAATATAGTTATATACATTTATTTATGTATAACCAAATCTCTTTGCTATACGCCTGAAACTAACACAATACTGTGAATCAACTATACTCCAGTTAAAAAAATAATAAATTTTTAAAAAGAAGGTAACATTTGAGTATGTCAATAAAGACATGAGGAGAGAGGTAGTGAACGCACTATGCAGTTAACTGAAGGAAGACCTTTCCAGGGAGAGCAAGAAAAACAGCAAAGCCCCTGAGACAGGAGCATGTCTCTCGGAAGCCACTGTGGCTGGCTGGAGTGAAATGAACAAGAAGAAATGAAGTAGGAGAGAAGGTCAAAGAGGCAAAGAGTTGGTGGGTGGAGTGGGATGTGCACTGTGCAGGGCCTTGTAGGCCCTTGTAGGGGTTGGGAAGGAATTGGAGGGATTTAAGTAGAGCAGCGGTCCCCAGTCTTTTTGGCACCAGGGACTAGCTTCGTGGAAGCGTTTTTCCACGGAGGGGGAGAGCGGGGATGGTTCAGGCGGTAATGTGAGCCATGGTTCGGGCAGTAATGCAAGCGACGGTTCAGGTGGTAATGCAAGCAATGGGGAGCGGCAGAGGAAGCTTCACTTGCTCGCCTAACAAGCCGAACAAGCCATGGACCAGTATCGGCCCACAGCCCGGGGGTTGGGGACCCCTGAAGTAGAGCAATGGATCACACTGGCTATGCTATTGAAAATGGTCTAGAGAGGAACAAGAGGGAGAGTGGGGAGACCCGGCAGGACTACAGTTCTCAAACCATGCATTGAAATACCATACGGAACGTCAGCAAACCTCAGAGGTGCCTCCGGATATTAAGTTTTTGATTTTTAAATTTTGGGTTTTATTTTTTTAATTTAATTTTATTTTTTGGCTGAGTTGGGTCTTCGTTGCTACGCACAGGCTTTCTCTAGTTCTGGTGAGCAGGGGCTACTCTTCCTTGTGGTGCGCAGGCTTCTCATTGCGGTGGCTTCTCTTGTTGTGGAGCACGGGCTCTAGGCATGCAGGCTTCAGTAGTTGTGGAACATGGGCTCAGTAGTTGTGGCACACGGGCTTAGTTGCTCCACGGCATGCGGGATCTTCCTGGCCCAGGGCTCAAACCCGTGTCCCCTGCGTTGGCAGGCGGATTCTTAACCGCTGAGCCACCAGGGAAGCCCCAAAATTTTGGTTTTTAAAAAACACAGTGACATCTCTCAGACACCCCATGAAATACTAGCTGGAGGCAGTTCACAGTTTCAGTATTGATAGTGCTACATCACACTGGGACAGTGTCATATCTCCGCAAAGCCTTTGTGGTGATAAAAAGCGAGTACCATGTGAAAATAAGTGTGAAACAGGCAATGAGGACAGTGGCATCAAATCTGTTTACAAGGTTGGACAAGTTATGCGGTGCCCAGTAGATTTTAAGGCATAAACACTTATTAGATTATATAGACCTAACTCCTTAATACACAGAGATGTTAGGTATTTCTTTTGACCTAAGGGAGCCGTGAAAAAAATTACTGAGACACTAAGCACACCATGAACTAAGAAAGTTTGGGAACTTGTGAGCTAGGAGGTTATGCAGTAATTCTCACAAGAGATCTTGGTGACCTGGAATAGGCTTATAGGGATGGAGGAGCTGAGAAATGGTAAGCTGAGATTTTGAATATATTTTAAAGGTACAGCCAACAGGTCTATTGAGAGTAAGAGAAGGAGAAAGCCAAGAAGGACTTCAAGGTTTTGACCTGAGTTGTCCCTACCAGTTGGGGTGAAGAGCAAAATGAGTCTTGGTCACATCCAATTTGAGATGCTGTACTAGACAAACAAGTGGAATTCTTGAGTAGGCAGTTAAGTATCCAAGTCTGCAGTTCCGGGGAGAGATAGGGGCTGAAGATATAAATGTGAAGGTCATCAGTTTATGAAACTGGAGATCACCAGCAAATTAACATAGATTAGAAGGAGAACTCTAAGTGCTGAGCTTCCGAGCATTGCAACACATATTTCTAGTTCATCTTTGTATCTTTAATTCATATCATGGTGCATGGCATGTAGTAGGCAATTAATGAATACCTAAGTACCTATTTTTTGCATTTCTTTTTTTTTATTGAAGTATAGTTGATTTACAATGTTGTGTTAGTTTCAGGTTTACAGCAAAGTGATTCAGTTATACATATATTTTTTTGACATTCTTCTTCTTTATAGGTTATTACAAAATATTGAGCATAGTTCCCTGTGCTATACAGTAGGTCCTTGTTGGTTATCTCTTTTATATATAGTAGTGTGTATATGTTAATCCCAAGCTCCTCATTTATCCCTCCCCCTACCTTTCCCCTCTGGTAACCGCGAGTTTGTTTTCTATGTCTGTGGGTCTATTTCGGTGTTTTTGTTGTTGTTGTTGTTTTGCGGTACGCGGGCCTCTCACTGTTGTGGCCTCTCCCGTTGCGGAGCACAGGCTCCGGACGCGCAGGCTCAGCGGCCATGGCTCACGGGCCCAGCCGCTCTGCGGCATGTGGGATCTTCCCGGACCGGGGCACGAACCCGTGTCCCCTGCATCGGCAGGCGGACTCTCAACCACTGCGCCACCAGGGAAGCCCTCTATTTCTGTTTTGTATATAAGTTCATTTGTATCATTTTCTTTTAGATTCCACGTATATGCAATATCGTATGATATTTGTCTTTCTCTGCCTGGCTTAATTCACTTAATATGATCATCTCTAGTCCATCCATGTTGCTGCAGGTGGCATTATTTCATTCTTTTTATGGCTGAGTAACATTCCATTGTATGTATGTGTAACATCCCTTTGTATGTATGTGTAACATCCCTTTGTATGTATGTGCAACACCTTTATCCATTCATCTGTCGATGGACATTTAGGTTGCTTCCATGTCTTGGCTTATTGTACATAGTGCTACAATGAACATTGGGGTGCATACATCGTTTCAAATAAACACTTATTTTTTACAAGGGTAAAACATGTACACACCACAAAATTTTAAGAGAGACAAGAGGGTAGGTATGCACTGGAAAGTAAGTCTTCCTCCCACCCCTGATTCTCAACTCCTCCGGTGACACCAGTGTTACAGTGTGTATCCTCCAAGAGGTAACACATGTACTTTCAAGCGCATGTGTATGTGTATATGTTATAGTAAATCTTTTGATTTTTATACAACTGTAGTATCCAGCACACACTGGATTATGTTCTAAACCCTACTTGGTTTCACTTAACAATATATTTTAGAAATCATTCTGTTTCAGTACATGTGGAGCAGCCCTATTCATTTTTTACAGCTGCAGAATATTCCATTGTGTGGATGCATCATAATTTATTTAATCAGTGTCCTATTGATGAACATTTAGGTTCATCAGTGTCCTATTGATGAACAATTGTTTGCAATTAGGTTGTTTCAGTTGCAAACAATGCTGCCATGTGGATTCTTTTTTCATGCGCCTTCGAACATATTTAGGAGCACATTTATTCAAAATAAATTGCTGGAAGCACAGTTTCTGAGTCAAAGGGTCTCTGAGTTATCTAAATATCTAAATACCGTTAGATGTTCTAAATTGTCCTCTATAGAAGTTGTACCAATTTACACTTCCCACAAAGTATGAGAACGATTGTTTCCCTGTGTCATAGTTCGCAAAGTGTGTTAAACATTTGATTTTGCCAGTCTCTTTGGTGGGAGAAGGTATCTCTCTGTATTTCACGTAACATCTGTTATGAAAAAATCAGTCATCTTTTCGTGTGTTTAAACTTTCCTAGGAATATGTGGGCCACTTCTAAACAATTTTAAGGAGCTAAACTCAGCATGCTAGAGAAAGCATACTCTTATTGGATTTGCTTAAGTGTTGAGGACACTAGGCTTCTGAAATCAAAATATTCTAGTGAATTTTTCTTGAAAGTGAGATAATTCATGTTCAGCTGCTCTTGTTAGATTGTCCTGTTCGTCATCCTCGCAACCTACCATTGGGTGACTGAATTCCTGTCTTGGATTTGTTGTGTGTGTGTGCTGTGGCCAGAATTCATCATTGAATATGAAGATGCAATGCATGAGCCGGGGCTGTGGCATCACCAAACTGAAGTCCCTGGAGCTCAGACCACAGCCCAGCTGAAGTTGTCGCCCTATGTCAACTATTCCTTCCGAGTGATGGCAGTAAACAGCCTGGGAAGGAGCTTGCCCAGCGAGGCATCTGAGCAGTATTTGACTAAAGCTGCAGGTAAAGCACGACTTCTGTGATCTGAAATAAAATAGAAGGGTTTTCCACTGTTTGCCAGAGACCAAAGTTTACGAGTATGTGGCTGTTTAACTTCTAGAACCAGATAAAAATCCCACGGCTGTGGAAGGGCTGGGATCAGAGCCGGATAATTTGGTGATTACGTGGAAGGTGAGCTATGTCTGAAATACTCAGCTATATTTTAGAGTGGAAAGAAAAGTTGTTTTTAAATAACACCTGTATTAAAATCCCCTTTCACACATTTTTGGGAATATATACATATATCATATATTTATTAATCGTGTGGTAGGTAAAAGCTTGATCCTTGGAGCCAAAATGAATGGTACAAATCCCAGCTTTGCCACTCAGTAACTGTGTGACCTTAAGGCATTTCTTTAACCTCTCTACTGTGTATCTGTGTGATGGGAATAACAGTGAACCAACCTCATAAGATTAAAGGAGTTAATGCGCTTATAACGCACTTAGAACGGTGCCTATCACATAGAATGTGCTCAATAAATTCTAGCTTGTGTTGTCACCATCGTAGAGAACCATCTAGAAGACAGGTACCAGTAGTCAACTTCTACTTTTTTCTTTTTGGCCTGTCTCTATTTTCTGGACTTGGAAAATTAATATATATTTACTTGTGTGATTTTAAAACTTATTTTAGATAGATCCATACATCCATACTTAGATACATACATGTTTGTATATACTTAGATACGTACATGTGTGTAGAAACAGGATAGAATGACAAGCCAATCTCTTTTTTTTTAAAGAAAGAAGTAGTTCACAATTTCAGTCTCCAAGTAAAATAGACAGTGAGGTGCTGTCACACAACCAGGAACACATAAAGGAAGCTATATACCTGGAAAGGTTTATGTCACCTACCCATGACTGTGGAGCCAGAATCTGAGAGGCCTAGGTGGGTTTTACTACTTCAAGATAGAAATTAACCACCTTTGAAATGTTGATCCCAAACAAGCTATGGATCTCATCACAGGTGAAAAAAACGGACAAAAGGTCCCTGGAGAAAATTGTTCATAGCTTGTACTTTAGTGGCGCAGTGCTCACCGTCTTAAGTCTGGGAATTGAATTTGCCGTTCCAGTAAGAGATGGCACCGCTGATCTGTTTTATAAGCTCTGATGGTCTGGCTTTTCTTGTAGCCCTTGAATGGTTTCGAATCTAATGGGCCAGGCCTTCAGTACAAAGTTAGCTGGCGCCAGAAGGATGGTGATGACGAATGGACGTCTATGGTTGTGGCCGATGTATCCAAATACATTGTCTCGGGCACCCCGACCTTTGTCCCATACCTGATCAAAGTTCAGGCCCTGAACGACGCGGGCTTTGCTCCAGAGCCAGCTGTGGTCCTGGGACATTCTGGAGAAGACCGTAAGTGCCTGATGCTACTTCATTTCTATTTTTCCCCAGCAAAACAGACTTACCAAAGTGCAAGTCAAGGCCATGTCCAGAAGTGCTGAGATTGGGAGGGAGGATGGGAGGCAGCCATGGTTTTCGCTCAACATTTCGGCATCTAAACAGCCTGCTACATAGAAAATAGGTTCAGCGTGTTAAAAGTTATTACATTTTAAAAAGATATGTTGTTCTCACAAAGTCAAATGAACAGAGCTCAATAAAAAAACAAAACCATCTATTCTCCATCCTTGATAATACACAGAATCAGGCTGGGGCATGTTTCAAGCCAAAATTAGGAGATGGTGACATTTTCTGCATGAAATTCAAAATGACATTGATACATCTACCCCCCCTTTCTCATCTTTCCCTAGTCCCAATGGTGGCTCCCGGGAATGTGCACGTAAACGTGGTAAACAGCACCTTAGCCGAGGTGCACTGGGACCCGGTACCTCTGAAAAGTATCCGAGGACACCTGCAGGGCTATCGGGCAAGTGAAAGAGACCTTTCGTGTTCTTTTCTCAGAAACAGTCCGTCGGCCAATGCCAGAGGCCCTTTGCTTGGCCGGAGGAGGCCTTGAGAGTTCATCAGGTGTACTGCCTCAGGAAGCCTACCTCTGAAGCATCCGCGCTAGAGCTGGATCGAAATCTCACTGCACACAAAGGGAGAAAAAAATTCTTTCTCCATTTTTCCCACAGATAGTCTGCATTCTGCCAACTCAACAGTTACCGCATGCACGAAATGGGGACAACTAATGTTCAAAAAACTAGGATGTAATGAAATGCACCTAGCTTTAAAACCACGCTGACTGTGGTTTTAAAGGAACAAAACTATGTGTTGAACAAACAGAACTATCCAGAAAACAATGTAGACTTTTGTTTTAAATAGTTTATAGTTCAAGATCATAGAGTTCCAACTCAGTCATTCTTATAAACATCAGTTATCTGTGTTCTTGGGAAGCACAGAAAGACCGATTCATAGTTTTGATTGAGAGGTGGTCAAAGAACTTTCACACCTACCAAGGCAGTCAAGGCTTTGCTTGGTCAAACCCTGACCTCTAGAGGTCGGATTTTGCACTGCATCATGTTCAACTTTGGGTTTTTGGTTTTTCTTCCTCTAAGATTGCCAGATTCTGTATTTATGTTGATTTCTCTTGAAGGTGCCTTTAAACTCCTAAGATGACTTTAAGAGGACTTAGTAAACAATAGTTCTGGATTTCTATCCAAAGTTAATCAACACTTTATCTCTTCAAAATCTGTGTCTCCAATTTCATACCAAAAAATAAGTATTTTTAATTAAGTGATGCAGTTTGGCATAGTGAGAAAGCCCTAAACTTGAAGTGGAGGGTCTTCTTACCTCTTGATAGCCCCGGGGCGCTTCTGTACTGTAGGAATAGTAATAATTAAAGCTTCGTTGTGGTTTTTAGTATTAAACTAAATGATACATTGTACATGAAGTTGTATTAACTCTGGAAAAGTACATAAATATTGGGCAGTAATTTTTACCATTAGAATATTTTACACAAGTAAAGGACACTTAAATCCTTCTGTATGGGTCTCATGCTGTTTCATTTCTTTGGTTTATTTCACTTAGACTTCTCCAACAACATAGCATAACCGAGCTTCATCACAATTTCTTAATTTCCCTCATTACCTATGCCTTCTACTCACTTGCCTCAGAATCGATATCTGTCAGTTGTTCCACTGGTCTAAAATGTACCAAGGGAACTTTCTGGGGAAAAAAAATAATAATAAAACTTTAATTTTGTGAGCATGAGGATTCTGTTGGCTCCCTTGTCCATCCCTGACTTTTACTCTTGCTGTTTCAGATTTACTACTGGAAGGCACAGAGTTCATCAACCAGAAACAGACGCCATATTGAGAAAAAGATCCTCACCTTCCAGGGCAGCAAGACTCATGGCATGTTGCCTGGGCTGGAGCCCTTTAGCCACTACACACTGAATGTCCGCGTGGTCAATGGGAAAGGGGAGGGCCCAGCCAGCCCCGACAGGGTCTTCAATACCCCGGAAGGAGGTAGGGTAGGCGTGTCACTGAGATCCTAGCAGCGTGTGGTGCATCCTGAGAGACTTTGCGTGACTGATGGGCCCCCAAAGAAAGTATGTTCTGGAAGCCAAATGTGATCTTCCCACAGATGAACACAGCACACACAGAGCTTACAGAGTGTCAGCTCATCTAGGGCCTGAGGGTGTGGGGAAGGCTTCAGAGGATTCCCTAAAACCCCCTTTCACTTCACTTAAAATTTTTCTCCACAGTTAATCACACGGTCAAAAACCTTGCTAATTTTTTTTAAATTTTTAAAAATTTTTATACAACTTTTTGTTTTTTGGCTGAGCTGCATGGCTTGCAGAATCTTAGTTCCCCGACCAGGGATTGAACCTGGGCCCTGACAGTGAAAACACCAAGTCCTAACCATTGGACCACCAGGGAATTCCCTATTTTTATACAATTTTTAAATGTTACTTTCCATTTCCAGTTATTACAAAATATTGGTTATATTCCCCATGTAGTAAAATACATCCTTGAGCCTGTCTTTTTTTTTTTTACATCTTTATTGGAGTATAATTACTTTACAATGGTATGCCAGTTTCTGCTTTATAACAAAGTGAATCAGTTATATATATACATATGTTCCCATATCTCTTCCCTCTTGGTGTTTCCCTCTCTCCTGCCCTCCCTATCCCACCCCTCTAGTTTCATTAGGTCCCATTTGTTTATTTTTGTTTTTATTTCCATTTCTATCTAGTCTCATAGTGCTGTGGTCGGAAAAGATACTTGATACAATTTCAGTTTTCTTAAATTTACCAAGGCTTGATTTGTGACCCAAGAAAGATATGATCTATCCTGGAGAATGTTCCATGAGCACGTGAGAAAAATGTATATTCTGTTGTGTTTGGATGGGTCACGGCTCAGAATAAAAGGGAGAAAAAGTAGAAAGAAAGAAAGAGAGAGAGAGAAAGGGAGAAAGGAAGGAAGGAAGGAAGAAAGAAAAGAAAGAGGAAAGAGGATAAAATAAAGTAAGATAAAATAAAATAAAGTTATTAAAATAAAAAATAGGGCTTCCCTGGTGGCGCAGTGGTTGAGAGTCTGCCTGCCAATGCAGGGGACACGGGTTCGTGCCCCGGTCCAGGAAGATCCCACATGCCACGGAGCGGCTGGGCCCGTGAACCATGGCCGCTGAGCCTGCACGTCCAGAGCCTGTGCTCTGCAACGGGAGAGACCACGACAGTGAGAAGCCCGCGTACCGCAAAAAATAATAATAATTTTTATTATTATTAAGAAAAAACATTTTTTAAGGAAAAAAAGAAATGGACGGATAGAACCCTAGGACAAATGGTGAAAGCAAAGCTATACAGACAAAATCTCACAAAGAAGCATACACATACACACAAAAGGAGAAAAAGGGGAAAAAATCATAAATCTTGCTCTCAAAGTCCACCTCCTCAATTTGGGATGATTCGTTGTTTATTCATGTATTCCACAGATGCAGGGTACATCAAGTTGATTGTGGAGCTTTAATCCGCTGCTTCTGAGGCTGCTGGGAGAGATTTCCCTTTCTCTTCTTTGTTCGTACAGCTCCCGGGGTTCAGCTTTGCATTGGGCCCCGCCTCTGCGTGTAGGTCGCCGGAGGGCGTCTGTTCTTCACTCAGACAGGACGGGGTTAAAGGAGCTGCTGATTCGGGGGCTCCAGCTCACTCAGGCCGGGGGAGGGAGGGGCACGGAGTGCAGGGCGAGCCTGCGGCGGCAGAGGCCGGCGTGACGTTGCACGAGCCTGAGGCGTGCCGTTCGTTCTCCTGGGGAAGTTGTCCCTGGATCCCGGGACCCTGGCAATGGCGGGCTGCACAGGCTCCCTGGAAGGGGGATGTGGGTAGTGACCTGTGCTCGCACACAGGCTTCTTGGTGGCGGCAGCAGCAGCCTTAGCGTCTTATGCCGGTCTCTGGGGTCCGCGCTTTTAGCCGCGTCTCGCGCCCGTCTCTGGAGCTCCTTTAAACAGCGCTCTTAATCCCCACTCCTCGTGCACCAGGAAACAAAGAGGGAAGAAAAAGTCTCTTGCCTCTTTGGCAGGGCCAGACTTTTCCCCGGACTCCCTCCCGGCTAGCCGCGGCGCACTAATCCCCTGCAGGCTGTGTTCCCGCCGCCAACCCCAGTCCCCTCCCTGCGCTCCAACCGAAGCCCGGGCCTCAGCTCCCAGCCCCACCCGCCCGAGCAGACAAGCCTCTCAGGCTGGTGAGTGCAGGTTGGCACCGATCCTCTGTGCGGGAATCTGTCCGCTTTGCCCTCCGCACCCATGTTGCTGTGCTCTCCTTCGCGGCTCCAAAGCTTCCCCACTCCGCCATCCGCAGTCTCCGCCCGCGAAGGGGCTTCCTGCTGTGTGGAAGCCTTTCCTCTTTCCCGGCTCCTTCCCACTGGTGCCGGTCCCGTCCCTATCCTTTTGTCTCTGTTTATTCTTTTTTCTTTTGCCCTACCCAGGTACGTGGGGGGGTTTCTTGCCTTTTGGGAGGTCTGAGGTCTTCTGCCAGCATTCAGTAGGTGTTCAGTAGGAGTTGTTCCATGTGTAGATGTATTTCTGGTGTATCTGTGGGGAGGAAGGTGATCTCCGTGTCTTACTCTTCTGCCATCTTCCCGATTCCCCCTTGCGCCTGTCTTACCCCCAATAGTCTGTACCTCCCACTCCCTCCCACTGGTAACCATTAGTTCATTCTCTGCATTTGTGAATCTGCTTCTTTTATGTTGTATTCACTACTTCATTGTATTTTTTAGATTCCACATATAAGCGCTATCATACAGTATTTATCTTTCGCTGTCTGGCTTATTTTACTTAGCGTAATACTCTCCAAGTCTATCCATGTTGCTACAAATGGCAAAATTCCATTCTTTTTTATGGCTGAGTAGTATTCCATGGTGTGTGTGTGTGTGTGTGTGTGTGTGTGTGTGTATGTATATGTATATATATCTGTACCACAGCTTTTTTATCCATTCATCTGTCGATGGACACTTAGGTTGTAGAACTTTGCTAATTTGATGCTGACTTGGGTCATAAACTTTCTGACCTGAAGCAAGTTGTACAATTTCTCTAAACCTCAGTTACCTCAGCCAGAAAGCGTGAGAACTAGATGTGATCACCTAAGAAAAATATCTAGAAAGGAAAAGAATCCTCTAGGTTGTAGTTTACTTCTTTCTCAGTGCACCTTTACAGTTCATGCTAGCATGGAACTGAGTTAGAAGGTTGGCTGTCTTGACAGAATGTGTT
Source organism: Neophocaena asiaeorientalis asiaeorientalis (assembly GCF_003031525.2). Lineage (NCBI taxonomy): Eukaryota > Metazoa > Chordata > Mammalia > Artiodactyla > Phocoenidae > Neophocaena > Neophocaena asiaeorientalis. The sequence continues at coordinate 571,906 of NW_020172993.1, read as the reverse complement.
GGGAAGGGAAGGGAAGAGTCATTGCAAGTGTGGGCCATGCAAGGGGAGGAAGAAGGGAGAACCAAACACAGCTGATGCAGGAGCGGGGGCTGGAGGGGTCGGGACACGGCCACCTGGGAGCCTAGTGGATGAGGAGAGGGCCATGTAGTAAGAAAGGCACCAGCATGGCCTTTGCTTATCTTGAATTTTGCCTCAAGCCAGTATTGAAAATGATCCAGATAGCTTCTGTGGATTGCTTAGGTCTTTTTTTTTTTTTTTTTTTTGGGTACGCGGGCCTCTCACTGTTGTGACCTCTCCCATTGCGGAGCACAGGCTCCGGACGCACAGGCCCAGCGGCCATGGCTCACGGGCCCAGCTGCTCCGCGGCATGTGGAATCTTCCTGGACCGGGGCATGAACCCGTGTCCCCTGCATCGGCAGGCGGACTCTCAACCACTGCGCCACCAGGGAAGCCCTGGTCTTTTTCTTTTAAATAAACATTTTGGTTACAATTTTATTTTAGAGGACAATTCTTTTTTTATTAAAGTATAGTTGCTGTACGATATTATGTAAGTTACAGGTGTACAGTCTTTTTTGTGACTGGGTAGTATTCCGTTGCAGATATGTACCATATCTTCTTTATCCATTCATCTATTGATGAACGCTTAGGTTGCTTCCATGCTTGGGCTATTGTAAATAATGCTGCTGTGAACGTTGGGGCGCATGTATCTTTTTGAATTAGTGTTTTTGTTTTTTCCGGATATATACCCAGGTGTGGTTAAAAGCAGGTCACAGACAAACCCTGTCCTTCCTCCTGGTTGAAGGGCTCATGGTGTTGGCAGCTACCCAACAGCCTCTGAGAATCGTCTGTGTCCACCTCCCATCTCATTACAATGGCTTGTCCTCAGCCTCGTTGCTCCTTGGAGGCTTAGGGCTCCTTCCACTAGAGGCTTTCGCTAGTGAGACCCTACACTGGCCCTTTCGATGGCTCAGGGGAAGGTGCCATAGAAAAGAGAACCAGGGGATTAAAGAACAGACAAGAGAAGAGTAGTCTGTCCAAAGACACAAAGGTAAGAAACAGCATGGCTCCTTCAGGGAACGGTAAGTCAGGCAGCCGAGAACGGTGAGAAAAGGGAGGAAGGTCAATTAGGGAGGACCAGAATGATGGATGGTCTTAAATGCTATGGATATTAACCCTCAAGCCAGAAGCTCTTAACCTGAGGATCGTAGTCTCTTCAGGTGTCAATGAATGGGCTTAAGGAGCTCCATGAACCCCCTAATATTATATACAAGGTGCATATATTTTTCTGGGGAGAGTTTGTGGCTGTCATCAGATTCTCAAAGGGGTGATTTGCAGAAGCTTAGAGCTATGGGCCAGGACTGTTCTAGGCAAAGACCACCGAGGGTCTGAAGGGAGGCAGTGGCAGAGAGGCGAGGAGGGAATGGATACAGTTGAGGTTAGCAGGGTGGGTGTGGCAGGATTTAGTGTCCCAGGAGATGGTGGAAATGAGACAGAGGGGGAAATTCAGCTCGACTGCCTGGTTTCTGGCTAGAGGGACAGGAGGGTTTAGGGAACATGGTAAGTTGGGTAGAGAAGGTCACGATTGTGAGGGAGGGCTACCATCATCCGTCATGCTCTGAGGAAGTGAACAAAAGACCAGGCATGTTTCCACTGGTAATTTGCCAGCCTCTGCCACGGACAACATGACACCCTGCACTCCTTCCCCAGAGCCAGGGGTGTGCCAGCACCCGGGCTGTTGTCCATCACTACGAGCTGCTGGGCATCTCTCAGCTCTCCGGATAAGAGCTCCTCTGCGCTTGGGGCGGGGGCTGGCTCAGGCCCAGAGCCCGGCAGGCAGGGTGTTCTGACTGTTTGGAGACACCTGATTTGTTGGAGAAAACAGTCTTTAATAGCCCAGAAAGAACATAGCTGCTTCTACTCAACGGTCTGGTTAGAATAGTTCCACTCATCCACTAGTTCGCTTTTATTAAGACCCCATTCACGAAACAAACAAGTAACATCTCTTATAAAACCACTGATTTGGGTCCATATAAAGGCAAAGCCCTTATGTATTTGGAGAGGATGGTTTTAATGAATCTAAACGGAAATGGTGAGGAAAAGCGCAACAGGTTTCTATTAACGTATTTTCAGCTGAATCAGGAACAAAAATGAGTTACAGAGGACAAGAATCTTGGGGAGTTCCCCGGCAGTCCAGTGGTTAGGGCTCCACACTTCTGCAGGGGGCACGGGTTCGAACCCGGGTCAGGGATCTAAGATCCCGCATGCCGTCTGGTGCAGCCAAAAGAAAAAATCTTGATGAGTTGTGTGGACCTGGTGAAATATGTCGCTTTAATACAGTTTGAAACATTCAGAAACCTTTGTGTTGACTGTATGTCTCATTTGAAGTCCCCAGCGCTCCATCCTCTTTGAAGATTGTTAATCCAACGCTAGATTCTCTCACTTTGGAATGGGAGCCACCAAGCCACCCGAATGGCGTTTTGACAGAGTACACCTTAAAATATCAGCCAAGTAAGTTACGGGGAGAAGGAAACGGAAATATGGTTTACGAAGGAAAAAGACTGTTATCTTAAAATACAAACGGGATATTTCTTTACAGATGTAGAATATATACATATACCTTCAAGTGTCATTCTAGAAGGAACTTCAAATCATACTTTTTAAAGAAAAGTGACATGTGCTTTTGAAAATTAAATAACGTGTAGAATAACACAGACCTTGAGCACGGGGTTTAGGTGCGTGCTGTCATTATGTATGTAGGCGTCATGTATCGTATAACCAGCAAATGGTAGGAAGAGGGGTTTCTTTGGCACAAGGCCTCTGAAGATGAGATTTAGGGTTATTTAACAACCCATGACTCCACCTGCAAAAACAAAGACATGAGAAATGCTATTGTGATTCAACCAGAAAATTCTCCCAGCTTAGAAGCCCATGGAAAATGTATTTCCCCTTGTTACACCATATTATAGGATTTTTTTTTATGGTTTATCCCATAGTTGATTTTTTAATATTTAAAACATATGCAAAAACAAAATTAAATATCTACGTGTATATATATTTACATATATACATACATATATTAATGTATGTATTTGTATTAGAATCGCAGTGTGGACCTTGAGATTATCTTTTTAAAAAAGTTTTATTGGAGTATAGTTGATTTATAATGCTGTGTTAGTTTCAGGTGTACAGAAAAGTGAATCAGTTATACATATACATATATCCACTCTCTTTTTAGATTCTTTTCCCATGTGGGCCATTACAGAGTGTTGAATAATGTTCCCTGTGCTATACAGTAGGCCCTTATTAGTTATCTATTTTATACGTAATAGTGTGTGTATGTCAATCCCAGTCCCCCAATTATAGGACTATGTAAGGTTATCAATTATGTCGGACAATGAGTGAGTAGGATTACAAAAGTCAGTGTAGTCCAGGTTTAACATTTTTGGTTGACACATTTATTTACGATAGTATTCCTACAGCAATGAATGGGGAATGTCCTGTTCTTTTTTTTAATGGAGGTAACATTGGTTTATAAAATTATGAAAGTTTCATGTGTACAACACTGTATTTTGACTTCCATATACACTACAGCGTGCCTACCACTAAATGTTTAGTTTCCATCCAGTTGACCCCTTTACCCATTTCAACCTCCCCCCATTCCCCTTCCCTTCTGGTGACCATTGTTCCGTCCTCTGTATCAGTGTGTTTGTTTTCGTTTGGTTTGTTCATTTATTTTATTACTTTATTTTGTTTATATTCTTATTGATAGTTAACAGCACCCATGAATTAGGCCCTCTGGTGGATTTGAAAATTCCTGCCAACAAGACCCGCTGGACTTTAAAAAATTTAAATTTCAGCACTCGGTATAAATTTTATTTCTATGCACAAACAGCAGCAGGATCAGGAAATCAAATAACAGAGGAAGCAATAACAACTGTGGATGAAGGTAAGATGGGTATGTATAAAATCCATATAACTAGACATATCATGAGACAAAAATCTTTAAGTTTATGCTTTTTCTTTCCTTCTTACCATGGAAGTATCCATGTTACCGAATTAATACAAACACTTATTTGTAACCTCTCCTTCTGATACATATATATAAGCAGCTATTTAATTCATACTGGAATAATGATTTGATGTTTGTTTTTTAAGTCCCTATGAAATTTTTAAACTTATATTAAAATATTGAGGTGAGAGTGGGAAATTACAGTATTTTGCCACACTTAAATTCAAAGTTCACGGCAATGTTTTTTCCTATCTACAGCTTTACATATATACACACACATATGTGTAATACACACACGCACACACAGACATGCATACCTATACACAAATAAATATATGTAACTGTGGTTCTGATCTTGATTCACCAGAAAATAATTTGCTAGTCTACATACTGATTTAGGTTTTCTAGCAAGGAAATCAAAACTGTTATCAAATAAAGCATTTACTTTGTGTTTGAGCATGGGACTTCATAGTTTGCTATGCCATCTGGTACAGAAAGCAAAAGAGCCCCATTAAAGTGTTTAGAAAAAGAATGAACACTTCCTTGAATACTTTTAAAAATGATTTTGAAAAACTTGAGATTCGATGAAAATGATCAAAAGCATTGTAAAAGATTTTGCATGTCTCTAAATTGTAGAATTGCTTAAGGATCGTTTATTTGATTATCTTCCATAGCATAAGAAATTGACATTTTTACCCCAAAATTGGTTTGAAACCTCCTAAGCCTTCTTACATAATAGGCAAGTATGAATAAAGCACTTTAAGTAATGTGGGGATTTGATTACTGGTAAGTTTGGGAACAAAAACGTACCTTTGTCCCCTGTACCTGATGTGGTACACTCCATTCTTCTTGCATGCTTTAGCATTTTAAGAAGTGTTTTTATGTAGCTTTACATGCTAACTATATAGTGTCCTATTTCTGTTTCCCTTCATGAAAGCTGGTATTCTCCCACCTGATGTAGGTGCAGGCAAAGGTAAAATCATTCAACTGCATGACTTTCTACATGTGTGAAATTTGCCATGTTAACTGTGGGGAAGTGCAGCATGGGTTAAAAGAGAAAATATTTAAAATACGCTTTGAAGCACCAAAAGGAAGATGAGATCCTGCAAGATCTTGACTTTAAAATTCATGTCTAGTCCTTTTTACAAGGAGAAAGCCACGCATTGAATTCACCTTTTCTCAAGACTTATCCCAGGTCCAAATCCTAATCTTGGCTTTTAATGCTATGACCGTGGCTAGACCAGACAGGACCCAAACTGTACCTTTGCCACAGACCCTCATGATGGCCATGCCGTCTGTGAAGGGTTCAGAAATGTTAGTCCTGTGATAAAAACAGCCAGTCAGAAATCAGACCCACCGAGCTTCCTGTTCTAATCTGATTTACCTGTACTCCTCCTAGACACAGTGCACACGTTGCTGGCATCACACTACACTGTCCACCTGGAATTTCAGCTTAGCCGCACTCCAGCTGCCCTGGGACTGAAAGCCTCCCCAGTGGGATCCCCTCTGACCAAGTGTTCAGGCAGCCCGCATGCTCTACTCAGCTGTGTCAGTCCATTTCTGTCTTCGCCAGACTGCTTAAGTCTCCTCCTGGGGAAGAGCCGACAGTCACAGTGAATTACTCTTATTCTCCTTTATTGCTCACAGCTCTCTGGATGAGGAAGATTGCTTGGGAGAATGGTGCTGGAATGAAGTGTAGTATTTCTTCCACCCAGAGATCCCCCAGTCTTTGACTCTTGGCTATTGGTAGATTTGTCAGCTTTTTAGGGAGCAGTGGAGGCCGCCCTGCCTCACATGGCACTGTTCTCATATAGAGCACCCCTGGCCAGGGATTTTCTTGGGCTTTGTACAAATTGGAATGAAGAATTGGAAAGTCGACCAAAAGAAATAAGTGCTTTGCCCTAAGTTGTTCAAACCTTGGGAGCTTAGGCCTGGTCATATCTTCTCTTTTCGTACAAATCTTATATTCGGAGTCTTGGTAAATTTTAAAATGTGGATCAGGTAGATTTGGGAATGATTGAATAAGAACTGTAACCGTTTTCAATCATCTTAATAATGTTTTATAGGTGTTTTTACCCTTGAAAGAACAAAGTTGTAAACATTCAAAATGTTCGCAAGATCGTGGAAGGATGGAACCTCTCTTTTATAAGTGTGCTTCTTTCTGGGGATGATTAGATATCCATTAAAATCGGTGGTGGTTTTACAATAACTTACTGCTAGGTTCCCCTTAGACCCTTTCATGGAAGCGTTCCAGAGAAAGCGTGGCCTCTTTCCCTGCGCAGTGGCCGTGTCACTGGGGCTCAGCCTAGAGGCAGTAGCCGATTTCTTGAGCTGCATCGGGGCGGTTTGTGTTTTCCGTTGACTTGTCATACTGGAAGAGGACGTGCATGCCCCTGGGAAAAAACATCACCCGCTGATTTTAACGAATTCAGACTAACTAAAAGAAATGTCAGTTAATATAGTTGAGGTTTTACCGTTTGATGTTACTAAATTGAATTGTGAATTACTTCTGATTATAGAGACAAGCAAAAAGAGAGTCTCCGAAGGTTCTTAAAGCCCCCAGTGTTGAAATCTGGTGGGACTCAGATAAAAAGAGAAATGGTGTTTCAATTTTTTTTTTAAAGTTAAATCTAACCTTCTTTTCTATATTGTTTCATTTCATAGTGCATCAGTAAGTAAACATTACTTACATAAAATGATAATATTTTACCATGATGAGACTTTAAACTGCTTGGGAATAATTTGTTTCCCTGGTTTCCCTTCCTTAAAAATATTTCTTTTTTCAATCTAGGAATGAATTCTGTCCTCTTCTCTGTTTTCCTTCTTCGTGTAGCGTTTAGGGACTCTCTGGGAGACAAGAAAGATAAAAGTTCTCCACAATTCTTCCCAATTTTAGTATTTTTAATATACCTTTTATATATGTTTTTTTAAATCTTTTATATTTTAATTTGAAGCAACGTGAAAGAGAATAAGTAAGAGATGAACCATTGAGAGAAAAGAGGTGTGATATCCTTGGCTATAGAAGCATCAGCCTCTAGGGATTTTCATTCACTTCTGAAGAGAGGAAAAGAGATAGCTTGGAGTTTACATTTTTAAATTTTCTTACAGATTTTAAGAGAGGTGAATGAAACCCAAGTTTCCAAATATACAATTACATTGTGTACATTTTGTATACAATTACAAAATGATTATCTAAACCGTGAAGTAGAAGCCGGGAGAGTCCAGTTAGCTGTTTTATGCCAGGCTAACCCTTTTCCTTACCGTTATCCTCAGTTTGAGCGTGGAAATAGGTACTCGAAATCTTCAGGAGTCACTTCCTTTGGTCTGTGTCTTTGTTTGGTCAAAACTCTCAATATCGGTGTAAGAAACAGTAGATGTTTGGCTTCTTTTGTTCAATTTCTTTGTCCCTTTAAATAACTTCAGGGTCTGGGGTTCTAGGAAACAGACCTGTGAAGGCATCTTTAGAAATGAACTGAAAACACGCAGATAATGGATTTGACTTACGGTCCCAGTATTGCTGATGGATGGACACTGCTTTATCTGTGGATTATTATCTGCTTTCTCACCTTGGGACCAGTCATCAGGACACTTTTGTGAGGTGACTAGTTGGGGCACAGGAATAGGGAGAAACTAACTGGAAAGTCAGGAACTGAACCTGGCTCTTGACCTAATTAGCAGCCGACTGTGGTCGAACAGGACAGAGCAGAGGAGGGCACTGAGGCGCTGGTGACGAATCCTCTCTGTGGTCAGACTCTCACTGCATCATTGTACCAGAGCCCACTGCACAGCTACCCCTTAGGTCAAGAAACAAGGCCAGTGAGTAAAACTCAAGTTTAAAGTTCACAACTTTATTTGGCCTGAACCAAACCAAACCAAACAAACAAACAAAACAAAAATCTCCAACTATATAGGTTCAGTCAATCAACAGCTCGTGTCTATCCGGCCCATAAAAGCCATCAGCCTTTTTAAGGCACTGTGTGTTGGCACAGTAAGGCAGACTCTGCCTTTGATGTGCTTACAGTCTGGCAGGTAAGACAACACATAAAAAAAGAGTGAAAAGAGATGGAATTTGAACAAAATGTTACATGAGCTTAGAGGAGTGAGCCGTTTATTTTGCCAAACAGGATCAGGAAAAGCTTCCCAAAGAAAGTAATATAGAACTTGAAGGACGGATAGAGTTTTGGCAGATGAGTCAGGGGGGTGGGGTGTATAAATTCTTAGGAGAGGGAATAAGCCAAGGCATGGGGTTTAAAAATCCACAGGATGTTTGGGTTATATCCAGCGGTCCACCTGCGGGCAGAGGTAAGCCATCCACGTTTGAAACAGGGAAGTGACAGGATCAGAGATGTAGTTTTGGAAGCTAAAACGTAGGTAACCACACTGGTGGGCTGTACAAAGAAAGACTTAGAGTAGGAAGAGAGATTAGATACAGATTTAAGAAAGCCTAGAGGAGAAATGACACTAGCACATCCAAGGAAACATTGCCTGGCATGTCATAGGTGCTCAATGAGTTCAGTAAGTGCACGAGTGGGTATTAAAAGCAAGGAGGGTTAGAATTCTCCATGATAAAAGGGGCCAAACCACATAACCTTAGGAAATTGCGCTGTCTTCTCTGGGTGTCTTTAAAAATAAGCTGATTGCTCTTCTGTTGGAAGGTATGGTTCTGCCTTGAACATCTTCCATAATTACCCCAAGACTAAATTCCTCAGTTTCATGATTCCAAAAATGTTTAAAGAAAAGTAATGTTTTGCCTGGGTTCTTTGCCACTAATGTTTTACACACATGTTCATTAGTACTGTTGTAAATACGTCTCTGTTGATTGATCATATTCCTATCATTATTCCTTTAAGAGGAGAACCTCAGACAACTGAAGTCAGTTAGGAATGTGATTAGCTACGTCTTCTTGGTTTTTTTGTTTGTTTTGGTTTTTGTTTTTGCGGTACGCGGGCCTATCACTCTTGTGGCCTTTCCCGTTGCGGAGCACAGGCTCCGGATGCGCAGGCTCAGTGGCCATGGCCCACGGGCCCAGCCGCTCCGCAGCATGTGGGATCCTCCCGGACCGGGGCACGAACCCATGTCCCCTGCATCGGCAGGCGGACTTTCAACCACTGAGCCACAGGGAAGCCCCATTTTTTTTTTTTTGCAGCTTCCCTTCCAGTGTGCCCTAACTATCCACCTTCTCCAGAGTAGGTGCTCCTCACATGGGGTCCCTGAGCTCCCTAGAGGCAGATTCTTAAAGAAATGTGTGACTCAAAATAAGTCAGAAGCTGGTATTCTAAGGAGCATCTTTTTCTCACCCAACACAAATTCCTTAAAGACCTGCACTGAGATGATAAATAGCATGGAAAGGCAGCCACTAGTATGGGGTTTTACCTTGCAGTCTCCCATGTTCTGTGCCCTCTGCCCCCGGCATTGTTTGGCAGCTCCCCTGGCGCCGTACGTCAGCAAATGGAGACTCTGATGTTCCCTGTGACTGTCTCTCATGGGCAACAGTTGACACTGTTCAGGACCCACATCACAGAACTCATACATTTTAATTCAACGGAACTCATTATTTCTGATTACTAATTTATTTCCTAATGCTGTGGTTTAAGAAATGAAAACCCTTTCTGTACTGAAAGTGAAGTAAGAGGGAACCCTGAATTTCAACAGTCAGTTCTAATTTCATTTCACTGGAACAATTTCAGAGTACTTATTTTACATGTTGTGTGTGTACGGTTTTGCAGTTTGATTGTCTGTCTGTCTGTTTTATTTTTCTATTGTATATTTATTTCAAGGAGTAAACCCCAGGATCAGCAGACTTACTACTGCCACTGCTGAGACCTCAGCCAATGTCAGTTGGGAATATGAGGGACCAGAGCATGTGAACGTTTCTGTTGAATATGTTGTAGCTGGCAGTAAGAAATGACTTTGTTACCCGGTTTTCAATTTGGGGGCTGCATTTGAGGAGATTGAGAACATTTTCAGGATGTACTGTGGATCATCTTGAAAAATAACCTGACCCAAATAAATGGATCAGATGTGTCTGGAAAAATCAGAGCGAACCATCAACCTATATATTTTATACGTAACTAGGAATCTCTTTGGTTCATGTTATTAAATACAAGGGACATAGTAAGTTCCATTGCATATGTTATTTTCAGGTTGTGGTACCTAAAACTGTTCTTTACCCACGACTCGTAAACAAGAGTAATAATGAATAATTATATTCCAGTGTTTAATGGATTCCCAAGTCAGGCGCTCTACTACATCCTCGCCACATCTACTAGGAGATGGTGCAGCTTTAGTTTTCAGCAGTTCATGAGAACCCAGTGCCCCCTCCTTAATGAAGTGTGCTCTGCACGTAATGAGCTGGGTGGCCAGTGAATGTTTGTGACAAAATATTGAATATAGTCCAACTTTCTGTTTAGGCCTTTATCATGCAAATAAATATTAAAAAAAACAAAAAAACTATGGGTTTAGAAAAACCAATACTTGGGAAAGGTTGAATCTATAACTTGGATAAATTTTAAGGTATTTAAGTTTACCGAAAGATTCATCTTGTGAACCTTAAAAAACAATCCTTTCCATAGTTCGATCCAGCTATTTAATGTATAACAGTTCTTTTTAGAAATATCATTAGAGAAACTCAATAATTTCACAAGGCAAGGTTCAGATCAAGAAGCTTCCTTTGTATCAAAAAGATTTAACTCAATGGGAGTACATGCAATTAAAATGCAATCTGATATCCAGTCGATTTTTCTTTGAGGACGTTTTCATGTAGTCCTTCATTTTCACTGATTTATTTGACATGACTCAACGTATAATCATCGAAAATGATAAACTGAAGCACCCTAGATTTTGTCTTTAGCTTTTAAAGTGTATTTTCCTTTCTGGAAGCATTAAGTCACTTCTGTTCCCTTAAAATATTCAAATGTGTTGTTTTGCAATATTTCCATAGGCAAAGAAGAATGGAGGAAAGAAACTGTAACTGGTTCTCGGAGCTTCTTTGGGTTATAGGGTCTAATGCCAGGAACAGCATACCAAATTCAAGTTGGTGCTGACGGGGACTCTGGCTTTGTAGGTTCAGAGGGTATGTTTGAGACAGGCCCAGGTGAGGCACACACCACGCCCGTTCTGGCTCCCAGTCAGAGGTGAAGCCACCCACCGCTCCAGCTGGAGGCGGGAGTGCTGGTGGAGCTGTGTTTTGGGTAGGGATGTCAACTGTGCGGCCCAGTTGGGTGGGGAGTTGGGTTCTTAATTGTCTTTGGCTCTTTATATCAAATGAATTCCAGAATTGAGGACGTCATCTTCTAATCACACGATTGCCAAAACCATTACAAAAGCAGAGGGAAATACGCTTCTTAACCTACATGATTTGGGTGATTCAATTTTTCACATCATTTACATGTCTAAACTTTCCCTCAGAGTTAGGACGGAATTTTTGAAACGCTTTAGAGCTGAAATAACTCATTGATAAAGTCACAATTTTTTTTATGCCAGAATGGACTGTAATCCAGCAGAACCCTGCAGTTTGGGTTAGACAACTGATGCAAAGAACGTTAAACTGGTATAGAGCAAGAAATTGTTCAATGCGTGTATTTCATTATCGTACCATATTTGACTGCCTGTATATATTTTAGTTATGTGAACATTATCACAATACACAAGGACATTACAGTCTCTAAAATAAAGAAAAAAGTTTCTAAAATAAAGAAAAATGTTCTTGTAAGATGCAAGAGTATTCCTATTTACTCATAAGATGGAAAACAATCCACACTTGCTTCAATTTTAAGAAGGGTTGTGTAGTGTGTGTCCATTTTGTGATTCATAAAACCATGTTATCTTCAGTCACTTCATGCATTCTTGGGGGCATGTTGAATTTCCTGTAGAACCTTTAGGCAAAAATGTATTTTTTTGTGTCTTTCCTTACCCAAGCATTATGATTTTTAATATCATTTCTTCTAATTTAGAAAAGATACAAACATGAGTGGTTTTTTAAAACAGAAAGAAACCAAAGGTAATAGTCAATAACTTATTAAATAAAGGTAATATTAAAATACCTTATAAAAATATTCATGTGCTAAAATGATGCTTAAGGAAAAAAATTTTTTTCCTTTTTTTTTGATTTTCATATCCACTTGCGTACAGAGGTCTAGGAAAATACTGTTTTAAACTTAAAAGAGGAATATCCATTCACAGCTAGTGTGATGAGGTGTTTGTTATTATCGAGAGATTTTAATTTCAAAATACTAAAAACTCAAGTAGATATTCTGCCCATATTTACAGCTAGAATGCTAATAATAACAGCCCTAGCATTTATTCAGAGCTAATCTGTACTAGGTGAATGGTTTTCTTGGCTTTTCTCATTTGGTCCTTACAACAATCCTTTGAAGGAGACAGTGTTGTTACCCACTCACACCTCACGTCAACGACCAGTAATGAGAGGTAGAGGGCCTACCCTGTCACCCAGCTAGAACGCAGAGAGCTCAGCCTTTCGACACTGAGGAGAGGCTCTCACTACACCCCCTGTTCAGGGCCACAGAGGCCCACATCCCAAGGGGAACAGGTTGTCTCAAAAATGACCACTCTGTTCAGCACTTGGGTTATCTTCCCAGCACCCTTCATGGCCCCAGTGTACTCCCCACCTTGCAGATCTAGCTAGAATTGGATTCCACCCACAAAATCAAGTTGTGGCATATTTTTTTGGTCCTCTTCTAGCACAGAGGGCAAACCCTTTAGAAAAACATTTTGTCTTCCGTGTTACTATACCTAAAGTAACAGCTGCAGCTGGCAAGTTCAAGATGAACAACCATCATGGGTGGGCCATTCTTGTGTGCCAGCGAAGGAGAAATAGGACGAGGCCACAACCACTTCTTGTCACCTTTGACTTGAGAGAATAAATATCCATTAAACCCTAGTGACTTTAGTTAACATATTACCTCCAGGAGCAAGTACTGTTAATCCAACTTCCTTGTGCTTCCGGTTTCCATGTCTGTCCTGTAAGGATGAACTCCAGGGCGACAGTACTGTCTTCTGCTGCTCTCGCTTTTCGCTCCTCCAGCTGGGTTTTGAGGTGTGAATGCCAGTACTTGGCGTGGAAACATACCATCCTGGCTGATTTTTTAACTCTGCGTGAATGAGCTCCTTCTCTCTCTGAGTTCTGTGTATTTCAGGAACCTAGACTGGACTTTCATCTGTGCTTATTTTATGAATCTTCTTAGCATGACACCGTCTCTGCCTTTGACAGTCTGGATTTTTAAGGTCTATTTCTTAATTTCTTTTCCTATGGCACACACTGGAAAACAAAGAAGACTAGAGGCGGTGTCCTGGTGTCGTGCTTCTCACCCACACTTTTGTTAAGACCCCACCTCCTCTTCTTGCTTTCTCCCCTCCTTCCCTCAATCATTGTGTCTCTTCTCTCCTTTCACAAAAGATTTAGAGCAGATTTGCTTTCACTGGGCCCAACAGTTGGGGTGTTTTTTTTAGTGGATTGTGTTTTTTTGGTCAACTGCCTCCAAATTTTGGCCAAGGTCATTGTTTTCCCTTTCTAAACATTTCTAACTACTTTAACAGGACACTTTTATACATAATGGGTTCTTCAAAATAACCATTTATCTCACTCTTTTTCTTCCATGTTTTTAAATTTTTTTTTTAGTTTTTATTTTATATTGGGGTATAGTTGTTTAACAATGTTGTGCTAGTTTCAGGTGTACAGCAAAGTGATTCAATTATACATATATTCATTCTTTTTTAGATTCTTTTCCCATTTAGGTTATCCCAGAATATTGAGCGGAGTTCCCTGTGCTATACAGTAGGCCCTTGTTGGTTATCTATTTTAAATATAGTAGTGGGTGTATGTCAATCCCAATCTCCCAATTTATCCCTCTCCCCACCTTTCCCCTTCGGTAACCTGAACTTTGTTTTCTAAGTCTGTGAGTCTGTTGTCTTCTGTGTTCTGTTATTCTGAGTACTCAAGGACGTTTTCCTCAGAGACCTACTCCCACACCGCACAGGTTAAACATGAGACAACGAGCAATGTGATGGAGGAGATTGTTGTTAAGACTAACTTCTAGGAAACAAAATCAATTTCATGCCCCTGGCTGCTTTTCTCTTTTCGGATTCTTTATATTTGTCTATTTGTTTAATGTGTTGCTCTGTGGCTTATTCAAGTAATACATGAATTAATTTTACTGTAAAATTTTTTTTTTTTTTTTTTTTTGCGGTACACGGGCCTCTTACTGCTGTGGCCTCTCCCGTTGCGGAGCACAGTCTCCGGACGCGCAGGCTCAGCGGCCATGGCTCACGGGCCCAGCCGCTCCGCGGCATGTGGGATCTTCCCGGACCGGGGCACGAACCCGTGTCCTCTGCATCGGCAGGCGGACCCCCAACCACTGAGCCACGAGGGAAGCCCTGTAAAAGTTTTAAATAAAGGGATAATCATCTGTCACTTTCCTACCCAATCCTACTGTATTACCCACCCATCGAAACTCAGATTCAAGAAGAGAAAGCCTCACGGGCTTCATTACGTATGTGTGTGTGTGTGAGATGCACAGTGGTGGCCATGACTTGGGTTTGTATATGTATCTCTAGTTAAGATGATTTTGGAATGTCCTGGGAACACTTGGAGCCTCTTATAGTCATTCTGGGCTTCAGATCCCTTTTCATATGGATGGGAAATCAATAGAAGCTATTTTCACTTACATAATTTTTGTATCATATCAACTTCCGGTGCGTGTGTGTGTGTGTATGTATATGTGTGTGACCATGCATACACGTGCACCTCTTAACATACTGTGTCTGCCCAGTCTTAAATAAATGGGATAGTGACATATTTGAAACTTTTTTCTTTAGACATAGGGGCAAAAATTCAAAGTCAACTTGGATGTTCCTTTATCAGCTGTCAAGAAACATTTCTACTTTGTGCATAGTTGCATAGCTGCAGACTGCCAGCCGGCAGTTCAATTTTGACAGTTACCATGTCTATAAAGACAGTGTCTATGCTAATACTTGAGGATCTTATTGCCATTTGCCCTTAGCAGTTGCATTCAATTAGATGAAAAATGTAAATGTAGATACTATTTATTAAAGGGCTGTAAATCATTAAGCATATTAAAAACAAGGACTCTGTAGCTTCAATCAAATGCTCCATAGACTTAACACCAGTTGATTTTTGGTTCAGTTTCAAAGAAAATGTACATATCAGAGACCACGTGTGAATTGACAGAACTGTGTTGCCAAAGAGTGTGTACTGATGGACTTTTAAAATATTTCAAAGGTAGAAAGTCCCTACAACATTTTATTCTCTGTAAAGACTTCTGCAGAGTTGATGCCTGGACATCAGTGCATTATAGCAGTAGCGCATAATGGCTGGTACCATGTTCTTTGGAGTCTGCAGTCTTGGGTGAAGCTCCAACTCTCAGGCAAGGTCTTCACCTGTTCTGAGCATGGGTTTATTCCTCATGCCTACCTCACAGGATTTTTGTGAAGACTGAATGAGATTTTGCCCTCATCACAGTGCCTAGTATAAGTTTCAAAATGCTAGCTCTCGTTATCGTTGTTTTCATCTTCATCCCGTTGATGGTTATGGTACGTGTATGGTAGGGGAGCCCTGCCCATCCTCATGTTTCAGTTGTAGCGAATGATGATACAACTCAAAACCCCGATAACCAATGAGACACAAGGGGCTATTGGGGAAAGGCTACTGGCAATTTGATTTATGTTCCAGAGAATGTATTTCCACTTCTAATTTTATTTCTTCAACACACATCCACATATTTTTCACATTTCTCTTCACACTTGATTTTAAGCATTTCATTTTTCTCCCTATCCTTTGGGTGGAGAAAAAAGGCAAAATGCAATGAGGTGCTATTTTTGCAGCATAGAGCAGAAACTGGGATAGGTGTCGCCATGCTTCTTTCTGCATCCAGCAATCACATACATCTAACCCAACCATGTTAAATGGATTCAGAAGAAATTGAATCAAAAAAGAATGATATAGGCATTCTTCTGAATTAAAAAAAAAGAAAACCTTTTACCTTGATTATGGTCAAAAGAGAAAAAAATCAAGACCTTTTTAAAAAAGATTCATACCAGTGTTTTCAACAAATTCTCATGGGCTTGTCTGAATAGCCATTGATGCTGCACTTTGTCCCATTTGATTGACACTTTTGAATAATGCTGGTAATGCTAATTATTCTGTGTTTTTCTTAGGAGATTTGCATACTATGATTGGTTGAATAAGGGGCTTCACATTATTTGACTCAAAACAGAATAGAGGAAGACTTAAAGTACATGTATACATGTGAATGAGTATTTTCTTTCTAAACTGGCCACTTATTCCGATAATGATACCACTGATCAAGATATATCTCAGAGTCTTTTGATTGGATTCTGAACGATATTGAATATTGCTTACTGATCCTTTGAGGGTAAATAGGATTTTTCAGAAATTTCCCCAGATCTTTCAGAACCAACTCTTATAAATGAGATGAAAAACAAATCTAAGTAATATTTTGGGTGCAAGTCGAGACGTTATAGAAAATAATAAGGTTGGTTATCTTATGTGGACAGGTTTCATGTGTGGAAAGTTTCCTTTTTAAACAGAAGGTTTCCAACACATTTGGAAAAGTTGCAGCATCATTGCAATGATATTTTAGCCTCCCAGAGTGGTTCCTTTGAAAGAAAAATACTCAATTAGATGTATACATTCTGTTCTGTTTAAAATGGTTTTCTATTCTTATCATTGTACTTAATGTACAATTTATCCCAAAAACAATAATTTAAATTGGTTTGGGACTGTGTTTCTGTTGAAAATATACAGTGAAAATAACTATGAAAACAGTGCTCAGCAGAGTTTGTTAGCATTGAATGGTGTTAGCAGTCGGATTTCTCTATTTGAATTGTTTTAATTATTGAAGATTTTTCAGAGTTAAGTATTTATGTAACTCCTGATTGATAACTGACAGATTCCAAGGCGGGGCCACATGTAAAATATAGAAAAGCTTATGTACTATGGCAGGTTTTTTTTTTACTACAAGTGACTACAACAATTATCACCGCTCCCTTAACCCATTCACACTGACGCCATTGATTTGTTTTCCAGCGATGGCAAGCCGGCAGGTGGATATAGCGACCCAGGGCTGGTTCATTGGTCTAATGTGTGCTGTCGCTCTCCTGATCTTAATTTTGCTGATTGTTTGCTTCATCAGAAGAAACAAAGGTGGTAAATATCCAGGTAAGAAAGAAAGACTGAAATTGCCGTATAATGCTGTATGATGATCCATTAAACTAAAAAGAAATCATGAGAGTAATCACAGAGATTGCAATAAGTGTATCCTCCCAAGAGACATACGTTTGGACTTTCTGTTCAAACAATTTTTGATCCCTTTGTATGTAATGGAAGACTCAACCTTGCCAAGGATCAGAAGACACTTGGGGGAGCAGATGAATCAGTCCTCTGACGGTCTTAGTGACTCTGCTTCCTTAGGCTTTACATGAGTCATAGGTGCTGAAATAGCACCTAAAACCAACAGGCAGAGGGAGAAGGTACCTCAAGTTTTCCAGAGGAAGTGATGCATGAACTGGATCTTGATATCATGATGTGTACTGTTGCTTTCCCTATATGGTTAATGTTTTGTTCAATTTAGTGGATCCAGTGAATTTCTGTTTTCTTTACCTGGCCATTTTCCCCTCCAGTGGCAGAGAAAAAATCTACAAAAAATTAGATTTACAAAAACAATTTGTAACCATGAATATAGTTAATAGATAGATTGGTAAAATAGAGGGAAATCTTAGAAGCTTCAGACTTATTCCTTTAGCAGGTGAGTAAGAGACTTGTGCCAAAATGCGCTTTTTTTTTTTTCTGCGGTACGCGGGCCTCTCACTGTTGCGGCCTCTCCCGTTGCAGAGCACAGGCTCCGGACGCGCAGGCTCAGCGGCCATGGCTCACGGGCCCAGCCGCTCCGCGGCATGTGGGATCTTCCCGGACCGGGACACGAACCCATGTCCCCTGCATCGGCAGGCGGACTCTCAACCACTGCGCCACCAGGGAAGCCCCCAAAATGCTTTTTATATGAAGTCAACTTTGTATGTTAATTAGTTGTTCATTCTACAAATTTACCTCCAAGAGACTAGAACATCAAAATATATGCATAGGGGGTTCCCTGGTTGCATAGTGGTTAGGATTCCGGGCTTTCACTGCCGTGGCCCAGGTTCGATCCCTGGTCAGGGAACTAAGATCTGCAAGCCACATGGCAAGTAAATAAATAAATAGCCACAAGATACATCTGGTTGTATAACTCTATGGTGTATAGAATTATTTCCCACTGCCATATATCTCATAGAGTGCACGTTGAATAAGGAAAGACAGGATCAATAGGTAATAATGTCATTTTGGAATTTTTTTTAGTTAAAGAAAAGGAAGATGCCCACGCGGATCCTGAAATTCAACCTATGAAGGAAGATGACGGCACTTTTGGAGAATACAGGTGAGCCCCTGCTTCTCAGCCACCCTTCATCCTCCCTGCCTTGAACAGACACCACACTCAGTCTCCTTAGAATGGGATTCAGCCAGGAATGCACTCTGCCTGGGATTTCCTATTTATCTCAAAAATTAGTTTAGAAACACTTGCATGTCTAAATGTTTACACACCCCGCACAGTTAAAATAATCTCACTTTCATTAAAAAATAAATTTCCATCTTAGTGGTAGGTTTGGAGATGGAATATCTTCCACTCTGTCCTATTTTCCAGAGACCCTTGCTGTAACTGATGAACATAGAAAAGCTGGTGTGTGATAATAAGAGTTCAAACAGCAATAAAGACCCTACACACCTGCATTGTAAAGCAAACAAACTATCCTTGTCATTCTCTAAGCAGTGCTTTTGTAAAATTTATGTCACTTTTTCATCTTGGATTTGAAGCCTTTTTTCCAAAACAGGTACCTGTACTCCCTCCTATTAATCATGAAATGATGACCAGGTTGTTTTAGAAGCCGTTAATTATTAAGAAATATCACAGCCCTGGAGGCAGTGTATTAACTCACAGGATTTTGCTAAAACATTCCTGGCTTGGCTGTGTCTTTAAGGACAAATTTAATGTAACCTGTGTGCTAAATACTTTTTTTAAAAAAAAAAAGGAAGAAAGAAACTGTTTAAACAAAGATATTCTTGCCTAGGGGTTATAGGTCTTTTTAAAGAGAGATAAGTGGTTACTTTAGATATGTTCAAAAACAAAAACAAAAGATATATTTATTCATTTAAAAGATTGGGATTTTGGTGTTCCAAAAGAATACATCTATTAATCAATGCCTTTGCACAGTGTTCTTTCTTTCTATAAGCCTCTTGTTTATATAAAGTATAATCTTTTAAATATGCGCTGAGCCGGTACTGAGGCTTTTGTTCACATCCATTATTCAGTGATCAACTTGTAAAATAAACCCTAATGATATTCATTATATCCAAAGAAATACATAATCAAAACAAGAGCAGAAATGAATGAAATTGATGACAGATGCAAGAGTTTATTAATAATGTTAGCTGCTGGTACTTTGAAAAGATGATAAAAATTTTTTGCTGGAAGAAAAGGCTTTTAGGTGAAATAAAATATGTCACTATTGTGATTGCCACATGACATTTACAAATAACATATGTGTCTTAATTTTCACCTGTCTCTAGAGCTCATCTTTGGTGTTTCCATGTCAATATCACAAGGGGCAAAATAATGCCAAGGATAAGAAATATGAGAACTGGTTGAGAAAAGCTGTGTATTTTTTTACAAAATTAGATTCACGCTAGTCTCCACGCAGATACAAGTGTTTTTCCTATATATCTTGGCACCTCAGCTTTCATTCTGATCCCCTTTTCAGAGGAGATGACTGTGATTTTTAAAACTCTTCAGAATTCTGTATCTTAGGATACAGAAAAACATCTAGTGAGGGTTGTCTTGATGTCAGATGTTGACTCTGAGACTGAAAGGGTATGAAAACCTCATCAGCATCCCCACCTGTCCACCCACAAGGTTTTATAGCGCATTAAAGCAGCCTGCAGATGGCCACAGCCTAGGGTTGCCAGGCCTTAGGTTGGGTGAGTTGAAACCTTTGCTGATTTCATTCACTCTTCTACACATTTCTCCTGTAAAGCAGGGGAGCTCATAATTACTAAATAACTTGTTATTTTTAGTGTTCCTGTGACTAGAATTCTACCCAGGATATGCACACCACTCCCTCATTTGTAGTGCTAAAGCTGGATCTTTAATATAACCTGAAAATATCACATATTTGCATGAACTGAAAACAAACCATTGCACTCCATACAGAAACATGGTGATGGGTTTCTGTTCTGCATTATCATGCCCAAGTGAATCTGGCAATGTACTGCTTACTCCGTGCGTCTCAAATGTCAGCTTGCTCTTAGAGTGATGTGAAACCGTGATATGATGTGATATGACTTTCTCAGAGTCCCTCTGCTGCCTACTCCATTAAAACGTGATTGAAATTGAAGTTGAATGTGAACTCATCTGGAATCAAGAGACTTAGTTTTACTGTCAACTCAGCCACTACCCTTGATTTCTTTAGATATGGCGTTTA
This sequence comes from Neophocaena asiaeorientalis asiaeorientalis, assembly GCF_003031525.2. Lineage (NCBI taxonomy): Eukaryota > Metazoa > Chordata > Mammalia > Artiodactyla > Phocoenidae > Neophocaena > Neophocaena asiaeorientalis. The sequence continues at coordinate 551,331 of NW_020172993.1, read as the reverse complement.
ATCTGTCTCATTTTTTTCATCTATAAAACGATAGAGTTGTTGAAGTACGAGATGATCTCCAAAGAGTTCTAGCTCTATGATTTCTGTGCTCCTTTGCAAACTATCTGCTAATGAGTTTTAATGTGATTTGGGGTTTCAGAGCAGTACACAGCAAATATTTTGTTACTGGCCTCATCATTACTGTGTTTACATTTATTTGGTCATATTTATTTGGTGTTAATTCATATGTGAGATGTTTGTGAAGCATTTTCATATGGCTGTCTTTAGCTTATGCCTTGAGTTTCTCAGAAGAGAAAGATTTTTCCTTAGGCTTACTGAGGACACACACATTGGTTCGTGTGTGAAGAAAAAAAAAAAACATGTTATTCCATTGATCTGGGAGTTGCCAAAGGAAATAAGGTTCTGACGGGTGTCTTAAACCTGAAACACAACTCAGTGACTTTTTTTCACCGAAGCTGAAAATTCATAAGGACAGTGTCACAAGTGAAATCACTTCTGAAAACACCCAGCCACCCTTTGCTACAGAGGTGGCTTCGTCCTGTGACTTCCTGACATGACCTCAGAATTTTTTCCCTTTGGTTTCTTTTCTACTGAAAAAACGAAAAGACCTTTCATTTCATAGATGTCATAATGAATGAAAATGGTTCCAACTGTTTATTACAGAATTTTTTTTAATAATACATTTAAATGTCACTCTTCTCCCTCAATCACAAGAGTCCCTTCTCTGCTTTGTACCTTCTAGAAATTTTGAGTTCTGTATTATTTATTGATTCTTACTCTTTTTCATTCTGGAAATAAATTAATATGCTGATCACACAGACACACAAAATCAGGGCTATTGCCTAAATGCAAATGAATTCTGTGGATGATTTGCTTGTTCTCAGGCTTGAAGATGAAACCATTTCTACATGGTTGGCTCTGAGCCAGCAGGTATTTCATAGTGCAAGGAAGGATGGAACGTCAGTGGCCAAATCTGATGTTTTTTTCCTGTGCTCTAATCTTGTACCCTCACTCCAACACCCACCCCCAAGCAGTCACCCTCTGCTGGAAGCCTGCAGCTTTCTTTGTTTGTTTCTTTAATTATACAGAGAGTAGGATCTGCACCCTTACTAGCATATAGAAAAATCAGAGAAACAATGCAACCAACCGTGTAATATTTTTTATTCTTCAGATCCATTCCTTTAAAAACCAGAATGAACATAGGTCATAAGCCATATGACCATGGTACTTGAATTCATACCATAAATGGAGGCTCTTGGCATGGGAAGCTTGTCACATGCACTTGACCCTGCTGCAAGCATGTTAACCCGTGCTCGTAAGGCCTGGATGATGTGAAGATGTGTTGCATTTGTTGGATACTTCAGATTTATTCTGCTCACAGACATAAACTGATATGTGAGCAGTATAAATAATGACGGACTTTTACAGGGAGTGTTTGGGTCGTCAGTGTCAAAAAAAAAAACCCTGCGGTATGGTTTGGCCATGGTAAGATGGTGACTACAGGAAAATCAGACCCAATGATCACAGATGTATCCATCGTTGCCGCATTTTCCTCAGCAGACATTCAATGGATGCGTTCTGTGTGCCCAATCCTGAACAAAGTGAACTCCCTAAAATTCCTTCTTTAGGGGAAGGGGAAGGAAAGAGTATGTTCCGATGCTTTGTCCCGCATCATAAAATTGATGAGGGCTTCCCTGGTGGCGCAGTGGTTGAGAGTCCGCCTGCCGATGCAGGGGGCGTTAACAAAACAAAGGGACTGGGTGAGAAAAAAAAAAAAAAAAAAAAAAATTGATGAAGAAGAAATGAAAAACATGTTAAAGTTAGAATTTTGAAGAATTTCCAAAATGCCCACAGTCTCTTTTATTGTTATTTTACAATGAATTCATTCAACCAGTATTTATTGAGTGCCTACTGTATGCTAGGCTATGGGGATACTAAAACCAATAGAATGTTATCTCACTAGTTTATAGTCTAGTGAGGGATGCAGGGAGGTGAAAGAACAATCTGAGCGTAGTGTGAAGAGTGCTATGAAAGGGAAGGGATACTGCTGAGGCACCAAGGGGACAGGGGCAGGAAGCCAAAGCCAAGCGCATGGCCTTGAAGGAGGTGGTACAAGAAATCTTCCCAGAGGCAGTAATGCAGGAGCTGAGTTTTGAACATTCCTTTCATGGCACAACTTATAGCAATGAATAAAGATAATCGTGGATGTAAGTATCAAAAAATATATATTTTATGGCTGTATATACTATTTTATGACTGTTTTATTACTTATTTTGAAATTCGTTCAATCTTTGACATTCTAGGCTAAGAACATCTGACACCTCCTGTCCTTAAAAAATTCTTATAAAAATGTAGATTAATTTTTTTAAGCTTTGAATACTGTATAGCTAAATAGGGATGTGACTATTCAATCATCTTCTGTAACTTCTAAATTCCTCTCATTTGGGAAACTATCCTTTCACACTTAAACTTGACCAAGCAACTTCCCTTGGCACAATGTCAAAAGTAGTTGACTTACTCTTTCATTTGAAAATTCTCTTTCATTTGAAAATTCACCTTTGAGTTGAAAAGAGGCAAGCACTCACCCAGAGCTTCAGCAGACACTTGTCACTGCTCATCACAAGTCTGGAAAGTTCTAAGTGTGTGTGTTATACAGCGATTTCTTAGAAAAAACATCTCTCTGAGGTGGGGTCTGGAGTAGAGAGAAGAGGTGTGATGGCAGGTGGTGATTTGTTAGGTACAAATCACGTGCCAGGCACTGTGCCGGTGCCTCATATACATTTTCCTCATTTAACCAGATTGTAATTCCTGAAGTAGGACATTACATCACACCACTTTCTAAAAAGTCTTAAAAAGATCTTGAGATGCCTTTGAACAGCTTTTTCTGGAAAGACTCTGTTTGTGGGTAGAGCATCCCTTTTCTTTACTTCTCTTCTTTCAAGCACAGCCCATGTTGCTGTAGATTCTCATCCACTATGGCCATTAAGCTGGAAAGGATGTTTCCAGGGAGCCCCTTCCCTGGCCATTATTCATGACTGGTGTGATTGTGTGTATAAATATCCAAATGAATCTGCAGGAAAAGATTAGAATTCATAAGAGAGTTTAGTAATGTTGCCTGACACAGAATTAACATAAAAGTCAATTATATTTCTTTGTACCAGCAAACGATTGGAAAATAGGATTTTGAAAATGATTCCAGTTATGATGACATGAAAATTTGATGTAGGAATAAAGCCAAAAAAAGATCTCCTTGTATTCTATTCCACTGATCAGTTTGTCTACCTTTGCCCCAAAACTACACTGTCTTAATACAGTAGCTTTGAGTGAGTCTTGATAGCTGGTAGGTCAAGTCCTCCAACTTTGTGATTCTTCCTACAGATGTTTTTAGATATTCTTGGCCCTTTTCACGTACATATACATCTTAGAATCAGCTTGCCAAGATCCACATAAAAACCTACTGTGTTTTTATTGGAAATAAATTGAATCTAAAGAGCAATATAAAGAAAGTTAACATATTTACCATGGGTCTTCCTGTCCACAGTTATGGTGTATCCCTCCATTTTATTTACCTCTTATTTAATAGCTCTGAACACGAGTTTCATTTTCATGGGGGTCTTACACATATTTTTGTTCTATTTGTTCTTATCTGCTTCATATTTTTACGGTAGCCAAAATGGAATTATTTTTAAAATTTCATTTTCCAATTGTTTGCAAGTACTTAAATAAAATTTACTTTTATGCTAATATGGTATTAAGCAATATTACTAAACTCTCTTTTTATTCTGATGTTTGCCTGTAGGTTCTTTTGGATTTTTTACATATACAATCATATCGTTTATGAATAATGACAGTTCTTTTCTTCTTAATACACGTCTTCTATTTGCTTAGTACTTCCAGTGCAGTTTTTGTTTGTTTTTGGGTGGCTGCATTGGGTCTTCGTTGCTGCACGCCAGCTTGCTCTAGTTTCAGCGAGCGGGGGCTACTCTTCATCGCAGTGCGCGGGCTTCTCATTGCGGTGGCTTCTCTTATTGTGGGGCACAGACTTTAGGCATGTGGGCTTCAGTAGTTGCAGCACACGGGCTCAGTAGTTGTGACTTGTGGGCTCTAGAGCACAGGCTCAGTAGTTGTGGCACACGGGCCTAGTTGCTCCATGGCATGTGGGATCTTCCTGGACCAGGGCTTGAACCCGTGTCCCCTGCATTGGCAGGCGGATTCTTAACCACTGCACCACCAGGGAAGTCCCTCCAATGCAGTTTTGGTTAGAAGTCCTAATTATTTTTTCTGATGTCAAACAGAAAACTTTCAACATTCACCATCAAGGATGACATTAACTCAAAGTTTCTTATAGACACACTTAATCAGATTAATGAAGATACTTCTGTTCCCAGTGTATGAAAGTTTTTTTGTGAATGTGTGTTGGATTTTACCATATACCTTTTTTCTAAATCTACTGAGATGATCATAAAATATTTTTCTTTTCTTCTGCTAAAATGGTGAATTATATGGATTGGTGTTTAAATGCTAAAACAAGCCTGCATTCCTGGAATGCAACCCAACCTGGTCACAATATATTATCTTTTTAGCAGATTGCTAAATTCTATTTGCTCATGATTTCTTTGGGATTTTTTCATCATTTGTGTTCATAAATGACATGGGCATGTAATTTTACTTTCTCAGAGTGTTCTTGTTGGTTTTAGATATCAGTGTTATACTAGACTCACAAAATGATTAAAGGAGTGGTTCCTCTGATGTGTCAAACTTGAACATGTCCAAAGCTGAACCACTGATCTTCCAGCCAAAACACGCTGCGCTCCTGAGTAAGCGTAATTCCATCCTTCCTGCTACTCAAACCACCATCAGAAAATCCTGTTGGTGCCACCTTCAAAATATGTCTATAATGACCACTTTGTACCACTCCCAGTGTTCCACTCTGGCCCAAGTCATAGCCCTCTCACTCCTGGATTATTGCTGTAATTCCCCCAGCCCCCTAGAGCAGGGATTGGCAAACTTTTTCTGTAAAAGGCCCTATAGTAAGTATTTTCGACTTTACAGGGCACACAGTTTCTGCTGCAACTCTACAATTCTGCTGCAGTGCAGAAGCAGCCAGAGACAATACATAATAAATGGGCACGGCCCAATTTTGCTGTAGTTTACCAACTCCTCCCTCTAGGGTAGGCTATTCGTAACACTGATGACAGTAATCCTTTTTTTTTCCTATAAATTTACTTTATTTATTTGTTTTTGGCTGCGTTATGTCTTCGTTGCTGTGCACGGGCTCTCTCTAGTTGCGGTAAGCGGGGGCTACTCTTCGTTGCGGTTCATGGGCTTCTCGTTGTGGTGGCTTCTCTTGTTGTGGTGGCTTCTCTTGTTGTGGAGCACGGGCTCTAGGCGTGCGGGTTTCAGTAGTTGTGGCTCGCAGGCTCTAGAGCGCAGGCTCAGTAGTTGTGGCGCATGGGCTTAGTTGCTCCGTGGCATGTGGGATCTCCAGACCAGGGCTCAAACCCGTGTCCCCTGCATTGGCAGGCGGATTCTTAACCACTGCGCCCCTCCCCCCCAACAGTAATCCTTTAAAAATGTAAATCAGATCATGTCAGTCATCCATTGAAAACTCTCCAGTGACTTCCCATCTCATCCAGAGTTAAAGACAGAATCCTTACAATGTCCTACAAGGCTCTGATCTAGCTCTATTACCTCTTTTACTTTCATCTCTCTCTCTCCCTCCCTCTCCCCCGCTCTTCTCCCCACCTCCCTCTGAGCTCCTTTGCCATTTCTAGAACAGGCTTGCCCCACCTCAGGGTATTTGCACTGCTGTTACTCCTGTCGTAATGGCTCTCCCTCCAGCTATCCACCTGGCTAACTCAACCCTTTTAAGTCTTTGATCAGATGTCACTTCTTAACAGGGCCTTTTTTGGACATCCTATTTGAATGTCAGTCTTACATCCCCTCCCCTGACACCTTCCATCCTCTTTACTCAGCCCTATATTTTCCATAGCACTAATCACCTTCTGACACACTCTATAACTAATTTTTTAAATATGTTGATTGTCTGTATTTTCCCCTACTAGAAGTAAGCTCAATGAAGTCAGGGCTTTAGTCTGTTTTGTTTCCTGCTCTATCCCGAACGACTAGAACATTATGTCTTAGAGTAGGCACTCAGTAAACATTTATTCGATGTATGATGGATGGATGGATGAATCAAGGAAATGCCATAGACTAGAATTTCCTGGAGTGTACACCTTGGAACACTAGTTCTACAAAGCAGAATAATACTAATAGTTGGAATCCAGGTGACAAAATTCTGCTCACTATTGAACTGCTCAGTAGAATTAAGTGTCTCACCAAGTCATGGGCAGTATTTCACAGGAAGTATTCGAGCACAGCCTAGAAGCTAATGATTAAGTTCCAAATATGTGCAGGTTATTCTTACAGTGGGTTGGAGACTGGGTGCTATGTTCCCTACAGTGCCCCAAACACGGGCCACCCCAAGACTCTGTGATACGTCCCCAGCTGTTTATTAAAACGATAATATCATTTATTTAATTTGTGACAAGCACTTGTGTATTGCTAAAACAGGTAATTTTCAAGAGCGTATGCCAATGTCATGTGAAGCCAGTATTATTTTCAGTCTTGAAATTTTCTCCTTGGTGAAAAACTGGAGACCCTAGTAGAAATTATTGGCCAAAGAGCCAGAATGTTTGTGCATCATGAAATATTTGTATCTTGGCTAAAAAAAAAAAAAAAAAAGTTACTCTTCAAAGAAGAGGGAGCAGTTAAATCCTAACACAAATTCCTAGGTGAGATACTGCAGCTCATGGGACCTGTCTTTTACATGAAATCTTTTTATTTTTTACTAATGTTGTTTATGTTTCCCATTTTTGCCTTGGATTTTTGCTCTTTGAAAGAATACAAGAGATGTCGTAGCCTTTTTTTCCTTTTTTTTTTTTAAACCAAATGTTACTCGTTAGGGACTAAGTATGCATACCTAGTTACTTGACCATGTGAGTGAATGTCCTTAAACATAGTGATTACTCTGCTACTTGCAGATATTGTGCTTAGGGGTTCAAAAGAGACATAAGCAAATATAGAGAGAGACCCCTACACATTTTTATAAAATTACACTCCTCAGATTCCACACTGCGGAGAAGGGAGTAGTAAGGTAAAAGTGAGGGCAGGAAATCTTGGCTTTTGCATTTGCACGCATACTCTTCAGAATATATTGACATGCCATTAATAGTACAGATGTAGTGCTCTGAAGTTAAAGCACGTCTCTTTCCAAATTAATAAATCTTTACCCATTAACTAAAATTCTTACAGAAAAAAAAAAATACTGTATACGGTCAGTGTGAGGATTTTGCTTTCCTTCTTAGGCTATTTTCACTTGTTTCTTCTGCATCCTTTTAATGGAATGTGTAGGTCTCTTGAAAGGTAAGGTTCAAGTTTACAAGTCTGGCCTGCACTCAGTAACAAAAAGATTTGAGATGCAGGATTTTGCTTCTTGCTCAGAAAAACAAAAATCCATACTTCACACTTAACCAAAATCATTCTCCATTCATACCCAAGGAATCAGAGATATTATGCAGTTTAACGTACCAACTTCTCAACTTGTCATAAGCTTTTACCCCCTTTCAAATTCTATGAAAGTAGTGATGATTTTCAGCTTTTCTCGATTCTTCCTTTTGTAATGCTTGTGATGATTTCTGAATTGCTTCCGAATCAGTAGCCAGAAATCTGTCATTGATACTGACATGCACCCTACAAAGCCATCCACCTACCGGAGACTTCATGATTAAACCGTTTTTGCACTTGCCTTTCATTCCAACCGTGTCCCGGTCTTTGGAGACCACCTGACGATTAGATTGGGCTAGAGGAGCTCAGGGCTCCAAATGCTTTCTCATCATTTGCACGCATGATCTTTGGGAACCAAGCCTTTTCCCTAAATGCCAGCCTTGACGAAAATGTTTTCTCTTTTTTCCAGTGATGCAGAAGACCACAAGCCTTTAAAAAAAGGCAGTCGAACACCTTCAGACAGGACTGTGAAAAAGGAAGATAGCGATGACAGCCTAGTTGACTATGGAGAGGGGGTGAATGGCCAGTTCAATGAGGACGGCTCCTTTATTGGACAGTACAGTGGTAAGAAAGAGAAAGAACCAGCCGAAGGAAACGAAAGCTCAGAGGCACCGTCTCCCGTCAACGCCATGAATTCCTTTGTTTAATCTGTGAGCTCTTTGCCAATATCCCACTTTTCTCAAATGTTTATCTTAAGTATTTGTCGGTCCGCCTTCTCATACTCTGAACATTGAGGCAGGAAGTCTGTGTTCTGCTGTGTGTTCACATGATGAGAACCATCAAAGCAAGAACCTAACTCAGTCAAATGATACCTTAATGTGAACTGCAGTGCAAAGTGCATACTTTTTCATTCAACATAGGTTATCTTGATTTCCTGAGAACTGATAAAAAGTAACACAGTGTCATCAACAGATCATGTTCTTCCCTCTTCGGGATACAGTTCACTAGGATGCATGAGAAATGCTACACCTTTAAAGAATATACCCGTGTATGTTATTCAAACATGGGTTGGTACTTTGTTTATACTCTCCTCCGCTGAACCCCTAAATATGAATTCCGTTTTCATTGTCGAGTGTTACTGTAGTATTCTCTAGAACTTCAGTGTCTTTGTGGACATTGTCGTGAAATTGGTGACTCTGTGTCTAGCTGTCATTAGTCTTTTGGGGAGACTGTTAGGCACAGTGTGTACAGTCTCTACTTGCTAAATGCGTTCATTATGACAGGTGCATTTGCTCACGCTTATGAGACTCTCTTACCTGCTCTTTGATCCTGTTACTCCACAGACTTCTTAATCGTCCAGGTATTACAGTGGCACAGTGTTCTACCTTTTACGTCCTCTCTCCTTTCAGTGCTTTTTAGGCATAAACAATGCGTATTGCAATGCATCTTGGCATTTGTGGCAGACCGAGAGAATACCAAACAGATCACTCCCATTCAGTGTCAAAAGTTATTCCAGAAAGCACAGGGCAAGACACATGCAGTGCCTTCAGACGATAAGCATTCCACAACGTACCGCCTTCTGTATCATTCGGTACAGTCGACTCGGAGTCCTAGATTACTATCATTGTCTAAAAGTAACTTTGAAAAAGCATAGTTCATGAAAACTGCAACGCTGAAAAAAAGAAAAGGAACTGTGAAAATAAAATTAGGAAGATAGTTTATTTTAAGGGGCATGATTTCCCCCATAGGTATAAAAAGAAAAGCTTTATCACCAACTGGAGCAAGTGATGATTTTGTGGTCTTTTATGGGTCCTATTAATACAAGTCACATTCAGTAAGAAAGATGTCAACTTGGTAGGTAGAAAATTTTTTTAAAAACAAGCTATTCCAAAACTAACAGGATACAACAGCACACCAACAGGAATATATTTTCCTCTAAGTCTCTATGTATGTGGCAGCTTTTGAAACTCTGCAGCGTTAAACAACGTGTATACAAATTGCATGGATGCCTTGCAGAATCTACGAAGTCTGACAAGTGCTGACAAGGCCAACAGTCAAAGGGATTACACCTCCAGTTTCAAAAAGAAGCATATATATTCTATCATAGTCATAAATAATATCTATCAAATGGTTTCCTTCCAGATATGAAAATCTATAACAACCTATGGTTGAAGGAATGCTCAGTTTCATTTGCCAATAAATTGGTTTCTCATAACTTGCATCAAGTTTAATTTTAAGTAAAGCTTTTTATATGTAGATATTTTGTTGAATCTGTAAATACACTTAAAGTGTAGATGCTCTATGCCTATAGGTGTTACGTACAAATAAACGGGCCAACGATGTTTATGTTGTACTGATAAGATGTTAGCTAATTAATATAGTGCATGGGATTGGAAAGCATTTAATTAAATGCCTTTTGGGTTTTTATTTTCCCTTTTTGCTGTGAAACTGAAAGAGTGAACTGTTGTCCACATTGACAGCAGGTTTCTAGAAGAAATCTTCAGAGCTTTGCCTAAGCACAGTTTGAAGTAATCCCAGGTAAAGATGGCCCTACCTAGTTTCATATCTCCGATATGCACTTTTCACAGATCAACCTTTCTAGTGGAAATCCAGAAAGACAAAACAGGCTGCCTTGGCATCCGAGAGCACAAAGATAAGTTACTTAAAATTTGCCAGTGTGTGCGGGGACAAGAAAAGTACGGTGTTTCCTCTTCCATAATGGTAGATGCTAAATTTGTGCATGAAGGGGTCGTTTCTGTACTTGTGCAACAGAGTTTGTATTAAAAATTAAATGTGGTTTTAAAAGTCCCTCTCTCTTTTGTAATATATCATGTTCCTAGTGGAGTGTGAATGTCCAAGTAATGGTATAGGTAACGGTATAGGCAGATGTGACTGGATTTCCGTCAAAAGAGTGACTATTAGGGCTTCCCTGGTGGTGCAGTGGTTGAGAGTCCACCTGCCGATGCAGGGGACGCGGGTTTGTGCCCCGGTCCGGGAGGATCTCACATGCCGCGGGGTGGCTGGGCCCGTGAGCCATGGCCTGTGCTCCGCAACAGGAGAGGCCACAACAGTGAGAGGCCCGCGTACCGCAAAGAAAAAAATAAAAGTGACTATTAAACAGTCGTGATCTCTTTGTGATTTTTAACTTCTTCAAACCTAGATTTCCTAATGTTTTATTTATTTTATTTTTCTATTGGCCGTGCTGCGCGGCTTGCGGAATCTTAGTTCCCCGACCAGGGATCGAACCCGGGCCCCTGGCAGTGGAAGTGCAGAGTCCTAACCACTGGACAGCCAGGGAAGTCCCTCCTAATGTTTTAAAATAGAGCAAATTTTGCTTTTTGCTTTTAAAAGGCAGAGGAAATTAAATGCAAAACTGGACGCGATATAAAAGAGAGCTAATAAAAGAAGGGCATATCAAACATTGTAATGCAAAGGCGAAGTAGATATTACCAGCCTTTAGAGAAAGAGTCTGAGAAGTCCGGTGCTGCTTCCTTTCCTGAAGCCTGACCTCTGCAGGCCTGTTCCCTGGTGCCTTTGGTCACCCTCTCTTCTGCCCTCCTGGACCTCCACTGTCCCCAGCCACGGCAACTGGATTCCCTAACCTCTCCTCCTTGATGACACAGTTTGGGCGTTGACGAGTATCACTCCCGGGTGTGTCATCCACCCGCTTCTCAACAGCCCAATTCTTCTCGTGTCTCACACCTGTCCAGCTCTGCAAACAGCCAAGACCTGGCTTGTTCCTCTGTTCCTCCACCTGCCCTTGGTCCCCTGGTCCCAGCTTTCCATCCACAAGACCTTCCGCTGGCACAGAGCTCCCTCTCGCTATACAGTTACTTGGATAACAACATGATATATATACATCATCATAAGATGCTAATAGACCCTATGTAGACCTTGTTATTAGTCTTTTTACCGTGGAGAGCATTCACTTCTGACAGCAAGTCAGGGTCTCCAGTCTACACCGTGGGCCAGATTCACAATCTACATCCTCAGGCCACGTCATCAGTCACAGCTCGGTTTAGCAACGGGGGCTGGCCAGTTGTAAAGCCTGACGACAAAAAGCATTGGTCTGTTGATGCCTTCTTGTTCAGGTGATTTATAATGGCCCTGGTTTCCTTTTTTTTTCCATAAATTTCAAATTTTATTGAGGACCTACGATGTGAAAATTCTCCAAAAAAATGTAATTGATATTTCTGTATTTTAAAGCATAATGATTAATTTTACTTTCATAATTTAAGTAATTTTAGCAAACTCTTATCATTAAGTTCCTTAAGATCTGTATTTATACAGTTGACTTTGCAGGGTGAAGAAGAAATTAGACAACTGATATAACCCAGTGTAACCTCGTTTACTTTTAGTGTCTGATAAAATAATTGGAAGTAGCTCGTGGAGGCAAAGGAAAGAAATGCAAAGAACTGAGAAGTCTCACCTGAACTGAACAAATCTCTCCTGCTCATGAGATTTTTCTACAAATTACCACCAGAGGGCTCCCGTACTTTATTCAATGCAAAAGAAACTGCAGGAAAACGAAGCCTCTGGAGAAACAAGGCCAACCACCTTTGATAGACTGGGTCTGATCATGCAGAAAATGATTGCCTGCTGTAACCCGGGAAAATGCAGTTAGCAGCTTCCTCTGACGAGTTCACGACCTCCAGGGAGTACGTCTGTGTCACCTTGAGCCTTGTTAATCTCCTCCCTCGTATTGATTGTGGCTGGGTGGCTGACAGCCCATCAGCAGGGGCAGAAAGAGGAGTAGTGGGCCTCCTGGATCCCCCTAGATACCCCCTCGCCTGCCAGGTGGTGGGGCTGAAGGAGGGGCCGGTCCCGAAAGTGGTCCCCCGTTTCTCCCGATCGTGCCATCTTGTCTGCCACCAGTGGTTGCTGTCCTGTGGTTGGTTAGCACAAGAAGCACAGTTTAAGCACAGACAGCTTTTCTTTTTCACTTTAGAAAAAGCAGCAGAGGGAAAGAATACTCGCAGAGGATTTATATTAAAGAAACAAACAGTTCCCAGGTTGAGGTAGAAAGAGACCAGCGTTTACCTTCCAGCTCTGCCATCAACCAGCTGTGGAACTGTGTACAAGTGGGCCCCCATCTCCCACCTCTCCAGGCCTCCGTTTCTTCAACTTTAAAATGACGGAAAGCAGATGACTTCTAACATCCCTTTCTGCTTAAATCCTGTGATTCTCAGTCATCGCCGCCGCCAAAAAAAAAAAAAAAAAAAAAAAAAAAAAAAAAATGTTTGAGCACCTACGACCACCAGGCATTTTGCCGACTGTGGAGGGTACAGATGAGCAAAACCAGATGTGGTTCCTGCTCTCACGGTGCCTGGAGTCTGGTGTGAGAAGACAGACATTAATCAGATAACCACCTGAATGACTGTGTAATTAATTCCACCAAGATAAGCGCTGCAAGGGGAAGGAACGTCGGTCCATGAGAGCAAGTTATGTTCAGAGCGGTGGGAGGCTTCCCTGAGGAGCTGCGAGCTGGGGGACAGTAGGACCCAGGGGAGATGTCAGGACAAAGCGGCTGCCCAGCAGAGGCCCGTGTGCCCAGAGCAGATGCAGGGGCCAGAGATCCTGGGCACCAAAGGATAGGTTTTTGTATTTATTCAAGGGGCAGTGGAAAGAGGAGAGTAATTGAAGGAGTTGAAGTAAAGCGTTACATGACCAGATCTGTTTGGGGAGGAGGCGGAATTCATAGGATTTAGTGCACACAATGGGCTGGGAAAAGAGCCAGAGAGGTTGATAAAAGCCACTGGGAAGCTTCACAGTAGTTTAGATAAGAGATGATAGAGGTTGGATCCAGATCATATCACTGGAGATGGAGAGAAGCGGGTGGATTCTAAAGATATTTAGGAAGGAAATTGATGAGAGTGATAGATCAGATAAGGGAGGTTGATGGAAAGGGAGAGATCAAAGATGGCACTTAGATTTCTGACTTGTCTAACCTGACGTGAGGGTCACTTAGCTGGGAACATGAAGAGAGAACCAGATCTGGGGTAAGTTATGAGTTCAGGTTAATAAATGAGCAGTTTGAAAAGCCTCCGAGACATCCAAGTGGAAGTCACTAGTAGCAATTGGATATGTGGGCTTGGTGCTCAAAAGAAACTTCTAAGGTGATGAATAGTGATTGAAGCCAAGAGGCACACGATGAGATTGCCTAGGGAGAAAATATAGACAAGAGGGCTGAGGATTACCTCCTATTAAGAAACTCCCTTAGGGAGTGGATAGCAAGAGGCAGATGGACCTGTAAAGGAGACCAGTAAACAGAAGCCAGAGAAGCTGGGAAGAAATAAGGAGAGTGCGTTGTCTTGGAAGCCAGTGAGCGAGACCACTTCAAGAGCAGGGAGTGGTTTACAGTGTCACTTGTTGCCAAAAAGTCAAGCAAAATGAGAATCAGAAGATTTTTGGGTTTGAAGATACGGAGGTCATCTGAGACCTTAGGAAAAGCCGTTGGGTGGAGTGTAGTGACAGACTGAAGACAGCTGAGGAGTGAGTACAAGGTGAGCAAGTGGAGACTGAGATTTGCCATCACCCACGTGGACAACCCATCCAGCCCCGGGCTCGCTCCTTCACGTCTGTGCCTCCATAATGATAAAATCTAAGCCTCCCGCTCTCTGCCCACAACCTCCCCTCCAACCCACTGTCCCCTTAAGCTTATTCCTTTTCTTTTTTTTCCCCCTCCCCTCCCCTGTCTCGCCCCTCCTCCTTGCCTCTCCCCACTGGGAACCACTACTCTGTGAGTCTTTCTTTTTATTTAAGTAAGTTTGTTGTATTTTTTTCTCCATCCCTTTTCCAGCATGGATTTTATGGTTCATTATTTCTGAAACACTCCTGCTTTACCCCAAAGCCCTTTGCCCTGTGGAGGTATCGCGTCCCTAAGGATCGATCTACTGTCTGCTTTCTCCCGCCTGCCCCTAGGAGCTGAGAAACAGAATAGAGGTCGGTGTCGTTATAAAATCATAAAACTTTCAAATGGTTCTACTCTCCGCACAGCCTTGCTTATCTTTCTCAGGTGAACTTATATTCTCACGCTCAGCAATGGCTCTTTCAAACCTTCTCTACTCTCCTCAAACATTCAGCCCTAACCCCTCTCCCCACGCAGCCTCGCAACACATCAGACTCTACAAAATGACCTTATATCACAATTCACTACAGAAAGAAAAGAAAATAGAGATGGGAATTCCCTCATCTTCCTGCTAGCAAACCACAATGCCTGCTGCAATACGCCTCCCGTTAAAATAGGGGATCAGTCCTTCTTCCTGCATCTGGGAACTTCTCCTCCTTGGTGGATTCTTACCTATCTTATCCCTTCTGCTCAACTGGACTGTCTATTGACATTTAAACACCAAGTCTCTCCCTTTGAAAACTAACAGACCGTCAAAACCTGATTCCCCTCCCCATTCACTCCCTTCCATTATCATTTTCTCTCCTCCGCTTCATGGTCAAAAAGGTTGAAAAAGTTGAACTAGTCCCAGGGCAAGTAAATGATGATCATCACAAAAGCTACTATTTGCCAGGCAGTGTATTCCTTTTCTTTCTGTAGCCATCAGATCTCTCCAGTCTCATTCGGTGTGTCCTAGAGACTGTCTTGCTTCAGCTGTAACTCTTCAGCAATTATCTCAGTGAATGACTCAGCAAACTTTTTTAAATCAACAAACTTTGTGCGTGTGTGTGCGCATGCGCACGCAGACTCAGCCTGCATATTGGACTCACCTGGGAGCTTTAAAAGTCCTTATGCCTGCCCACCAACCCCCATCGTGTCTCTGTTCTAATTGTCTGAGAGGTAGCTTGGCATCAGGGGTTTTCAAAACTCCCCAGATGATTCAAATGTGCAGCCAAGACTGAAACCAGCGTGGAGAAACAACACCTTTCCACGCACTTGTGTGTGAGCTTAAAATATTTAATGAACAGCGTTTTGAATATATTTCTTCATACAGGTTGATCTCAAATTCTCTCGTATTCCTCCCATGAAAAACAATATATGTAGGGAAAATGGACCCCGCATTGCTGGTGGGATTATAAAGTGGTTCAACCACTTTGAAAAAGTTTGGCCATTTCTTAAAATGTTACATATAAACTTACCTTACGACGCAGAAATTCCACTCCTGGTATATACGGAAAAGAAATGAAAAAATCGTCCACGCAGAGACTTGTATGCAACAGTTCACAGCGTTCATCATAATAGCCAAAGAATAACCCAGACGTCCATGAACTGATGAATGCATAAACACAGTGTGGTCTATCTCTGCAATTAAGCAGTAAATCCATACAATTAAATGGAATACTATTTGGTACTTTTTTAAAGTACTAATACCTGCAACAACACAGAGGACCCTCCGTAACGTTATGCTAAATTAAGAAGCCAGACACAAAAGACTTCATACTATGTGATTCCATTTACTGAAATGTCCGAAAAAGCAAAACTGCAAAGAAAGTAGATTAATGTTTGTCTGGGAATGGGAACGGGGATTACTGTAAATTGGCAGGAGGGATTTTACTGGAGTGATGGACATGTTCTAAAACTGGATCAGTGTTGATGGTGTCACAATTTGATAAACTTACTAAAAATTCTTGAATTGTATATACTTAAAACAAGTGAATTTGTGGTAAGTTATACCTCAATAAAGCTGTGAAGATAAACCATCCCTAGGCTGACGTGTATCTGAGAGTGATCAGGTCTGTGTATAAATGAGGCTTGCGATGAGCACAGAACCCCCTTATAGGTCACTTCCCCTCCCTGTCCTCCTGTTTTTTTCTAGGAGACCCCACAAGATCAGTGGTTCTCAAAGTGTGGTCCCTGGAACAGCAGCGTCAGCATTACTGGGTAGAAATGCAAATTCTTGACCCACCCCAAGTCTACTGAGTCAGAAGTTCTGGGAGTGCAGATCATCTGTGCTTTAGCAAGCACTCTGGGTGATTCTAATGCTTCCTAACGTGTGGAAAACACAGCACTCAACCTACGTGCCAGCCTCTCTCCTCTCCCACCTGTAGGTATAGGAGTGATTTACCTCCTGAGATTCAAAGAAGAAACTAGGCTCTTTTCATAATAGCAAAAAACTTGAAATAACCGAAATGTCTATCATCGAGTAATAAACACATTCTGTTATATCATACCAAAATTCATAGCAGTGAAATACTAATCCACGATAAAGAGGAATAAACTACTGATACAGGTAACTCATTCTGCTGCAAGAAGCCAAACAAGTTTTATTTGTATGAAACACAGGAACAGACAAAACTAATCTACACTGATGGAAAGACTATCAGCGGTTACCTGGGGCCAGGAGTGGGGAGGGATTTACTACAAAGGGGCTGAGGAAGGTTTTAGGGATGATGGAAATGGTCTATATTTTGATTATGGAGGTGTTTACAGGGGTTTGTTTATTTGTCAGGACTCTATACTTAAAATGGGTATGTTTTATCGTATTGTAAAAAACTATAAAACAGAAACCTCAGACTGAATTGGGAGACCAGAAGGGGGAGCTCTCATGCCCTGTGCTGATAGCAGAGCCAAACAGGAAAAAGACTACTCTTCTTTCCTGGCAACGACTCAGCCAATGAGAAGCCAAGGCTCTTTGTTTACTCACACCCTCCCAACTCCTTCTATAAAAGCCAGCTGCTTCTCGTGTTGGGGAGCATTTGTTCGTGGCTCCTCATGGTTGTAGGTCTAGGAATGCAACTCTTTTCTGATCCCGAAGAAACCCATCTTTGCTGGGGAAGTAACTGCTAGTCTGTTCGTTTGGGGACAACAGAATGTAAGTTATATCAATATTGCTGTTTTTCTAAATTACTTTATTTCATTTTTCTACAGTTTTATTGAGCTTTGATGCAATATAACACTGGTTTTCAAAGAAAAAAGGAACTGGGCCTAAGTGACTCCTCTCTTGGTTCTCTCTTTTTCTCTGAATGGCCTGCCCAAGGAGGCAGTGAGGACGTGGAGGGCCTTTGCCTCTGCTCCCACCTCCATGTGGTAAATGCAGGGGTCAGGACCCAGCCTGCCTTCTAGAGTCTTCCAGAAGCCATCTCTCCCGCTCCACCCGGCCGTGGGGTGGACGGCTGTCTTGTCAGGCATCTGAGGATGTATGTCGGCTCTAATACACACCCAGACTTCACAAGGCCTGGGAGACAGTCCGCCTCTAATTCGCGTCTCTGTGTGGCAAGGCCACCTGTGAGGCATTTACAAAACCCTGGCTTGTTGACATCTTCAGCTCAGTGCTTCATGGCATCCCTCTTCTCTCTTATTTTTCTCTCCCAGGCTTTTCACTACCATCCTTCCTCCTTCCTGCTGTCTCTCATGTTTGCTCTCCTGGGCCTTAACAGCATCTGTTTCCTAGCTCTCAATTCTCCATCCAAATGAGGCAGCATTGACATCTTAGAATTAATCTGTTCAAAATTTAAGTCTTGAGTTGTTGTATGCGCTAACTCTTCCCTGCCCGATGCACCCAGTCTCAGTAACGAGCCTCACGTGGGCTCAATTAAGGCAAAACTCTCAGGAGTCATTGTTTTTTTCCTTCCCCACCCAGTAAACCCAAGAGCCAATTCACTACGTTTTTTTCCAAAATGTGTGTTGAATACACACAACCGCTCTTTATCTCTAGTCTCCCAACCATACTGCCTACCCTTCTTGCCCTTCTGCAAGCCAAACACCACACAATAGAGCAGGGTTGGCAAACCTTTTCTGTAAAGGACCGGATAGCAAACAGTTGAGGCTTTTGAGGCCACCAACTACTCGGCTTTGCAGGGAAATCAGCCACAGGTGTGGAAGATACATCAACAAGTGGGTGTGGCTGAGTCCCAACAAAACCTTATTTACAATATAGGTGTGTTTTGTACTGGTCTTAGGCTTTCAATAGCGATGCTATTGGCTAGAAATGCCCGAGGCAAGAGTTTGATCCCTTTCGGGGACCACTTACCTGAAAGTAATTTAAGGAGTGCCTCTTTAAGGAGGTCATTAAGACGCTCCACGAGGCCAGCTGCCTGCGGCTTTAACGTGGATGGAAGACGCGAAGAATATTGGGTTGGAGAGGCCGCTGTGGAGTCTCCTGAGAGGTAAAGCGGGTGCCCTGGTCTGAGTCAGTGATGTCTCTCCATCCAAAAGGAGCAGGAGTAAACATGAAAGGGATGACCTGTCTAAAAGAGGAATTCTGGGTACGGGTCGCCAAGGAGTCCCTTGTACGTATTGGTGATTGTGACACCCTATCTGGAAGCCCCAGCAGAAGGGGGCATTGGGCCAAGGAAATCAGTCTGCTAGCGGGAGTGTGGTCTGTCTCGCTGGGAGTATGTCCCCGTCTGGATGGCTTCTGTTGGGTTTGGGAGCAGAGAATGCACTTGTTTGTCCCCAGCTTGGTGGCTGCTGCTGGAGAGGGGAGTCCCCTCCCTTGAGGCCGAGTTGTTAAGGCACAGCTCCCCAGTGACCCAAAGTTGTGTGGCCCATTTCTCGAGTT
>NW_020172993.1:482059-532264 GCF_003031525.2 Neophocaena asiaeorientalis asiaeorientalis | reverse complement strand
GGGGGGGGGGAATCTGCCGGATTGTTAACAATGGCTTCTGATATGGCGCCATTAGTGTGAACGGAAATGTGAGTAGAAATGATAGGAACTGGGGACTCGGCTAATTCCTTGCATATCTGGCCCCCCAGGTGGGCTTGCTTCCTGTGAGAAAACTGCCCCTTAGGCAGCAGCTAGACCAGGCCACAAGGCTGTTAACAACCACCCAAGAGTCTGAAAACGTGGATCTGTGAAAGGCCCCTTGGTATGACCTCCCTGAGGGCTGAATTCCATCGCCTGGGCTGAGCTGGAGGGCTTCCTCCACCAGCGAGGTGCCCAAGGCGAGGCAGGTGGAGCCGCGTCCTCCAGCTGTATCGCCTACGATGGTGGCGCTGCTATCCCTGAAGAACACTGACTCCCCATCCATCCCGGACGGTTGTTCCCAAGGGGCTCCCCAAATAGCCGGAGCTGGGGAGGTGGGGCACTGTTACTTCCTCAGGTATCCCAGGCAAGGGGCTGAGCATGGGGGAAGCTACATCCTCCTGTAATTTGGAAAGGCCTTTGACCTCAGGTATCGCCCTATCCTGAAGGTACCATTTCCATTTTACCAAGGAGGCATGAGTAGCCGTGCCGAGCTTCCGCTGGGTGGCATCTGGAACCCAGGACGTTATAGGAACGTGGGTCTGGGGTAGTCAGGTGGGGCTTGTTAGTGCCTCCGTTTCTATAAAAGCCCAAGAGGATGCCCAAAACTGGCACTCGGGGAGTATTTTGGGCTGCTGCTGCACATAGGCGCTTAGTCCAAAACCGCGTACGAAGCCAGGTGGCCTCCTGCTTGGTCCAGAGACCCCAGGAGGCATAGTCAGGTGTGGCTGATGACTTGACTCGGAGCGTGAGGCCAGAGGGGACTACGGGTGAGGCTTGCTGGACTGTCCGCTGGGCCGCTTCTGAAACCCACTGGTGGGCTTCATCCCGATGGAAGGTGGCAGAATCTCGCGTGTGATTGCACATCTGGGGCAAAGCCTTAGTGGGAGAGGAGGGGTGTGTTGCCTCCAGAACATGAAAAGACCTAGTACGTGTTCTGCCTGAGTGTGAGGACGGGGGTGGGGAACGTGAGTAATTGATGTTTGACTGTTGGGATTTCTTCGCCCTTAGAAGACCAGATGGTGCCCTGAAACTTGACAGGTGAGGCTGGGCCTTGGGTCTTGAGAGGGTTGATTTAACTCCCACCTGTTGCTTTAGCTGGTCTTTGCAAATTTGCCCACACTGCTTCCTCAGAGGGAGCCTCAGCCTAAGGTCATCGAAATGATGCCAAGGACGGCACTTCCCAATTGTACGGTATTTCAGTCCTGCAGCAGAGGTTATGTAGCCTTGCAGGACTGTTCAGATATCCCATTGGGAGCCTCGTAATATATATGGAGCCCCTTCCCAAGTGAAAGCAAACTGGGCCTGGGACTTTTCCATGATAAGAACAACATACGAGCTAGGTCAGTGTCCTTGAAGCGCTCTCCTTGGGACTGTTGTATGACGTCACTCAATCCTAAACTATTAGGAATTGCCTGAGCACTGTGGTTCCAACAGTCGATGGTGAGGTTCCGTGCATTAGTGGTGGCTTAAGTACTGGCTGCATGGGTATTGGAAGGGCCTGATAACTCCTGTCTCGAGCATGTCATTAATGACAGGATGTAAGCCTTCAGTGCTCTGTGTAAGTCGGTACTGGGGACTGTACCGTCCTGACCGGAGGAGTCCCTTCCATCCGTTTGGCGAGTCCCACCAGGAGGTCAAGAACTTGGGCTTGTTCCAGGTGGCATGGTGTCATGTCGGGACATCCATGCCCACAGGAGGGAAAGAGGAGCCGGCGGGGACGGGGGAGAGCAGCCCCAGAGGAAGCCCTTTGAGGTGAACAGCCCAATCATGACGTCCGAATGGGTTTGTGTACGTTTGATGGTTTAACCAGCAGTGCCCTGTAAGAGAAGGCTCCCATTTTGGGAATTTAGAGGGATTGCCTGGAATGACAGTGATTTGGGCCCTGGGGTCTAACAGGGCCCAAAAGGACTGCTTGTTTACTGTCCCAGTGGACCACCAGAGCGGTCCAGGGGGGGATTGTTCCCGGAGGTGAGAAAAAGCCCGGGGAGCTGCCAGTTCCCTAGGATAGAGGCCTGAGGTGGCTGCTAGTCCTGGAGGTTAGGGAAGCGGGGAGAGCGTTCTGAGGGCAGCTGGGTGGCAAGAGGGTGGCTGGCAGAAGGGGGCTGTAGCTGGGAGAGTGCCAGTTTCGGGGCGTGGAGTCGGAGGTTGGCCGTCCAGAGATTAAGTGGCCAGGAACCCCAGTTGCCGAGACTCCTAGTGGAGACTTGCCTGCACAAACGGCCACCTTCCCACTCGGCTCCGGAAACCCTGGGGAGCCACGTGAGCAAGTTTAACTCTGACCACCCGAGGGCTGGAAAGTCTCCGGGGGTGTGAGGCTGCTCCTCAGCTAACCAGGGAACCCTTGACCTTTCAAGTGACTACTCTTCTCCTTTCCCCATCTCCCAGACAGTAGAGCTGTCGGCCCAGGGAACCACTCTGCATTCCGTGGGCGTCAGTAATGAAAATGACTCCCCAGACCACCAGGGCAGACCTAGATGTCTTTCCTTCAGCACAGGCATCCGTTTTCCCGGCTCCGGTTTGTGGCTTTCCCTTCACACCTCTTTTCTGTCTTCTCTGGCTAAAAGGGAAGGGGGAAAAAAGGTTACAATGCCCTAAAAAGAAAAGATACATTTTTAAATAATACTGCTGGATACTAAGTACAAGAAAACGGGCATGGAACAGCTTTTCACAGCACAGTGATCAAAGGCATTTTCAGAATAAGGCATCGCCGTACTGAGTGGAGATACGAGGATATCACGATGAAAATAAAATTAGCATCAACTGGGCTTCCCTGGTGGCTCAGTGGTTGAGAGTCTGCCTGCCGATGCAGGGGACACAGGTTCGTGCCCCGGTCCAGGAAGATCCCACGTGCTGCGGAGTGGCTGGGCCCGTGAGCCATGGCCGCTGAGCTTGCACGTCCGGAGCCTGTGCTCCGCAACGGGAGAGGCCACAACAGTGAGAGGCCTGCGTACCGCAAAAAAAAAGAAAAGAAAAATTAGCATCAACTGGTATCTTGATGCTTCCCATTGACAACCAACTAGGAAGGGGGACGCGGAGGGTTACATGGGGAGAGACCATGCAGTCTTTGCAGGGGAGGGGATATGGGATTCGAGGGCTATTGTCTCTCTCGCTCCTTCCTGCCCTTCATCTCTCTCTCCGAACTTGGAAGGGCTGAGTCCTGGTTCATTAAGTCATGGAGGTAACACTAGAAGTTCCATTTCATCCGTAATGAGTCATAGGAACACTCCCGGAGCAGGTGCGACCGGAGACCTGCAAGAAGACGCCACTTATCCCCAGAACTGCGGGGAAATGCGGAAGCATGGCCATGCTGACACGGCTTCTGGTCTCCTTCCCGGCCAAGGGTAGAAATGGAGAAGTAGGGGAGGAAGCAGTTGTATAGGTCTTAAAACAACCGAAACTCTCCAGGGTAAAATCTGAAGTGAAAGGAAATGTCAGGTATAGACGTGATCATACAATCTGTTATGGACTGAAGATGTCGCCCCAAAACTTAAAGCCCCAAACCCACATTAGGATACGGAGAGAACACAACCACTTAAAGGCAGGAAGCAGCATCTCACCAGGAACGGTGTTGGCTGGCACCTTGATCTGGGACTTCCAGCCTCCAGAACTGTGAAAAATCAATTTCTGTTGTTTAAGCCACCCATTCTAGGGTATTTTGTTACGGCATCCCGAACAGACTAAGACGTAATCCTTTGCAAATTAGTTTATATTTTTTCACATTCTGTCCCCCAAATGCAAACATTCTTTGTGATGTTTTCCGACTTTATATGTTTTCAGCATTTAATCCTCTTTAGTTAGCAAGAATTTGTTGTGTTGAAGAGAGGTTGGAGAAGAAAAGTAACCCGCCTTTAGTGCCTTTGAAATGCCAGGTGCTCTAGGAAGCAGTGTCCGTTCCTACTGAATATTTCATCAATCCTGTGAGGTAGCACCGCTTTTCTTTCCAGAGATCACACATCCATAGAAGAGATCTAGCATATGAACTCAAATGTATCTGACTCCAAAATACTAGCTCTGTCCGCCTTTGAATTATTTCTCCTTAAACCTAAACTACATTCAATAAAACTCTGATGTTCCAAATGGGAGAATAGTCCAAAAACAAACGTCTGTTCAGTTGTGGAAAACTAATATTTAAAAATATAAGGAGAGCTTGTTGTTTGTAAAAAAGTCAGTAGGCGCTCAGTCCAAAGGCTGCGAAAGGGAAAGACGCGATGTCTGGATACCCAGGCTTGAACCCACATTCATGTAAGAACAGAGACCCACATGTTACTCTTTTCTAATTTTAGCACATAGAGCACAACCTCAGGACAGCCGGATTTTAAGAACCGTCAGGCTCCGCTGGTTGTGAAGCTGCCAGATGCTCCAAGGCAGACCCAAAGCCTCCTCGATTTTCCCCACACTATAAGTGCTTCATAAAGTCCTTTAAACACTGTGGTGACTTGTTCGAGGTTGTCGGCTGTGTCATGGTTAGTATTTCCACAGAGGTGGGAAGGACACGGTGAGAATATGAAGGTCATGCTAACTGCTTACCAGTTCTGCTCTGGGGAGTAAGTTCATGGGCAGATGATGATTTGGTGGTCTCAGCTCTCTGCTCAGCCAAGCTTAGTCCTGCCTCTGTCTTAAGTGAGCAAAGGCAGGAAGAAGAGAGCAGACTTGGAGGTCTGGATGTGCTGCTCTGCATCTCGTTACTCCAAAGAAGAATGGATCCTTCCATCGAGCAGTTTTTACATCTGGGGGTGCATGGCCAATATCCAGTGTTGCAGGAGAGCCAAAGGAGTATAAACAATAGTCTGTACTCACGGCACCTTCAGAGCAGTTGAGTGACTTCATGTCCAACAATTAGGGATCTCGGACCAGGCCCTGTAGTGGTGTATAAACTATAATTATCGATACAAAGACAGATGTCACCGTGGGCTGAGGAAGAGGAGAGGACCTTGAAAGATGAATTTGGGAAGGATAAAGATGGAAAGAGAATAATGGCCCCCAAAGAGGTCCATATCCCAATCCCTGGAACTGGTGAATGTGTCAGGTTACCTGGTAAAAATGACTTTGCAAATGTGATTCAGTTGAGTATCTTGAGATGAGATAATTCTGGATGATCTGGGTAAGCCCAGTGTAATCCTTGGTCCTTACAGAGGGAGGCAGGAGGGTCAGAGTGAGGAGTAGGAGATGTGACAATGGAAGCAAGAGATTCGAGTGACGCAAGGGGCCACTGGCAGCGAGCCGCCTCTAGAAGCTGAACAACTCAAGGAAATGGATTTTCCCCACTGAACCACAAGAAGGAACCAGACAGACTGACACCTTGACTTGGGCCCAATTAGACTAATTCTGAATTTATGACCTCCACAACTGTAAAATAGGAAATGGTGGGTTTTTTTAAGCCACTAAGTTTGCGGTGATTTGTTACAGCAGCAACTGGAAACTAATACAGGGGGGCATTCAATCTGGAAAAGCAGCAAGATCAACAACCCCAGAAGACAGTGACTTCTAGGTGTGAATAAACCCCCAGCCCCAATGTTGGGGTCAGGGAGTAGTATGCAGAGCGTGATGCCAGGATGTATTTGTTAAGGTTGCCATAACAAGGGACCACACACAGGGCAGCTTAAGCAACAGAGGTGTATTGACTCACAGTTCTGAGAGGTAGAGGTCCTAGAAGAGATAGAGGTCCAAGATCAAGGTGTAGGCAAGGTGATGCTTCCTTCGAAAGCAGTAGAGAAGGATCCACTCCAGGCCTGTCTCCCAACTTCGGGTAGTTCCTTGGCTTGTGGCAATGTAACTCCAGTTTTCTCCCTTTGTGCATGCTTCTGTATGTCAAAATTTCTCCTTTTTATAAGGACACCAGTCATATTGGATTAGGGGCCCGCCCTACTCCAGCATGACCTCATCTTAATTAATTATATCTGCAATGACACTGTTCCCAAATAAGGCCACATTCTGATGTAGGGGGCTAGAACTTCAAAAATGGATTTGGGGGAAGAGAGAGGACACAATTCAACCCATAACACGATAAATAGGAATTGAATCCTGCCAGTGTCAACGCCTCCTGTAGCTTCCACAATATGCTAGATGGATGAGAGTTGCAAAGGGAACAGAAAATCACTGGCTTCTAGAAATTGACATTTGTGCCATGGCTTGTAGTAGCCTAAGGTGGCATCGACCTCCTCATGGTTTCAGAATTTTTAGGTCATCTGAGAGATGACAAATCCTGTAACAGGACAAGGTGAGAAATCCATGCCAGAAGCTGAGAAAGGGAATCAGCTGATTCAAGAAGGAATTTATGCCAGTGTTGGGGGCACTTGCAACCGTGCAGTGCTTAACTCCTTCAAAGTACTTAGAGTTTCCTGCAACTCTCGTTCCTAACCATATTTTCATTGACCCCTGGGCTCTTACCACCAATGGTGCCCTCTGAAAGTGAAAGTTCAGAGGAGTACAAAGAGTCACCAAGATAAAAACAAGATGGGACTCTGTGAAGTGTTTAACTCAGACACACTGAGTGACACAGGATGTCCCAGGAGTTTGGGGAAAGCTCCTTGATGGGGCAAGGGGAAGGCAGAAAAACCAACCAATGAATGGAGATGGAAAGACAAGCTGGAGAGGCCTGAAACCCATGGATAAGGACATAAATGGCAAACGATGAGAAAGGTATTCCCAGAAATTGTGCAACCTGCCCAGATGGGGATGTCGGTTAAAGCTGGTCAGTCCTCCAAAGACTTTTTAAACCTGTGCTGTCGTCTGACACATCCCACGTTCAGAGTTCAGTCGCTGTGTTTGGCCATGACAGGCTGGTCGTCACTCTTTCTACCTTCCTTGCTATGTCATTTCATTTCAGGGGGGATTAAAATGAATGGTTTCTGTCATTTTATATTTTAAAAATTTTTATTGAAATATAGTTAATTTACAGTACTGTTTCAGGTATACAGCAAAGTGATTCAGTATGTATATATATGTACTGTTTCATTATAGTTTATTACAAGATACTGAGTAGAGTTCCCTGTGCTATACAGTAGGTCCTTGTTGGTGATGTATTTTACATATACTAGTGTGTATGTTTGAATCCCAAACTCCTAATTTATCCCTCCCCCCATCATTTTATTTTAAAAATATTTTGGGTCTTATTGTTCCTTCAACAACCCCCCAAAAATAAAAGCAGGTTGATAATTAAATACTCAGAATTCTCTGATATTCAAATACACTTGTTATCTAGTCCATGTCCTCAAGGGGTTTGCAGCTGAGGAATGACAGCAAGAGAGACTCACTTATCACAACACAGATGACAGCAGCTACCCGAGACACACGTACAGGTGTTTACATGCACCCAGCGGGGCAGCCCAGCCCAGACTGGAGAGTTATCATGTGTTCTGGAGGAGGTGCTGAGACTTTCATGGCATCGAGTAGATCATGGGTGTCTTAGTCCATTCAGGCTGCTATCACAGAGTACCAGAGACTGGGTGGCTTACAAAGAACAGAAATTTATTTTTCATAATTCTGGAGGCTGGAAATTCAAGATCAGAGTGCCAGCATGATTGGGTTCTGGTGAAAACCCTCTTCCCAGTTCCACACTGCTGACTTCCTGCCATGTCCTCACCTGATAGAAGGGGCAAGGGATCTCTGTGGGGTCTCTCTTACAAAGGCACTAATCCCATTGACAAGGGCTCCACTCTCAGGAGCACCTCCCAAAAGCCCCACCCCCTAATACCATCATCTTTGGGCTTAGGATATACACATAAGAATTTCGGGGGAACCCATTGTAACCATAACAATGGGTGACAAACTTTTTCCGAAAAGAGCCGGGTAGTAAATATTTTTGGCTTTGCAGGTGGTATGTTCTCTTCCACAACTCTTCAACTCTGTCATTGTAGACACTGAAGCTGTAGATGGTATGAACTACCATCAACATGGCTGTTTCAACTAGACTGTATTTAGTTTCAACTAAACTGTATTTATGAACACTAAAATACGTTCATATCGTTGTCATGTGCCATAAAATATTATTTTTCTTTTTTAACCTTAAAATGTAAAAGCCGGGGCTTCCCTGGTTGCACAGTGGTTGAGAGTCCGCCTGCTGATGCAGGGGACACGGGTTCGTGCCCCAGTCCAGGAAGACCCCACATGCCGCGGAGCGGCTGGGCCCGTGAGCCATGGCCACTGAGCCTGTGCGTCCAGAGCCTTTGTTCCACAACGGGAGAGGCCACAGCAGTGAGAGGCCTGCGTACCGCAAAAAAAAAAAAAAAAAAAAAAAAAAAAAAACCCACCTTTTTTTTTTTGTGCCCCAAAAAAAAAAAAAAAAAAAAAAAAATGTAAAAGCCAGTCTTTTTTTAAGATCTACTGAAATTATCACTTTTTTTTAATTGAAGTATAGTTGATTTACAATGTGCAAATTGCTGCTGTACAACAAAGTGACTCAGTTATACACATATATGCGTTCTTTTTTATATTCTTTTCCATTCTGGTTTATTCCAGGAGATCGGATATAGTTCCCTGTGTTATACAGTAGGACCTTGTTCTTTATCCATCCTAAATGTGATAGTTTGCATCTACTAACCCCAAACTCCCAGTCCATCCCTCTCCCTCCCTTGGCACCCACAAGTCTGATCTCTATGTCAGTGAGTCTGTTTCTGTTTTGTAGCTAGGTTCATTTGTGCCATATTTAGATTTCACGTATAAGTGATATATGGTATTTGTCTTTCTGACTTACTTCACTTAGTAGGATAATCTCTAGGTCCATCTGTGTTGCTGCAAATGGCATTACTTCATTCTTTTTAATGGCTGAGTAATATTCCATTGTGTATATGTACCACATCTTCTTTATCCATTCATCTGTCGATGGACATTTAGGTTGTTTCTGTGTCTTGTCTATTGTGAATAGCGCTGCTATGAACACAGGGGTGCATGTATCTTTTTGAATTAGAGTTTTGTCTGGATATATGCCTAGGAGTGGGATTGCTGGATCATTTGGTAATTCTCTTTTAGTTTTTTAAGGAACCTTCATACTGTTTTTC
Organism: Neophocaena asiaeorientalis asiaeorientalis; assembly: GCF_003031525.2. Lineage (NCBI taxonomy): Eukaryota > Metazoa > Chordata > Mammalia > Artiodactyla > Phocoenidae > Neophocaena > Neophocaena asiaeorientalis. The sequence goes on along the minus strand of NW_020172993.1, from coordinate 523,148 downwards.
ATAGTGGCTGCACCAACTTACATTCCCACTAACAGGGTGGGAGGGTTCCCTTTTTTCTGCACCCTCTCCAGCATTTGTTATCTGTAGAGTTTTTAATGATGGCCATTCTGACCAGTGGGATGTGGTACTTCATTTTAAGTTTGATTTGCATTTCTCTAATAATTAGTGATGTTTAGCATTTTTTCACATGCCCACTGGCCATCTGTATGTCTTCTTTGGAGAAATGTCTATTTGGGTTTTCTGCCCACTTTTCGACTGGGTTATCTGTTTTTTTTTGTTGAGTTGTACGAGCTGTTTGTATATTCTGGAGATTAAGCACTTGTGGGTAGCATCATTTGCAAATATTCTCCCATTCTGTAGGTTGTCTCTTCATTGTTTTTTTATGGCTTCCTTTGCTGTTCAAATGCTTATAATTTTGATTAGATACCATTTGTTTATTTTTGCTTTTATTTCTCTTGCCTTGGGAGACAGACCTAAGAAAACGTGTACGATTTATGTCAAAGAATGTTTTGCTTATGCTCTGTTACAGGAGTTTTATGGTGTTGTGTCTTATGTTTACATCTTTAAGCCATTTTGAGTTTATTTTTTTGTATGGTGAGAGTGTGTTCTAACTTTATTGAATTACATGCAGCTGTCCAACTTTCTCAGCACGACTTGCTGAAGAGACTTTTTCCCATTGTATATTCTTGCCTCCTTTGTCCAAGTTTAATTGACCATAGGTGTGTGGGTTTATTTCTGGGCTATTTATTCTGTTCCATTGATCTGTATGTCTGTTTTTGTACCAATACTACACTGCTTTTATTACTGTAGCTTTGTAGTATTTTTTAAAGCTAATCTGATTTTTTTTAATTTAATTTTTATTTTTGGCTGCATTGGGTCTTTGTTGTTGCATGCAGGCTTTCTCTAGTTGTGAGTGGGGGCTACTCTTCGTTGTGGTGCATGGGCTTTTTATTGCGGTGGTTTCTCTTATTGTGGAGCACAGGCTCTAGGCATGTAGGCTTCAGTAGCTGTGGTGCATGGGATTAGTTGCTCCGTGGCATGTGGGGTCTCCCAGACCAGGGCTCGAATCTGTGTCCCCTGCGTTGGCAGGCGGATTCTTAATCACTGCAACACCAGGCAAGTCCCAGTCCCCGAATTTTAAAATCGAAGTTCTAAACCTAAATTGAGCAATTGAGATTTTTCTGATACATATTTCTCCATACGATTTTTTTTGGTGGTTTCTGCAATTTAATATCAGTCCATTGAAAACTAAAATGCCTACTGTGTGCACTGCACTAAGCTTGGCATGTGGGAGTACAGTGTGATATGTGTTATGTCCTTGGCCAAAGGCCTCGTGGGGTACAAGGTCATGGCCAGGTGAATGCATCACAGAAGGGTAGATGACAGGCTGTCTTAGTTACAAAAATGGCCAAGAGAGCAGCTTCTTAAGGAGAATCAGTTCATTCCAGGACTAGAGAATGGGGGAGAGGAATAGGCCAGATTCGTCTGAATTCTGCTAAGGGCCTTAGCTCAGTGGAGATTAGGCAAGACCCAGCAGTGGAGAATACATGAGAGTTAAAATATTAAAGATCTGGCGACTTCCCTTGTGGTGCAGTGGTTAAGAATCCTCCTGCCAATATGCAGGGGACATGGGTTCGAGCCCTGGTCCGGGAAGATTCCACATGCCGTGGAGCAACTAAGCCCATGTGCCACAACTACTGAGCCTGCGCTCTAGAGCCAGCGAGCCACAACTACTGAAGCCCGTGTGCCTAGAGCCCGTGCTCCGCAATAAGAGAAGCCACTGCAATGAGAAACCACACCACAATGAAGAGTAGCCCCTGCACACTGCAACTAGAGAAAGCCGGTGTGCAGCAAGGAAGACCCAACGCAGCCAAAAAAATAAATTAAAAAAATATATATATATTGAAGATCAGTCCCCTGTGGCAGAGCCATGGGAAGAGGCTGATGTAAAGGGGGACTCACCCCAAACAAGAAAACAAAGCTCCAGGTTCCCAGTCAAAGGAGGGGGCTCAAGGTGGGTACAGTAAACACAGACTCCTAATATTGGGCCAGGCTACCTGCTAGAAAGAAATGGATCCTAGGCAGAAACTCAACCCTGCAGAGTGAGAAGGGAAGAGGAGGTCGGCTTGGTGGGTGAGGAGTGCTGCCCCCTGGTGGGCACTAGAACACCTAGCACTAGGTCCTCGGGCCCTGGACCATGAGTCTGGGCATGATGAAGATCAGAGGATACGGAGGAGTTTACCTGCCAGAACTGAGCCTTTGGCTCTGGGCACAGGAAACGTGAACGGCTCAGTTACTGGAGTCAGAGGAAGAGCAGCAAGGATAGGACTTCGCTGTGGTCCTTGCCATCACCTTGCTCAGAGTAGTTAGGGGGAGACAGACAGCAACACTTCATCGCCATAGAAAGGCTGTCATTTCATCGTGAAGGAGATGGAGTAGCCACCTCTGCCTGGAGGGGACAAAAAGCCTTTGCAAAGGGTGAAAGCTAAAGGACAAATGGAGATGGCAGAATGGTGTCCTGTGGAAAGGCCTAAGTCAAAAGTGCCTGACATATTGGGGACAGAATGAGTGGAACATAGCTCTCCTGCAGGGAACGTGGAAAGAGACATTGGGGCCAACTTGGGAACACGTTTTGTTATGCCACACTAAGAAACTCGGGTCTTGATGGCAAAAGGAAACCGATGAAGCTTTGTAAGCCAAGAAGTGACGAGTATAAGTCTGTGTTCTCTAGTGACGATGAGGACGATGGCCCAGAAGGGGCCAAGGGTAAGATTTAGGAAGCAACTGGAGTCTGGGTTAGAAGTGTGAGGACAGCCCCCAGCTAACGTATTGATGTAAGTCTGTAGAAGAAAGAAAAAAATGCAGGAAAAAGAAAAATCTGACTTGACAGCATTTGGAAATCAAGGAATTTCCTTCATAATATTATTTGATGAAGTCTTCTCGGGAATAGCTAAGAGTCATACTGACAATGTAATGTTTTAAAATTTCTGCTTTGAGTTGCTGAGGTACACATAATTTTGTTTTGTCATCAAGACCTGGCCAACAAAATACTAAATTTGGTCTTTCTAAGTAAAATAAAAGAGTTCAGTCAATAAGTTAGCCTTCCCCTACAACCAGCTCCCCTTGCCCCTCCCCACACTGTTCGTGAAAGGATCTTCTGAGTAAACGAGCCAGTGAAAGGTAAGACTTTCTAACTAACGATCTTGGGGGTGTACAAATGGTGAGGATCAAACCGACAAGAACAAGGGAGGAAGCACTCTATGGACTGGGCCTTTAAGTCTTCCAGTTGGGTGATGCTCTGGGACCCAGTCTGAGCCCCACAGCTTCCCTCTGCAAGGACATGAGCAGTATCCCAGTGCCAGCAAGCCAAGGCCCCAGGGCAGCCATAACGCTGGGCTAAGGGGAAAAACAGCGGAGGAGTAGCTAAGGCCACTTCCCTGTTTGTCAATGGACCCCATCCATCGTTCAGGGAGTCCCTGCTCAGAGATTTTGACTCTGTGTCTCAAGAGAATGGAAGGGAAAGGAAGAAATTAAGCACAGCTGAGGTTCCTGGCTTGAACAAATGGGTGGAGAAAGATGCCATTAACTGAGATGGAAGTGAAGAAGATGGATAGATTTGAACAAAAGACTTCAAATGCGAGTATCGTGGGATTGAGGTGCTGGTGGGTCGTCCAGATAGAGACGTCCACGGTGGTTGAAAACATGGAGCTAAACCTCAGGAAGTAGGTGGGTTAGAGAAGAGAAAGAAGTGGATTCAGCCATTAAACTGTCCCAGTGAGTCTGTCTGAAGAATACACACAGGAAGAGAAAGGAGATGCTCAGATGATAAAGCCCAGGGGAAACACCAACATTGATGGGAAAGGTAGAAAAAGAGAATATTTCTCCGTGCTTTGTGACCACCTAGAGGGATGGGACAGGGAGGGTGGGAGGGAGACGCAAGAGGGAGGAGATACATATATGGGAATATGTATAGCTGATTCACTTTGTTATACAGCAGAAACTAACACACCGTTGTAAAGCAATTATGCTCCAATAAAGATGTTAAAAAAAAAGTTTGTTTCACCTCTTTGGTATCTGAAAATATCAACAACATTGTTTGCTTGGTGACATTGATATACTCAAATTCAATTAAATAAGGGAGCCATAAACCCATCACTCCCAATCTAAGAGGTACTGAATAGTATCACTGCCAGAACTTTTGTATTACAGCATGCACTACCAAAGCCTCTGCGTAAGGGTAAAAATGGAGAGAAGTCTTTCAAGACTGAGTAAATCCTGAAAGACTGACGTTTTGTTCCCTGAGTATGAACACACTTTACGCTGGGGGCGGCAGTTACAGGCACGGACGGCAGAGACCATGGCCCAGCCATGCACTAGCCTTCTGGAGTTTTAATTTTTTGTTGTTGTTTAGGATGAGCCAAGTCTTCTTTCTGACACACGTCACTATAAATCAGTGAAATGGGTTAGGTAATTTTGTCTTAATGTCTTATTTGTAGAGGGTAACTTTACTACTCAAATTCTAGGAGCCAAAATATTCCCTGGATTGTGTCACTCTCTTTGTAAGTTTCATCAGACCCAGCTGCTTTTCTCCAGGCCACCAGAATCTTGGTTTCTGAAGGCAAAGTTGGATGCTTAAGTAAAAGACACCACAAGTTAGTGAATGGTGAAAACATCTGCGTTTATCAGCCGCTCTCTTCCAGGTTCACAGTTTACTTTATAAACCATTATTATTGCAAGTAGTAAATAAAAATTATTTGAATAGGCCCCTACCTTTCATCCAAGTAAATTTAGAGCATCCCCTCACCCCCAGACAAACAATTTATTCCTCTAGAGGGCGTGGCAACTGGGTTGCTTTTGTGAGCACATGTAAGCCTCCGGTTCTTGGTGAATGTTCCTCAATTTCACAGCAGCCACAAGTAACCTAAGAACTTCGTTATAAATTTGGCAGGAATGTTGCAGTTTGTTGCTGTAGCCCTGGTATCAACTCCTAGTCATTGCTTTCCGAAGTTTGGCACCTAAATGAAGATGAACATTTGCCATAAAATCGATTTCTGTTTCCCTCTGTATGCGGGGTGTGTGTGTGTGTTCGAAAACCTAAGGCAAGTAGCTTCGCAAATCACCTTTTTGGGCAGGTTTCGGAATACCTCTCATCTTTTTTCCTCAGGTGCCTTGGGAAAAGCATTTTCTATTTAAATTGACTCTCACTTTCAGCTGGGGCTCTACACGCCCTGTGTGCTGCCTGTGCCTCTCAACGCACACTCTCAAACCGGTAAGTCTCACCTTGGGTCTCACTAGCAAGTTGGCATTTTTTGGATTAAGGGAAGGCAGCAGCAAGTTTAGAAGTTGTTGGGTAGGTGGGGGACCAGCATAGAGGATGATCATTCCTTTTTCAGAACGATAATGAATCCGATAACATTTATACGTAAGACACGTATACGTAACGCAGTATCCAGTGGAGTGGTTGATGCCTAGTGCAGAGTGGGGTACAGCCAGTGATCTGAGCTTTTCTGTTCCTTGAAGAAAGCTTCAAATGATGTAGTGTTGAACTGCACAATTTTAAATTGTGTATTTGGGGAATATTTATTGTATCATGGCGACCTAACTTGTGACAATTTAGGAAAAATTCTGTAGAACTATCCTTCAAAATATGTTAATATCCTAGGTATGTGTAAATGATAAGTTTTAAGGAAAACATGGTGTCTGCTGTCATGGAAAGAAAAGTAAGCTTTAGAGCGTTGCACCCCTCATGGTGGTGCCATTTAGGCAATACAGTTGAAATAGCTAATGATTCCTGATGTAATGTGAAAAAAAGTGTTACACAAATAAGGGGAAGTTAAGCATAAGACTTCTCTGAGAACTGTCATTTTTAAATGTGTGAAATAACCCAGCTGAGGTGAGCCAGACAAGGAATTAAGGACTAACATAAATGTTAAAATATTATAACAGTATTATATATCATAAATTTATTGCAATTATCCCCTGTGTTAGATATTACTGTACCATTTGCAGAAGAAACGAACAGTAGTAGAAACAGGAGTGGAATGCAGGCCTTTCTATGGAGAGGCTGCTTACCGAACACTGTTTGCACCTGTGGGTCCTAAGTCTGGGCAGTTTGACATGATAAGCCCATCAGTGTCTTCATCTATTTTTATCCAAACTATTTTGACAAAAGAGAGGAAACTCTTGGACAAGATGTGGACCTGAGCACAACCTTCAAGGGAAGGCATATGAGGTAAAGTTAGTGAACAATCTGTAAATGAAAACCAATCAGCAACCCAGGAAATTAGTTATTGTCAGTTTCATGTGTTTTACTGTTTATCGCAGTACTTCCTCATTTTAAGACCGGCATCATCTAGCAGCTTTCATGAAACAATTACCAGGATGCATCCAGTTCCTTTGTAAATATACTGACAGGCTTTTCATCCAAAGAAGGGGTAACATTATGTTGATTCGTTCTGATTACTTGTACATAGATCACTTAAACTCACCGATGAATTTAGCAAGCGAAAATATTTCACTCAGCTGCCATGAGGCTTCGTAAATATCAGCGCTGATAAACCAACCAGAAAAGCAGCACCAATTAGATGTGTAGCTTGATGAAGGAAGGTATGGACGAGATGACCACAGTGCCTGGAACTGGGCTGTATGTGAAGCTGGGGGTTTATAATGACTGCATAGGTGATTGCAAATAACAGAATTTCTAACAGCTGCCGGACTTACTTTAAGGCTCTTCTAGTTTGAGGTCAGTCACCTAAAATGGGAAACAGGAAACTGGGAGTAAGACCAGGGCTGAGTCACTTAGGGAAACAAAGGTGGGGTGATGGGCTCTGACTAGGGACAACTACAGGGGTTCAGAGCTCAGTGCTATTGGTGTCTGAGGCTGATAATTGTTTGTTAGGGGAAGTTGGGGGTGGTGCCCAGTGCATTCTGGGATATTCATTTAGCAGCATCTCTGGCCTCTACCCACTAGATGTCAGTAGCAGCCCCCTCCCCTACTGTGACCAAAGGAAATGTCTGCAGACCTTGCCAGATGTTCTCTGCGGGGCAAACCCAATGTGGTGAGAACCATTGCACACACGAGAAGCAGGCAAGCTGCTATGGGCCTAAGCATTTCAGTGTAATTACAGGATCAGCCATCATCCATGTTCCCTGAGAAGTAAGGAGATTCAATTTTAGGAGGTAAACTTGAATGAGGGGGAAATACAAGGAATCAGCTGGTAACAGGAAGTCCAGGGTCCACTTGATAGATGACACAGAGAAGTAAGAGAATCAGGGATGATCCCTTTATCCCATTTTATTGGCTCATTTCAGGGAGAATATATTCAGTAACCTGCATTAACCAGAACTAACTCACCTCTGCCTCAGGGATTTCTGAGATAGCTGAAGGATTTTAAACCCCAGTGTTGGTGGTCCTTTGGGGCCACTCCCATTGTTCTGGGTGGAGGAAAGGAAGCCAGAAACCCCAGCCCATTTCCACCCATCATTCCACTGGGCCCTGGAGAACCCCACAGGGTGAATGCTTCAGGCCCCAGGCCAGTTCTTCTGACCTGGAAGCTCTAAATCCTTCACAGGATGTGGTTCAGGATTGTTTCACAAAGTACACTGGTAAGATCAGTTCTAAATGAAGACAAGGACTGTCTTCCAGCTGTGACATAAAAACAGGTGGCACTACTGCTGAGTATTACGTCTATAGCCTTTTTACCCTTCCACGTGCTTCCTATTTCACCATTTAAATTGTCAAATTAAAAGACAGCCCCAGTTTCACACTGGGGCTCTGGAAAACAATATATATATAGAGAAAATCAGGAGCTAGAAGCCACAGAATGGGTTGTGGAGGAAGAGGGAGGAAAAAGGTCAGCGCCAGGGAACACCCAGGATTGGCAATTTACACAAAGATCTTGAAACCAAGGCTAATGCAGCCCCAGCAGGAGGGGCACCTCCAGGGCACAGCTGAGGCCTTCAAGTGAGGGCAGAGGAGCTGAAGTTGGTGGGATAGCCAGTAAATTAAAAGCTAGAAATGCCATGTGTCACTTAGTGCCAAGGTCAGAGACTGACGTATTTTAACCCAAGAAATGCAAGCTGCAATGAATTCAAGTCAACAAATGTTTTTGATATTTTTCTAAGTACTTCGAGAGGTTGAAAGATGAATGTTTGCCTTCAAGGGCTTACAGTCTATTAGGAATGTTTAGATAAGGTCATAATTAAAAAAAAATGTGTCCATTACCAGGTATCTACCCAAGAGAAATGAAAATACACATCCATACAAAAATTTGTAGGTAAGTGTTCATAGCAGCATTATTCATGGTAGCCAAGAAGTAGAAAAAAACCCAAATGTCTACAAACTGATAAACAGAATATGGTATATCCATATAATGGAATATTATTCAGCATAAAAGAATGCAATACTGATTCATGCTACAACGTGGATAGACCTTGAACATATCATGCTAATTGAAAGACACCAGTCACAAAGGACCACAAATTATATGATTTTATTTATTTGAAGAATGCAGAATAGGCATATGTACAGAAAGAGAGATTAGTAGTCAGAGATTCGTAGTTCCCAGGGGCTGCAGGAAGAGACAGGGGATGACTGCCCAAGGGTATAGGATTTCTTTTGGGGGTCCTGCAATGTTTAAAGGTAGATGGTTGGTGATGGTTGCACAACCCTGTGAATATACTTTAAAAAGCACTTTAAGGGTGAGTTTTATGGTATGTGTATTATCTCAGCAAAGCTGCCACCAAAAAAAAAAAAACCAAATACACTTTATGCTTTAAAAGAGGTAATAAGAGGTATGGAGATAAGGTACCTCCACTTAGAGAAACAAGACGTTTCATAGGAGAGACCTCATATAAGAAAGAAAACTTTTTTCTGTTTTCTCCCTAGAAGCGTGTTAAAAATATAAGAAGCTGTTACTGAATCAGGTCAGGCTGCTTGCCACTCAAAAATCAATACTTGCAAATGTTGGTAGAAAGGGAAGTTGCTTTTAATGAGAATGCTGGCAATCCGGGGAGATGGTGGACTTAGTGTCGCCCCAAAACCACCTCTAAAGATTCCACTTGACCGTGAAAATTTTTAAAGGGAAAAAGGGAAGTAATCTCAGTTAACCATGGAGATAGGGGGTCAGAGTCATCCCCTACTGTGTGCAGGCTTGTTGATTTCTTGTGATCTTTCTCTAGATGCTATCTTGTTCACACAGTTTGTTCACAAGCTAGGGAAGAGATCTGGTCATCTGTTAATTATTCTTCATTTCTACTTCTTTGATCTATGGAAAAACCCAACAGACGAGGCAAGGTATTGTGTGACCCAAAGATTTGAAAGGTGTGCTTGGGCCGGAGATGAGTAGAACATGGGGGGTGCCTGGTTTAAGGTTAGTGGCAAGACAAAAGGGGCCTCCTACGGGGAGCTCTTTGCTGCCAAGAGCGGCTTACAAAGCTTCTGTTCTAATGGGAAAATCATTTCGTGATATTGAGGGGCTAGAAAAAGAAGCCCTTCACTGAGCAGGCTCTGAGAAGACCATGCACATTCAGACAGGGCCAGATCCAGGTAAGACAGCTCTGCTCACCCCAACACCGCAGCCAGGACCTGCCCAGACCACACAGATAGCTGCGAACACACCCTCCATTGAGATTCCCATTCAGTGTTAGCTGCCAACCCCAGGAGCACAAGCAGTTCTGATCTTCACTGCGTGGACCTGGGAGTTACGTAGGACAGTGGTTCTCATGCCTGCAGGCCTTGTAAAAGCCAAGAGTGCTGGGTTCTGTCTCTAGAATTTCTGAGTCAGTAGATCCTGGCCTGGGGCCTGATAATTCGCATTTGCAACAAGTCCCCAGGTGATGCTGACGCAGCTGATCCAGTAGGTGACCAACATCCGGGTTGGCCCAGGACTTGGGGGGATTCCCTGGATTTGGGGACTTACAATGTTAAAACTAAAAAGCCCAGGCCAACCGGGATGAATTGGTTGCCTTATTAAATCCATGGACCACACTTTGAGAAGCACTGTTTAAGGAGATAAGATCAGTTTAGATTTGAAGGGTGAGACATGGAGGAATCAAGGATGGCCCTCAAGTTTCTAGTCTAAAGCAAATTGGTAATGCTGGGTGGGAGGGTCCCAAACTTTGCTGCATATTGGAATCACCTGGAATCTTGTAAAAAAACAAAACAAAAAACGGATGCCAAGATTCCCCCCCAGATAATTCTTATATTTTAATTTAATTTTTATTTTATATTGGAGTATAGTTGAGTTACAGTGTTGTGTTAGTTTCAGGTGTACAACTTAGTGATTCAGTTGTACATATGCATATATCCATTCTTTTTCAGATTCTTTTCCCATATAGGTTATCACAGAATATTGAGTAGAGTTCCCTGTAGGTCCTTGTTGATAATCTATTTTATGTATAGCGGTATGTACATGTTAATTCTAAACTCCTAATTTAACCCTCCCCCTGCCACCCCGTTTCTCCTTTGTTAATCATAAGTTTGTTTTCAAAGTCTGTTTCTGTTTTGTGGATAAGTTCATTTGTATCATTTTTCCTTTAGATTCCACGTATAGCTGATATCATATGATTTTTATCTTTATCTGACTTATTTCACTTAGTATGATAATCTCTAGGTCCATTCATGTTGCCACAAATGGCATTATTTCATTCTTTTTTATGGCTGAGTAATATTCCCTTGTATACATGTACCACATCTTCTTTATCCATTCATCTGTCAGTGGACATTTAGGTGGCTTCTATGTCTCGGCTATTGTAATTAGTGCTGCAATTAACGTTGGGGTGCATATATATTTGCGAATTATGGTTTTCTTCAGATATATGTCCAGGAGTGGGATTGCTGGATCATATGGTAGCTCTATTTTTAGTTTTTTAAGGAACCTCCATATATCCATAGTGGCTGTATCAATTTACATTCCCACCAACAGTGTAGGAGGGGTTCCCTTTTCTCCACACCGTCTCCAGCATTTATTGTTTATAGACTTTTTGATGATGGTTATTCTGTCGGGTACTAGGTGATAACCTCGTTACTTTTGATTTGCATTTCTCTATGAATGAGCGATGTTGAGCATCTTTTTATGTGCTTTTTGGCCATCTGTATGTCTTCTTTGGAGAAATATCTATTTAGATCTTCTTAGGACTACTGAACTGTAAACTTTAAAATGGTTGAGAAGGTAAATTTTACGTTATGGGTATTTTATTATAAAATAAATAAGTATCTTTAAGAGACGTCATTAAAAAGTAATGTCTCCAGGTGTTGCTAAGGTGTAGCCAGGGCTGTGCCCCACTGATCTAAGTGGAGGCACTCAGCAGGCAGGGGAATGATGGGTAAGCCCTGTGACTCTGTCATTTATTTCCTCACTGAGTAACTGGTAATAATCCGTAAGCAGTTATTAATAGGGCACCTATTCTGGTCCAGTCTGGATCTTCTAGCTCCTCCTCTTCATTTGGGCAAGTCATTCTTGAACCCAGCTGATTTATGCTGGGAAGTGCATTTCTTCGTCTCATGACTTGATCATTGCTTGAAGATAACCCTTGGACTGAGAAAATTCCCAGAGGTTCATTTTCATCGCAGAAATGTGATGAACTGTGATACGAAGGCAACTTTGTTCCTCCCAGATGCTCTGCAAAAGGTATTATTTCATGCTTTCTTTTCCTCCTGCTGTCGCCACTACAGTTCTGCCTCCTTTCTCTCTAAATCTGAGTCCGTAGAATTCTGCAATCTGCCTCCCTCCCATCTTTCCAAAGGAGGGAGATTTTATCCCATGGTCTGTAGATGGAAGCAGTCTTTCAGTTTGGAATCTGCCCTGTGAGTGGATTCCCCACTGGGGAAGAAACAGGAATGCCGTTATATTTTCTATGCAGCACTTTAATTGCCTTCAGCCATTCAGAGCCTAGATCATTTCCAGCCCTGAATAGTAGGCTATTTACACGGGTTATAATCTCACTGAACTTGTTTCTTTGGTTATAGAGGATAATATTTTCGAACTTTGCTTGTATTGCCTGTTCTTCTGAAAAGGATAATCACATGGTTAATGATTCCGCGTTTCTGAACAGAAAGAGCATGCAGGCAGGAGTTCTGAATCCAGGAGGACATCAGGATTGGAAATTTCATGTTATCTACAGTGTAGCTGGGTAATTGACCGAAGCCATATGCTGACTGAGGAAGAGGCAACAAGAAAGCACCACCTAGAAAAAGTGCTCAGGTTCGGGCAGTTTTTAGTGACGGACCTTCCTAAGGCTCCATCCTGGATTTTCCTACAGGACTTTGCAAGGTTTTGTGTAAAGTCATTAGTCCTAAATTGTGGACTTTTATAACAGATAGAGCTCATTTCCAGATGGGGATGCTGCAGGGGGGACCACTTCTGAGTGAGTGATTTCCTTATGACATTTGAGATGCAAAATAAACCCCAAGCTATGCAAAGAGCTTGGATGACAGAATGGGAAATTTGCCTCCATCAGGCTTTTCAAAACACCCTAAAAAGACAAAGAAGCTGGCACTGAAGTTTAGGAGGGTGGCATTCAAGGCAAAGGAAACAGCATGAGAAGAGGGTTCAGAAAGCAGGAAATGGTGTACTGATGCTAGAGGGCAGGGAATGAAAGAAGAGGGATTGAGAATGTGGGGTTAGTAGGAGAAACCAAAAACTCACTAGGAAAAACCCTGGAGGTGAGAATGTAAAAAAAAAAAAACTCGTAACGCAGGGAGCTATATTCAATATACTGTAATAAACCATACTGGAAAAAAATTCTCATCTGTTAAGTACATAAAAAATATTTTACACTCACTGCTCTTCAAACAAAAACACTAAAATAATAATGATGAGGTATAATTTTTTGCTTTTTAAATTGACAGTTTTAAATGATTGTTCCCATAGGCTGTTGGTGAGAGTGTAAATTGGGACAAACTTTCCATACGGCTGTTGACAGTAACATCAAAATTTTATATACACACAAGCATACGTATGCTCTTTGATCCAATATTTCCTCTCCCCTTAATATATCCTGGGGAATAATTAAGGATATGAACAAATATTTAGCAAAAATATTTATAACAGGAAAATATAAGAAAGGAAGTCCACATCAACCAACAGGGCCTTCATTAAATAGATTCTGGTCCTGGCATTCACAGGAATACGATCCACTCGTTTAAAATACTGCTGCCACCGTGCTGTACACGTGAAACTGATACAACATTGTTAATCAACTGTACTCCAATATAAAATAAAAATTAAAAAGAAAAATTTTAATCTTAAAAAAATGAATAAATACTGGTGCAGGAGAGCATCTCAGCTCGTCTCCTCCTAAACCACTGAGGTGTGTGTATACTGCCATTTATATCAAGGTCCCTTACAACAGTGACTTGGGGGCAGCCCTCTACCTAGAGAGTAATAGCTGGATCTACAAAGGGGGACACAGCTTGGATTTGTGGAAGCCCCCACGTGGTCCTAATGGCCTTCACTGGCTGGAATTTCCCTGATGTAAAAATGTTTTTGTTGGTACAGAAAGATGCCTGGGCTGTATAGACTGAAACAAGCATACTGTATGATATCATTTTGGGAAAATATTTATATGCAAGGAAAATAGCATGGAAGAACATATAGCAAGATATTAACCACTTTTCTCTGGGTGGTAGTTCAACAGATAATAATTCCTTCATTTTGTTTTCTGATATTTCTGTTTTTTAAATGAGTACATGTTAATCATATAAAATTGTTTTCTAAATAAAAATGGACAAAATAGATTAACTATTGCCTTCTGTTTCTTCAAAAAATAGAAAACAAATATTTGTAAAACTTGTATACGCTCATTTTTTAAGGAATTGGGCACTGTGGGTATTTTGTGTCTCAAAAGTATAAGAGCCATCAGACACACTTGAAACTAAAATACATTGTAAATGAACTACAATTTTAAAAAGAGAGGAGAAAGAAAGACTATAGAAGAATAAGTACCAAAAAAAAGCATCAGTCACTTAAAATTGTTGACATTTATTGATTTTATCAGTGACTGACTTTAACCTCCTCCTTTTTTAAAACCTAGCAGAATTGAATTTAATCATTTCCTGACGAAAGAATGCAATTTCTTTTTTTTTTAACTTTTTATTTTATATTGGAGTATAGTTGATTAACAACGTTGTGATAGTTTCAGGTGCAAGGCAAAGGGACTTAGCCATACATACACATGTATACATTCTCCCCCAAACTCCCCTCCCATCCAGGCTGCCACATAACATTGAGCAGAGTTCCCTGTGCTATACAGTAGGTTCTTGTTGGTTGTCCGTTTTGAATATAGCAAGCAGTGTGTACATGTCAATCCCAAACTCTCTGACTATCCCTTCCCCCCCAATCCTTCACCCTGGTAACCATAAGTTCATTCTGTAAGTCTGTGAGTCTGTTTCTGTTTTGTAAATAAGTTCATTTGTATCATTTCTTTTTAGATTCTGCATATAAGGGATATCATATGATATTTCACTTCCTCTGACTTACTTCACTCTGTATGACAATCTGTAGGTCCATCCATGTTGCTGCAAATGGCATTATTTTATTCTTCATAATGGGTGAGCAATATTCCATTGTATATATGTACCACATCTTCTTTATCCATTCCTCTGTTGATGGACATTTAGGTTGCTTCCAGGTCTTGGCTATTATAAACAGGGCTGCAGTGAACACTGGCGTGCAAGTATCCTTTTGGACCATGTTTTTCTCAGGGTATATGCCCAGGAGTGGGATTGCTGGATCAGATGGTAGCTCTATTTTTACATTTTTAAGGAACCTCCATACTGTTCTTCATAGTGGCTGCATCAATTTACATTCCCATCAACAGTCATGAGGGTTCCCTTCTCTCTACGTCCTCTCCAGCATTTATTGTTTGTGGATTGTTTGACATGGCCATTCTGACTGGTGTGAGGTGATACCTCATTGTAGTTTTGATTTGCATTTCTCTAATAATTAGCGAGGTTGAATGTCTTTTCATGTGCCTCTTGCCCATCTGTATATCTTCTTTGGAGAAATGTCTATTTAGGTCTTCTGCCCATTTTTTGATTGGGCTGTTTGTTTTGATGATATTAAGCCTCATGAGCTGTTGGTAAATTTTGGAGACTAATCCCTCGTCAGTCACATCATCTGCAAATATTTTCTCCCAATCCGTGGGTTGTCTTCTTGTTTTGTTTATGGTTTCCTTTGCTGTGCAAAAGCTTTTGAGTTTAACAAACTTTTCTTCTTCTTTTTTAACGTCTTTATTGGAGTATAATTGCTTTACAGTGGTGTGTTAGTTTCTGCTTTATAACAAAGTGAATCAGCTATACATAAACATATATCTCCATATCTCCTCCCTCTTGCATCTACCTCCCACCCTCCCTATCCCACCCCTCTAGGTAGACCCAAAGCACTGAGCTGATCTCCCTGTGCTATGCGACTGCTTCCCACTAGCTATCTATTTTACATTTAGTAGTATATATGTCCATGCCACTCTCTCACTTCATCCCAGCTTACCTTCCCCCTCCCCGTGTCCTCAAGTCCATTCTCTAGTAGGTCTGCGTCTTTATTCCCATCTTGCCCCTAGGTTCTTTTTCTTTTTTGTTTTGAATTTAGAACCCTGAACCCTGTCATTGTCATGTGACCATTTTTTAAACATTTTTATTGGAGTATAATTGCTTTACAATGGTGTGTTCATTTCTGCTTTATAACAAAGTGAAGCAGTTATACATATACATATATCCCCATATCTCTTCTCTCTTGCGTCTCCCTCCCTCCCGTCCTCCCTATCCCACCCTTCTAGCTGGTCACAAAGCACCAGCACCGAGCTGATCTCCCTGTGCTTTGCAACTGCTTCCCACTAGCTATCTATTTTACGTTTGGTAGTGTATATATGTCCATATATACACTACCACTCTCTTACTTTGTCCCAGCTTACCGTTCCCCCTCCCCGTGTCCTCAACTCCATTCTCTATTCCCGTCTTGCCCGTAGGTTCTTCATGACCTTTTTTTTTTTGGATTCCCTATATATATGTTAGCATACTGTATTTGTTTTTCTCTTTCTGACTTACTTCCCTCTGAATGATACGCTCTAGGTCCATCCACCTCACTACAAATAACTCAATTTCATTTCTTTTTATGGCTGAGTAATAATCCATTGTATATATGTGCCACATCTTCTTTATCCATTCATCTGTCGATGGACACTTAGGTTGCTTCCATATCCTGGCTATTGTAAGTAGAGCTGCAATAAACATTGTAGTACATGACTCTTCTTGAATTATGGTTTTCTCAGGGTATATGCCCAGTAGTGGGATTGCTGGGTCGGATGGTAGTTCTATTTTTAGTTTTTTAAGGATCCTCCATACTGTTCTCCATAGTGGCTGTATCAATTTACATTCCCACCAACTGAGCAAGAGGGTTCCCTTTTCTTGACACCCTCTCCAGCATTTATTGTTTGTAGATTTTTTGATTATGGCCATTCTGACCGGTCTGAGAGGATATCTCGTAGTTTTGATTTGCATTTCTCTAATGATTAATGATGTTGAGCATTCTTTCATGAGTTTGTTGGCAATCTGTATATCTTCCTTGGAGAAATGTCTATTTAGGTCTTCTGCCCATTTTTGGATTGGGTTGTTTGTTTTTTGATATTGAGCTGCATGAGCTGCTTGTAAATTTTGGAGATTAATCCTTTGTCAGTTGCTTCATTTGCAAATATTTTCTCCCATTCTGAGGGTTGTCAGAGGGTTGTCAGCAAAGGAAACCATAAACTCTTGTTTATGGTTTCCTTTGCTGTGCAAAAGCTTTTTAAGTTTCATTAGGTCTCATTTGTTTATTTTTGTTTTTATTTCCATTTCTCTAGGAGGTGGGTCAAAAGGGATCTTGCTGTGATTTATGTCATAGAGTGTTCTGCCTATGTTTTTCTCTAAGAGTTTGATAGTTTCTGGCCTTACATTTAGGTCTTTAGTCCATTTTGAGCTTATTTTTGTGTATGGTGTTAGGGAGTGTTCTAATTTCATTCTTTTACATGTAGCTGTCCAGTTTTCCCAGCACCACTTATTGAAGAGGCTGTCTTTTCTCCATTGTATATTCTTGCCTCCTTTATCAAAGATAAGGTGACCATATGTGCATGGGTTTATCTCTGGGCTTTGTATCCTGTTCTGTTGATCTATATTTCTGTTTTTGTGCCAGTACCATACTGTCTTGATTACTGTAGGTTTGTAGTATAGTGTGAAGTCAGGGAGCCTGAATCCTCCAGCTCCATTTTTCGTTCTCAAGGTTGCTTTGGCTATTCGGGGTCTTTTTTGTTTTTATACAAATTGTGAAAATTTTTGTTCTCATTCTGAGAAAAATGCCATTGGTAGTTTGATAGGGCTTGCATTGAATCTGTAGATTGCTTTGAGTACTAGAGTCATTTTCACAGTGTTGATTCTTCCAATCCAAGAACATGGTATATCTCTCCATCTATTTGTATCATCTTTAAATTCTTTCATCAGTGTCTTATAATTTTCTGCATACAGGTCTTTTGTCTCCTTAGGTAGGTTTATTCCTAGGTATTTTATTCTTTTTGTTGCAGTGGTAAATGGGAGTGTTTTCTCAATTTCACTTTCAGATTTTTCATCATTAGTGTATAGGAATGCTAGAGATTTCTGTGCATTAATTTTGTATCCTGCTGCTTTACCAAATCCATTGATTAGCTCTAGCAGTTTTCTGGTAGCATCTTTAGGATTCTCTATGTATAGTATCATGTCATCTGCAAACAGTGACAGCTTACTTCTTCTTTTCTGATTTGGATTCCTTTTATTTCTTCTTCTTCTCTGATTGCTGTGGCTGAAACTTCCAAAACTATGCTGAATAATAGTGGTGAGAGTGGGCAACCTTGTCTTGTTCCTGATCTTAGTGGAAATGGTTCCAGTTTTTCACTATTGAGGACGATGTTGGCTGTGGGTTTGTCATATATGGCCATTATTTTGTTGAGGAAAGTTCTCTCTATGCCTACTTTCTGGTGGGTTTTTATCACAAATGGGTGTCGATTTTTGTTGAAAGCTTTCTCTGCATCTTTTGAGATGATCATATGGTTTTCCTCCTTCAATTTGTTAATATGGTGTATCACATTGATTAACTTGTGTATATTCAAGAATCCTTGCAAGGAATGCAGTTTCAACTGACCTATATTTTGCACCTTGGTGAGTATTATCAAAATCCATTTTCTGCCTGTATTGAATTGTTCTAAAATATTTAGTGGAGATAGGTTTTAAACATATCCACCTCTTTTTTCTATGCTAACACATATTTGCATGACCCTTCTGTTGTATAATTGTGTCAACAACTAGAAAGTTTCGTTCAAACATGGCCATTATCCACCCATAGCTATTTCTGTCACTCTTTAATGGAGTATTAGCAGCAGCAGGTAAATAAGATACTAAAAAAAGCAAACTACTTTCAGATTCTTAATTTACACATACAATGCATTTTAATTTTTAAAAATAGCTCTGCTTTGAATATAGCACTTATCCCAGTGATGAGGTCTCATAAAGAATTTATAGGCAAAATTCCCTCTTCGGAGTAAGCTGCAACTCAGAACTAAAATGCCAAATTCTCCATACTGGGCCGTCTTTAATAAGCTGAGAATCATTTATATTAGTCATAGAGAAGATGTTTCCAACCGTTACTCTCTTTGATCCTGCTTTTCTGTATCTATAACAGCACTGCTTTGAATGAGTACTAACTGAATTACTTAGAATCTTCTCTTCAAATATTCCTGCTGAATTTCTTCATGGCAGTAGACTTTAAGAATCTCCTCTTTTAATTTGGCAACTCCCAAACCCTGAGGCAAATTCTCAGTTAGCTTGGCTGGTCATGGAACAAAGAAGAACAGCTCTTGATGGTAAAGGCTCATTTGTTCTTTGTTGAAAAATTTCTGCCTCAGAGGCAAGCCACAAGCCAGCCAATGGAAGTGGAGACTCACTGGGCTGCGCTTCCCCCCCAGGACTAGGAAGCTTAGATCTGGTCTCAAAGAGTCAGAGAAGAGTTGGTCTTGTCTACATCTGCTTTGTTTTTTGTTTTGTTTGTTTGTTTTGGCCACGCTGTGCAGCATGTGGGATCTTAGTTCCCTGATTGGGGATCGAACCCACACCTCCTGAAGCGGAAGCGCGGAGTCCTGACCACAGGACGGCCAGGGAAGTCCCCATCTATATCTTCTTTGGATGTTCTCTTTGGGACTAAAACAGTATTCAAAATCAGAAGCAACCAGTCATGGTTGCTATCCTCTCCATAGGATAACTTACACCTTGCCAAAGTTCTAAACCACGCCACAGAACCTCAGAGAGGCCTCAATCAGGAGACCCTTCTCTCTGGAGGGAAAACCTTCAAAACTAAATTAGCTTGGGCGGAAGAGGTCTCCCTGCAACAGATCCTGGGTTTCTAAACCTAAGCTTTACCTGCTCTAACCCAAATCTCTAGGGTAGCCTGTGGTCAAACTACCAACCAGGTTAGCCCCACCTCATCTGCATGGGCATTTTCTGGTTTATAGTTCGACCACAGGCATTTAAATAAATACTGAAGCCTATTTAAACCCTCTGTCTTGTATTCTAACTAAGGAAGATACGGAGAAAAGATCATATAATTGGCCCCAGGTTTGGGGAACTGTATACAAAGTGCAAATCTTATCCAACGTGCATCCTTTGCACGTTTGCTCACTCATAGTAAATAATGTGTGTGAGAACATAAATGGATGTGTGTGTTTATAGCCTCTAAACTCTGAAGTGAAGTCTAAACTAGATGAAAACATCACATGTGTTTAAGAAAATTATAACAATATCCAAAATTACTGAGAGATCATATAATAATGGTTGTATCTATAAATGACTCTGACTTTACCGAAAATTTACTGTATATTTTCTTTAAATGACCAGCTTTCCTAAATTCATTTTTAATAAGATCCTGTCATCAAGTTTTATGTCATTTTTGAGCAATACATTGATTTTCTAAAGACAGAAACATTATTCTCGAAATCAATTCCAACCTATTGCTCATGTAATAACTCAGCAGTTGAAAGCTTTAATCCAGGAAGGATATTGCTACGTCTATCTATGTTCAGGCATGAAGGTTTAACTACTTAAGGTTTTTCACCACTTTCTGCCAAGTATTTTAGACCAGAAGTTCATATTTGGTGGTAGAGTATTACATGAATAATAGTTCAATTTCCCAAAGTCCTGGAATACGTTTATTTCTGAAAAGTACATGTTTGATTAAAACATGTTTGGCCAAGTCAGGTTCTAAAAACATAATCAATGTCTAAGGCAACAATTCCAATAAAAGAATTCAGGATGGAACCTGTCTAAAAGAATAAAGCCCTGGAAGGGGAATCTTAGCTAATCCACACATAGCATTAGCAGAGATTTTATACCTGCCCTTTTTGAAAAAGCCTCTGTCTATTGAAGTCCAAACTTTAGGTTAGTTATTTATCCTAGATGCCAATTCTAGGAAATAAAAGGAGATGGGGGTTTGGATTGTTGGGTGAATAAAAAGAAACATCCAGGTTAACCAAGCTAGGATCATCTATTATATAGTGAAATAAAGTGTGTGAGGGGCCTAACCACATCTCAAAGAAAGAGAAAGAAATATTATGCTCTGTTTTAGTATAATAATCTTTGCAATGAGATGGAAGGTGGAAAATTCCCCATTCAAACTGACTTTTGGTAATCTGTGGGGAAGGAGACATTATGGATCATATTCTTAGCTATAGAAACGTGATCTATATATATGTTTAACACCTAATAATAATCACAAAATGACCATATTAGCAGAATAGATGTGGGTAATGTGTACACAAGGGAAAGAACATTATTTTTCAATAGGCTGTATTTTTGGAGGACAGCTTGAAGGAAAGCAATCCATTAAATCCATTCAAAACAAGTCCATGATAGAAGATTCTTTATATTTTTATCGTTGAAAAAACTGAGGAGAAACCAAGCTTATTCCACAGTATGGTAATTATTTTTCCTTTTAAGCCCATCCCTCCCACCCCTGTCTGCTGAAATCAGGGCTTGGCATAAATTTTCATGTCTCAGGGGAAAAGTATATAGGAGCAGCTGGAACCTGTCCTGTGTGTATTATTTTAGAGTGTGGGATTTACATGATTCACCATCCAGAGGCTGATGGGGTGATTTTGAAGGGAGAGGGAGTTGTTTGGGTTTTTTTTTTTTAATTTTTTGTTTTGAGATAATTGCAAGTTCCCATGCAGTTGTAAGAAATAATACAGAGAGCTTCCCTGGTGGCGCAGTGGGTGAGAGTCCGCCTGCCGATGCAGGGGACACGGGTTTGTGCCCCGGTCTGGGAAGATCCCACATGCCGCGGAGCGGCTGGGCCCGTGAGCCATGGCTGCTGAGCCTGCGCATCCGGAGCCTGTGCTCCGCAACAGGAGAGGCCACAACAGTGAGAGGCCTGCGTACTGAAAAAAAAAAAAAAAAAAAAAAAAGAAAAATTACAGAGAGATCCCATTTCACCCAATTTTCCCCAATGGTAGCATCTTGTGTAACTACAATACAATATTACAGCCAGGAAACTGACATTGAAATAATCCATTAACCTTATTCAGATTTCTGCAGTTTTACATGCTCTTGTTTGTGTGTGTGTGTATTTAATTCTATGCAATTTTATCACGTGTATAGATTCATGAGACCATACCACAGGTAAGATACAGAACAGTTCCATCACTTCCAGGATCCCCAGTAATACTCTTTTATATCCACACCCACCTCTCCCCCTCCCTCACCCATGGCCACCATGAATCTGTTTTCCAGCTCTAGAATTGTGTCATTCAAGAAAAGGAATTACGTAGTATATAACCTTTTGAGATTGGTGTTGTTTACTCAGCATCATTCCTTGAAGATCCATCCATAGTGTTGCATGTATGAACGACTCCCTCCCTTTTATTGCTGAGTAGTATCCCATGGTATGGATAGACCACACTTTACCTAACAATTCACCCACTGAAGGACATCTGGGTTGTTGCCAGTTTGGGGCCATTATAAAGATGCTATACAGATTTTTTATGAATGGATATTTTAATCTCTCTGGGATAATTACCTAAGAGTGTAATCGCTAGGTTGTATGATAAGCGCATTCTTAGCTTTATAAGAAACTACCGTACGTCTTCCCAGAGTGGCTGTTCCATTTTACATTCCTACCAGCAGTGTATGAGTAATCCAGTTTTCCCCATCCTCTCCGGCAGCTGGAGTTATTACTGTTTTTTATTTAGCCATTCTGTTAGGTATGTAGTGCTATTGTGGTTTTGATTTGCGTCTCCCTAATGGCTAATGATGTTAAACATCTTCTCAGGTGCTTACTGGCTCTCTGTCTGTCTCCTACAGTGAAATGTCTATTCATGCTGCTTGCCATTTTCTACTTGGATTGGTTTTTTAATGTTGAGTTTTGAGAGCCCATTATATATTCTAGATCAAGTGCTTTGTCAGATACGTGATTTGTAATTATATTCTCCCAGTCTGTAGCTTGCCTTTTTACCTCTTCACAAAGTTTTTAATTTTGATGAGGTCCAATTTACCAATTTTTCTTTTTATGGATCATGAGCTTGTTGTCAACTCAAGTGTGTGACTTTAACATAACGGAGTAAACCCTGCAGACAATCCACGCAGGCAAGAAATAGTTTGGATTACCATACCCACCCCGCATTCACATATAAAGATTTAACAGTTATCTTAACTCAGAATTTAACATTTTAAAACAAACAGAACTTTAAAAATCATTTTTAAACCAAGCTTTAAAGATACTATTTCAGAGGCTACACGTGAAAAGTAAAGAACTGAGGTGACAGTTGAGATGGAGCTGCCCTTTAATGCTCTGGCTCACCTGTGACTGAAACCTTCATGACAGATCTGTTGGATGGCAGGTACCAATGGCTAAGTGTACTATACAGGCTGAAACTCCCACCTGTCCCATCCTTTATCCCAAAGGGGTATAATTTGGTCCATGGTGTATCTGAACCTAGCAATTCAGGTTATAAAGGGGTCAGTTAAATTTATATATTTTAAGAGAAAGTTATTTCCCAAGGAATTCTTAAATTCTCCAGTTGATTTTCTCCATGTTTGGACAACAGGTATAAGAGGCGGGATGAGGATTCTCCTTCCTCGTGTCTATGCATTCGTCTTTGTTATTTGCCCTAAAATAACACATCGAGAATTCCCAGCGAATGGAGGCTGTCTCAGATCAGGTCTCCCAGAAGCAGAGCCTGAGACAAGGATTTGTGTGCAAGTGATTTATTGAGGGAGTGCTCTGAGGAGGGAGAGTGAGGGGGGTGGAGGCAGGATGGGGTCCCAGCAGGAGTCTGGCTTCAACCTCCTCCCAGGAGAGCTTCTGAGCATAAATTGCACCACAGAGTAGAGCCCAGCCTGAGGCAGTGGCTGGGAAATATGTATCCATCAGTCACTGGCTACCGGCTGGGCCAGGTGGGGACATGAGCGCAGGTGGCATAACCTCCCAGGCTAAGAGATTTCCATCAGGCTGAGGGCGCCAACAGCATCCACCACCAGGATCTTAATAATCACAGAACTAGTATTAAAAATACACAGACTGTTAACTCTCCCACTTAACCAGTTGCTTCTCTAAGCCTTCTGCTACCCTTAGATTGCCTCCTCTGTCCTGTTTCTGTCATGATCAAGGGTTGCTCAGTTACACGGAAGCTCAAGATGAATGCAACAGAGGTGCTTGTCGCCCCCCCCACCAGCAATCTCCTGGTGGGTTGCAGCGCGCAGCTCTCTGCTTCTACCTGTGGGCTGGGCGGGACCCAGAAATACTGCATCCTCAGTTACCTTGAGGTGGGTTGATTCTTTACTTGTTGGGACATGATTTAGTCAGTGATGTAGATTTTTCCAAGTACATCTAGGGCAGTCGAGACAACAGTAAAAAGGAGACAGCACGCTTTCCGAAACATCAGAGATACAAGTGCTTCAATTCAACATCCGGGAAAACTTCCCTGATCAGAGAAAAAGGAAAATGGGCTTCATCTATTTCTTGTTACCTTTAGAGTTAGACAGAAAGCGCTTTTTGATTCAGTCTTTGAAGGGAATACTGTACAATATACTGTTCTGCTTGGCTGCCTTAGTGACTCTCATGGAGTGGACTTAATTGACTAGTTGGGTGAAGATGGAAGATCCCTCAGGGCCACAAGGCTATTATGCTGAACGTGAGTTCTCACTGCCCTGCTTCAGGTGGAGATGGAGCTGGGGCCGACTTGGAATTGTCTACAGTTCCATGCTACTTGGAAATTTTCTTGTCTAGAGACTATCAAATCCTGATGTGAACATATTTTTGTGCCTTTTTTTCTTAAAGACCCATTTTATTAAAGGACCAGTTGCTTTTTTTTTCTTCCCTGGGCTCTGAAACAAGCATCCAAGGTCATCTGAGTATCATACCTGCTGAAAAGCCCAAGGCAATCACGTCAACCGCTTAACTGAGAGGATGTTCAGGAAGGAAGTTGGATATAAGCCTAATGTTAGTGGCCCAGGCTTTTCCATGTATTGTTCGTTTAAGGCAACTCCCGGAGGCTCTGGGAAAGGCTTTGTATTCTCATTTGTTTCTAGTAAAAATAAGGTGATTCTAAATAAGTGGAGACAATACCTGAATGTCGAGCCCTGGCCTAAGTCTGGGAAGTACTTGTATAAGAAAGCAAATCCTCTACATGTGCAAGGAAATGACACAATAGTTTTGCTCAGTTTTAGGTCAGGTGGGATGGAAGGCCCTTCAGGTAACTTCCTGAAGTCCAGGTCCTCTGGACAAAGAAGTAGCTCCCAACTGTAGTACTAGAAACTTTCCAACACTGGCATCACCCCTCTTGTCCTTCCACCATTGGCATTTGCTTAAGTTGTCATGAGCCATTATACTCTGATGATAATTAGAAATTGATGTTCCTGGATTGCAAAGTTACACCAAAAATAGAAGTAAATCAAACTGCAGAGCTTCTTTGGTCTAGGTAATCACAGAAATCTTCATCTTCAAACTGGAAAAAAAAACCTCAAGATAGCTTCTGGCTGACAAAGTATTACAGGTGGGACTACAAGTACTAGTTACGTAAACATTTGCCTGGCATGGAAGAGACTTTTTTTTCATCCATTGTCTAGCAAAGAGCTATCAGGTGAAACATTCTCTTCCGAATCTTCAAGTCAACATTGACTCAGAGTGCTACCCAAGTTGGACCTCCCATATCTAGTTGCCGCAACTAAGCATCCTCTGTAGCCATTTCCATCAAAGATTGTGCTTCGAAAA
Source organism: Neophocaena asiaeorientalis asiaeorientalis (assembly GCF_003031525.2). Classification (NCBI taxonomy): domain Eukaryota; kingdom Metazoa; phylum Chordata; class Mammalia; order Artiodactyla; family Phocoenidae; genus Neophocaena; species Neophocaena asiaeorientalis. The sequence continues at coordinate 497,895 of NW_020172993.1, read as the reverse complement.
TGTTTACAGGAAAAAAAAAATGACCCACAATCAAAATGGCCCTTGAAGTTAGACATTTTCCCCAATAATTTTCATAGTATTACTGAAATGAAGTCTTGACACCTTTTAGTGGAATCACAGGGTTCCTGCTGCTCTTTTAGGACAGATCTGGGGCAAACCTCCCTCTAGGCAGAACTGAAGTTGCTTGTATGAGTCCTTAATTTCCAAAGGGCATTTTGGTTTTCTCCAAGTATAAGGCTTATGGTGGCCCATGCTTCTAAAAAGATTTTATAGATCTCTTGAAAGGCTGGTTTACTTTGACAGACTCTAGCTGACATAGTCATGAAAATCATCATGCATTTGTTCAACAAAAGAGGTGGGCCCGGTCAGATCGTGTAGGCCCTTGTAAGCCATGATCAAACATAAAATCAAACACTCGCTGAATACCTACCAGCACATTTGCTGTTGTGGGCAATTTCCAATATGGAAATGGAAGAAATAGCTCCTGCTTCCTGGAAGCTTTGCAAAAATGATCCTCCAGAGTCCCACGAATATTAGCCAGGAACATCTGTGCAGACCATTGGCAGTCCTTTGGAAATCTTGGGAGATTTCCCCAGGAGTTTTAAGTAAGTAGAGCTACAAGTGGATGCATTTAATTAAGCAAACTCAAAGGCCAATCTTGACTGTTATAACCTTTGAAAATCCATCCCAAGCAAAACTAGTTCCAATTAACTAAAACCTTCTAGTCTGCAAGACAAGAGGGTGGGTCTCTCTGTTGTGAGTTTAATGAAAATCTTTTATAAAATCCACATGTGTGACGTAAAGATTTTGGCCCTGGAAGCTTTTATGCCAAAAATAATGTCTGAGAGGGAAAGGATGATGGTTGCAGATAAACTAATGGCCAATTATTTCATTAATTTCTTCCTAATTCTTTTTTTATATAGCTATTTGAATTTTATTTTTTTTAATTTATTGTTGGCTGCGTTGGGTCTTCATTGCTGCACATGGGCTTTCTCTAGTTGCGGTGAGCAGGGGCTACTCTTCATTGCGGTGTGCGGGCTTCTCATTGTGGTGGCTTCTCTTGTTGCAGAACTCAGGCTCTAGGCACGAGGGCTTCAGTAGTTGTGACATGCGGGCTCAGTAGCTGTGGTTTGCAGGCTCTAGAGAGCAGGCTCAGTAGTTGTGGGACACAGGTCTAGTTGCTCCGCAGCATGTGGGGTCTTCCCGGACCAGGGCTCGAACCCATGTCCCTTGCATTGGCAGGCGGGTTCTTAACCCTTGTGCCAGCAGGGGAGTCCCTAATTATTCTTTTTTTTTGGCTAAAGAGAGTCATTCCAACTCAATAGTATATCCTAATTATTTTTCTATAGTTTAAAATAACCTCCAGTTCCTCTGCCCCTTGTATGAGAAAAATTATTAGTTCTACATAAATCTGCATTTTTGTCCCAAGTGTATAAATTTATAAAATTTCTAGGTCACATCTTAATTTTGCTTATTTTTGTAGTTAAATGCCTATTGATGGAAAAATTGATGTCTTGTTACTTCCTCTACTTTCTGTTTTTAGCCAGACTGAATGAAAAATATAGTAAGTACAGCTTGTTTTTAAATTCATATCAACAATAAGTAATGATGATTCTTTATTTTTAATTTTAATGATGTGTGTTCCAGGGGGAACAAAAATGCCTCATCTGTGACTCCAGATTTCCATATGATCCGCACGCCCAACCCAACAGCCACGCCACTGAGAATGTAATCCCAAGTTTTGAAGCAGATGGAGAAGAAAAATGGTGGCAATCAGAAAACGGTATGATTAAGTTCCATTCCAATTTTTTATTCCTTCAAATTTTTTGTAAGGCACCTTTCACTCTATGATTTTGGCACTATCACAGCAAGCAGTTATACTGAAATGAAATAGTATCCACTGAGAATGTAAAACCTTGTAAAAAAACAAAATTTAATTTTTTAAGAAAGATTATTTTCCTCTTGAGAAATCGAAGTATTTTTTAAGCACATAACTCAATGTTTCACTTTTTCTGTGGTGGGAAAGAACATAGCTCTGCATCCTCTTGTTCTTTGTTAAAAAAAAAAAGTTATGAGGTGTTGGTAAATTAAGCCATATAGAAAACACACTGCTGTAAACAGAAATAATAACCCAGGGGAAGTCTGAGAGTTAATACCATGTGCTTTTTCCTTTTCCAACTCCTGAAGGGAAAAAGAGAAAGGACATTTTATTTCTTACTGTAAGCCAAAGATTTTAATATAAAAATTGAATTGAGAGGGAGAGTTGGCTACTCACTGCAGTTCTTTCTTTCCTGGATTGATGCCCTTCCCTGTTCATGAATAACTGTGATACTGAACCTCACACCGGCCCTGACCGTCCTTATTTCCTAGACACCACTGTAAGTTTGGACCTGATCGGGGATTTCTTGTTTCCCACCCCAGCCTTGGGCCTTATGTGTTTAATGCAGCTGGTTGGGTTATATTAAATGATGGGCCCTCTTCAACACTGGTCTGGAGCCCTTAACCCAGAAAAGGATTCCATTGCCACATCTCTGTATGTTGCACCTTGGGATACAATTCCTCTCTTCTGTTCAGATGCCTAAACCTATTTCCCTTCGGGGATCCTAGACCATGAGAGGGGAGTGTGGGAATAATCATAATAGGTAAGATCATTTAGGGCAAGCATCATACGAGGCTATTTTTTTATGTCACCTATTGGACAGGGACATGATTGGTGTCTATTAAATGCTGGTTCATTTTGGATCCTAATGATTGGTCTGTCATTGGACTCTCCTTAGTGAATGTTGGTGGGTTTTGCCACACTGACGGATGTGGCCATTTTTGCTTCACAGCTGCTTTGACCCACACGTCCAGCATTCGTTCCACGTCTCCTTACAGAAGGAATGCCCTTCGGTCAAAGCTGACTACACAGAAGATGGGTTCTCAACCAAGAACTTTAGACAGGGGACAAGAGATGTCCTTTCCAGAAAGAGCTAGGAGCCCTTGACACAGAGCCTGGAGTGTGGCTGCTCTCTCGGCAGCAAATCCTTCCCCAAGCCATTCAGCCTAGAATGCTAAGCTGCTCCCCAAGTCACCACGGTGCAGCCACTGTTCTCTGGAACTAGACTGTCCAATACTGTGGCTCCACACATGGCTCCTGAGCATGCAGAACATGGCAAAACCAAACTGAGATGTACTGTGAATGTAGAAACATCCTGGATTTCTAAGACTTAATTTTGAGAAAAATATATGTGTAATAAAGCACTACTAATTTTTTAAAAGTTGACTATATATTGAAATGAGAATATTTTTCATATATTGGATTAAGTATATTATATATCTCATATATGACATAAATATATATGATAAATAATACATTATATCATGTATGACATATATAAGTAATATTCAACATATTATATATATGTATTATAAATAATTTATAATATGTATAATAAAGTATTATTTATTATATTTATTATTAATAAAGATAAATAATTTCTCCTTCTTTTTACTTTAAAATGTGGCTGCTAAAAAGTTTTAAATGACACATGGAACTCATATTCCCATCGGACAGTTCCACTCGAGAGCGGCTTCTGTCACGTCTGGATTGGGGTTGATCCTCTGTGTCCGTGCTAGAGCTGGATGGCAGCTATCTCAGTGCAAAGTCCTGGCCAGGATGCTTTGGGCTACAATCCATGTGTTCTCTTTGGACACCTAAGTATATCTCCCTTAGGAGATCCTAGACCATGAGAAGGGAGTGTGGGAATCGTCATAATATATAAGCTCATTTAGGGCAAGCATAATATGAGGTTGTCTTTCTATGTCATCCATTGAACAAGGACATGATTGGTGGCCACAGAGGAACCCACAGACCCTCAGTCCCAGGGAAATAATCCAAGCTGGGTTTTCTGCTAAGTGACAATACAAATAGTTCAAATGCTTTTTTGCAGCTGTTGGAAGGAAAGGGTGTTTGCCATGCTGTGCCTGCTAGCTTATGTTGAGTCAAGATTTGAGGTCAAGGAATTGATCCTTCTCTTTCCACCTCTGGGGAATGTCCGGGAACTCCCTTGGTGGTACGTAATGCTGCCACACAGTGGCCGTGTGCATTGCCACCGAAAGGTGGATGTGGGCACAGTCAGGGGAAAACGGGTATTACCTTCACGTGGACCTTCTCCTGGGCATGGGTGGCTTGGGAAACCACTCCAGCAGACTAGGCAAGAGTGTTGATCACCAACCATGAGATTTCAAAGGGTTTCGTTACAGACAAGCCACAATGAGGGATTAACGTGATAAACAGGGGTCTCTCAAAATCACTGATTTTCTTTCTGGTTTTTCCTTTAGGTCCTGATCGTGTCAGCATCAGACTGGATCTAGAGGCATTATTTCAGTTCAATCAACTTATTCTGACCTTTAAGGTACAGATGTGTAGGCTTGCTGTCCCCTTATCTATTTACCAAATGCTTGGTATACCTACAATTTTGCTTCCTTGCTTCCCTACAGAGAACAAAAAGCTGTTTAAATTCAACTGAAGCTTTGTCATCTGGGTTTTTGTTCTTGAATGAAAAACAGAAAACCCTCTGCTCATTAATAATTTATGTAGATTAAGCATAAAAATAAAATAAAATCTTGGAAGATACAGCAAAAAGGAAACCTCCAAGCCCTGGGTTGATAGAGATTACAAGAACTAGAAAGATAATTTTTGACATAAGAGGGCAGGAACTGGAAATTATTTAGGGAAAAATTGTGATCAAAAGAGGAAGAAAATTTAAAGGCTCTTTACTGAGATTAGGTAGATGCCAGAGAAAATCCTGTACTATTGTCATTCTTTAATCATTCATCAAAATTCTAATTTTGCCGTCAAGCCTGGAGCTAGGTTTTGGTAATAAAAAAGGAACATAAGGGGCTTCCCTGGTGGAGCAGTGGTTGAGAGTCCGCCTGCTAATGCAGGGGACGCGGGTTTGTGCCCCGGTCCGGGGAGATCCCACATGCCGCAGAGCGGCTGGGCCCGTGAGCCATGGCCGCTGAGCCTGTGCATCTGGAGCCTGTGCTCCGCAACGGGAGAGGCCACAGCAGTGAGAGGCCCGCGTACCGCAAAAAAAAAAAAAAAAAAAAAAAGAACATAAAACTAAATGTTTTAAAATTTAAAAAAGAACCCAGTCTTTGCCTTCAAAGAGCTCACAGTCTAGTCATGTATACAAACATACATATAATACATATGTTATATATACACACACACATACATATATAAATTTGAAATTATAATGCCAAGTGACAAGTGCAGAAATAGATGTATGATTAGAATGCTGGGGGGTTCATTGACATGGCTAAGATGGCTCTGGGGAGTTGGTAAACTTCATGGTGGATTTTGAAGTATGTGTAGGAGTTTGCCAGAGGAAAAGCATTCTAGGCAAAGAAAAACCACATGCAAATTGCTGTAAAATATCTGCTACACTGCCTTTTTTAAAAATGAGTATGCTATCTTGCTTCAATTAATAATTCACAGAACCATAAACAATTTAAAAGTGGAATTCGATTCTGGGGCAAAGCATGTGCTCATAAATACTCGCCCGCCTGTTAGAAAGAGATTTCGGTGTTTTCATGGTAGAATAGATTTTTTTGTTTGTTTGTTTTGTAAATGTATTTTATTTACTTATTTATTTTTGGCTGTGTTGGGTCTTCGTTGCTGTGCGCGGGCTTTCTCTGATTGCGGTGAGCGGGGGCTACTCTTCATTGCGGTGCGCGGGCTTCTCACTGTGGTGGCTTCTTTTTTTTGCAGAGCACGGGCTCTAGGCGTGCGGGCTTCAGTAGTTGTGGGTCGCAGGCTCCCTAGTTGTGGCTCGCGGGATCTAGAGAGCAGGCTCAGTAGTTGTGGCGCACAGGCTTAGTTGCCCCATGGCATATGGGATCTTCCCGGACCAGGGCTCGAACCCGTGTTTACCGCATTGGCAGGCGGATTCTTAACCACTGCGCCACCAGGGAAGCCCGGTAGAACAGATTTTTAAAGATACAAATAAAGTTTTAAAAAATGGAATTTGCAAATGGAAACATTCAATCTGGAGTGGGTAATAAAATCAACTTTTGTGAGGTATGACAAGTTTAACTCATTTTTCTCCTAGACTTTTTGGCCTGCTGCAATGTGAACTGAATGTTCCACAGACTATGGACACACCTGGAGAGTGTTCAAATATTTTGCCAAAGACTGTGCTACTTCCTTCCCCAACATCACATCTGGCCAGGCCCACGGAGTGGGAGACCTTGTTTGTGACTCCAAATATTCGGATATTGAACCCTCCACTGGTGGTGAGGTAGCATTTCCTTCCTTGGATTTCTTTGCCATAAATGAAACCTATTTTTGTTAATGTGGTTAATTGAGATGCAAACAATTTAGGTAGTGTCTACTGAAATTGAACTTGAGCTGAATGTGTCAGAATGAATGTGTCTGGATTGAAATGAGTCCTGAATTCATCTTCTATTCAGATGAATTATAAATACCTTATAAGAAATCATCCTGTAGAGAAGAGTGCTGTACTTGAAGGTAAGCAAGGGCTAAAATGCAGCCTGGGCACCAGAGGAAGGAACATCTTTTTCTAACCCTTGTAAAGGAACCACAGAGGCTGGCGGCAGCCCTGGATTAGTTGTCTCAGCTCCGTGCTCTGTAAGTCCCCACCCACGTGGCATCTGCCAGGAACTTCCTCAGAGCAAAGCTGGTGATGGGCAGAGGGTCAGGGGGTAGGAGTGTGCTTGGGAGATATGACCTTATCAGCTAGACTAGAAGGAAGAGTGGCAGAAGGCAGGTCCAGAATCCCCCGCCAGATCTAAATTGATGATGACTTGCTGAATAGTGACCCCATCACTCCACCCCAACCCAGCAGAGGCGCCCTTTCACCAGTGGTTATCAGCACTTCCGTCTACATGGACCACTTGTGTGTAAAGAGCCAGAATGACTGTTTAACAACCTTCCTTCATTTTCATTCTTGGTATTTTTATTCATATGAGAACCTGTTACTGACCAGGGTTCTTGGCCTTCCCCAATCAATAAAAATTGACTAGAGGCCAGACAAGAAATTCAGGCAAGACTTTATTGGGGCCCCTGTTGCAGCAGGGGGGAACGAGAACAAACAACAGTTTCCCCTGCTTGCTCTCTCCCCAAGGGGGGGACAAGCTTGTTTCTTATAGGGGGTGAGGGTAGGCTGTGTCCAGGGGTCGGGCCAGAGGGGTGGCTTAGGTGTTTTGCCCACCTCTTAGGTAGTGTTGCGTGCAGGGGGCACGCACAATACCGTGTTTTTGCTCCAGGCTCTTCAAAAGTGGCAGTTGGGTTTTTTGGTCTCTTTGTATCTTGCGGGCGCAGTTATTTTTAGTCCCATGCAGTTTCTCTGTATTTTGTTGCTGGAGGAGAGGTGTGTTCAGGTGCAGGCACTGCAGCAAACGGTCCCAGGTCCCAGCTTGTCTCAGACCCAAATGATAATCTGCGTTTTACACCAGGTGGGAAGCAATGGCTCAGCCTTCTTGTAAGGTCAGAATCTCTTCCTTAAGAGTATATTTAACAATTATGTTTTTGGGGTAAAATACTCTATATTAACCTACCTTTGTTTTACAGGTTGTTATAGAAGTTTTGGATCCCAGCTTTGAAATAGAAAACCCTTACAGCCCCTACGTCCAGGGTATGAATTGCTTTATATTTTTCATACCAACTCCTTTTCTAGAATTTCACGTTAGGGAAATTCCTTGTTATTTCATGTCTAGGGAACATTAAGGGGATGTCAGTCAAGCAGGGTGCATTGAACCCATCCAACCTAAATGCACTTCGATTCGTTAATTTCATTATTTTCCTTTCTCTAGACCTTGTGACATTAACAAACCTGAGGATGAACTTTACCAAACTCCATACCCTCCGGGATACTTTGCTTGGAAGGACGCACAATGATTCCCTTGATAAATACTACTATGCTCTGTATGAGATGGTGGCTCAGAAAGCTGTTTTTGCAGTGGCCATGCTAGCTAATGTGGCCCAACACAGAAGCTGAGCGGAGAAGTTTTCAGCCCTCCCGGAATGGTGAGTTGCAAACCTGAAAGTGTGGCTGGCTCTCCCATCTTCCCTTCACTGTCTTGGTGCTGAATGTAGATCAGACTCTGTATGTGGGGATCAACAATGTTGTTTCATTCAACCTGGCCCGTCAGGCCATTCTGGGGGTCTTCGGTTCTCTGGACAGAGGTTCTTGTGGATTCTGCCACATGTGGGCATCATTCAGCTAATGGGGAGAACTTATAATTTATGATTTCAAGATAGTCCGTTTTGCTGTCTTTTGTTTATTGGTTTTTTAGGGAATGGAGATTTGCTAGGGATGACCCGTAAGTTCACATGCGTTGTGTCATAAAAACATATTGAAGGTCTATCATGTGAGAGCCTGTGCTCAGTGCCAAGGTGTCTGAGTGACATCTGATGCTCTGAAGATGGTCACCCCAAGTAACGCACTACAAATGACTCTATCTTAAGCAGTGCAGATCTTCTCCATTCCTGGGACTAATCGTAAAAGAGTAATGTAGCAGAAGAATGGTATTTTTTTTTTTTTTTTTTTTTTTTTGCCGTACGCGGGCCTCTCACTGTTGTGGCCTCTCCCGTTGCGGAGCACAGGCTCCGGACGTGCAGGCTCAGCAGCCATGGCTCACGGGCCCAGCCGCTCCGCGGCATGTGGGATCTTCCCGGACCGGGGCACGAACCCGTGTCCCCTGCATCGGCAGGCGGACTCTCAACCACTGTGCCACCAGGGAAGCCCCGAAGAATGGTATTTTTTGCAGGGTCCTGGGGGTGTGTCTAACTCAACAGTTTTGAACTATTGGTCATAACAGACAAGGCTGGATTCAGGCTATTGCATCTTCCCACCTAGACACCTCTGTGTTTCACTGGAATTGGAACTTTTCCCTGGGAACATGGACACGGAGGGCATTTTGTGAAAAAAAAACAAGAGAATCACATACCTTTCTCTAGTTGCTTTCTGGTTTCTAGTTCCCTCTTTTCCTTGATGCTCCTAAATCACCCCATACACGCACACGCACGTGCACACGCACACACACGTGCACACGCACGTGTACACACATACTCCCCATCCTGGCCCTCATTTTGCCAAAGGCTGCAAAATGTGTGTTCTGTGTTCCCTGAAATTAGAATTCAGAAATGCAAAAACATATAGGTGTTCAATAAACATCTTAAATTTTTTTTAATTTAAAAGCTAGTTAAGCAAATAATAAAAGATAGTCAAGGCTGGTATTGTAACTAACAGATGGGAAACTAAGACCCAGAGGGACCCTGTGGCCTGGTACGTCATTTTCCATTTAAAGAACCCCAGCGTCCTCAAAGCTCTAAGATAAGCCCTGTGTTCACACCATTTATCTTCCTCACACATGCAGGTTCATGGTCGGTGCATCTGTCAGCACAGTACAGATGGCCCGAACTGTGAGAGGTGCAAGGACTTCTTCCAGGACGTTCCCTGGAGGCTAGCCGTGGGCCCCCTGGACAGCACTTGCCGAGGTGGGTGGACCTCCGCTCTCAGCATACACCGAGTTTCCTTATATGAGCTCCTTACACGATCTCTGCTTTTCCTTCTTTTGGAGAACATTTAGTTTGTGTCTGTGGAGCTGCAGGCAGCACAGGTGGTGAACCCCTGTGGCTTACAGCTCCAAATGTGTGATAGCCTCATGTCTCCCAGTATCTCACATAGAAGAATCACCAGCTTCTCAAACCTTTACACCAAAAATTCACATTAATTTGAAGAACGAGACAATATGCATGTTGTGTGGCCCCTTTGCAGAGGAGGGGCATAGCCATGAAATGGTAATATCTGTGAGGACGGTGCCACTCCAGGAATGTGGTGACCCCTAGAATGGGTACAAAGATCCCCACTGTTTTCCTGAATTATCACACACTCAATGAAGGTGACTTTGAACCATATGTCAGCTAAGATGAGAAATGAGGTCCAGAATGGAGTTGGACAGGCTATTGTATTTTTTATAAAATATTGAGGCTGATAAGATAGGAGGGCGTTTTGTCATGTGTTTGCTGCCTCCGAATTTTGATGAACTTCCAAATAAACCTGTTACCCAGTTTCTTTTCCCAAATATGGGGAAAACAGGATTCGAAGGAGAGGTTGTCAGATGAGCTTTTATGGAAAAGCCCCATCCGTGAGTGTCACAGTGGATAAGACCCAGCAAAACGTAGCCAGAGATTATGCTCTTTACAGGGAAAAACCCAACGGGATGAACAGCATAGACATTACCACAAAGACGCACAAATCCCTCTAAACAGACTGCCTTTCCTTCCGACACTCTGGCTGAGCCCCTGATGGGAGGAAAACAGCCTGCAGCCCCCCTTCCATCAATTCTGCCTTAGAGAAGCAGAGGCTGGCTGGGCCCAGCTCTAGCATCCGATCTGGAGAATCCAGTAGTACCATACTGTAGAGTATACGATGTAAAAAATTCCGATTTACAAAGCCCGAGTCAGTAAAAGTATTCTTTACGCAAGGACAACAAAAATACTGCATGCTAGGGCTTCTAGGTCACCCAAATGATTTAGATTTGTTCGCTTGATTAAAAAAAAAAAAACAACTAAATATTAAACATTTCGGGAACACATTTTACAGAGAATGTATGAGCAGAATCGGAGTACTAGAAAGATCCTTGAAAGCACCTATTTTAAGCCTTTGTATATTTGGTGAAAGAAGGCGGGGTGGCTGAAGAAAGCGGAGGAGGGGAGAATGGGTGATGGAGCGTGGAGCCACCATCCTGAGGATGCTCGTCCCTGAGACCTTGGCGAGTCTCTCGTAACTCCACTCGGTTCTCAGCTTGTCGCTGTAACGGACACTAACCGCTGTCACTTCGACAAGACCATGTACCTGGCGAGCGGGAGTCGCAGAGGGTACGTGTGTGACGGCTGCCGGCACAACACCGAGGGCCAGCACTGCGATCGCTTCAGACCCCTTTTCTACAGGGACCCCCTCAAGGCCATCTCGGGTCCGTACGCGTGCATTCGTGAGTCCCCAGCCTCTGACCCATCCTCTCCCCTCATCTGAGCAGACACTGATGAAGCTGGTGTCCCTGGGGCCGTCAGCCCACCCTGGGTTCAGCGGCGTCTCCTAACTGCCCTCTTGGGGGTGGGAACTGCAAAATCGCTTCGGCTCTGAGAGCTTTTCTCTCTCTGAACAAGTTGGGCCAGGTAATCCAGGTCCGTCCTGGTGGTCTTGCGGCCGGGGCTTATACTGATGATTCGGGAAACTGTTCTGAATTCAACCAGGATGGGGCGATGGTTTCAGAAGAGGCCACATGTACCTGCGGTGTCAGCTCAAGGAAGTAGCTAGAGAAACTGGCTACAGCATTTGGCTGTAGGTGATTCAAATTTGCTAAGCTATTACCTCGTTTCGTTTGTCTTTTTTCAACCTTTAAAAATCTTTCCTTTTATCTTTAATGTCAACTTTTTTTATATATATATATAAAATAGAGCTAGCTATTTTCACCACTAGCTTTGTGAAAATGTAATATCTTACCCTCTCACCTTCAGGCCATTACTAGAACACTACAGCATTGTGGATGGGATGTCCCAGCTGCACACCTGTCCCCTTTGTCTACCCTCCTTCCTAGGGATAAACTCTCATATATTTGGCAATCATCATTACTATGCTTGTTTTTAGGCTTTCACATGTCTTCATCCACAAACAATACATGTTGACATGTTTTCAAACTTGAGATAGATGATATGCTGTATGTACCCTTGAGTATTTCATTCAGCATTGTATTTTTGAGATTTGTCCGTATCATGTAGCCCCTAGTTCTCCCATTTTAATTTCTATATAGAATTCTTCCTTCCTATATATGTAACAAACTCTATTTGTCCATTTTTCTTTCGATGCTTCAGTAAACATTCTTGTACATGTGGCCTTGTGCACATGCACAGAGACTGTCCCTAAGAGTCATACCTAGGAGTGGAATGACTGGGCCATAGACTGTTAACCTTTCCAAGTTGATTCGATAATAGTAAACTGTCCCTTAAGTTGGTATAACAATTAACAGCCACACCAACAGTGTATGAGAGCTCCTGTTACTCTACTTCCTGGCCAACACTGGCTTTTGTCACACTTTAACACTTGGTAATGTGGGTTTTGTCACACTTAATTTTTTTTTAACATCTTTATTGGAGTATAATTGCTTTACAATGGTGTGTTAGTTTCTGCTTTATGACAAGGTGAATCAGTTATACATATACATACGTTCCCATATCTCTTCCCTCTTGTGTCTCCCTCCCTCTCACCCTCCCTATCCCACCCCTCTAGGTGGTCACAAAGCACCAGGCTGATCTCCCTGTGCTATGTGGCTGCTTCCCACTAGCTAGCTATTTTATCTTTGGTAGTGTATACATGTTCATGCCACTCTCTCACTTTGTCACAGCTGACCCTTCCCCCTCCTCATATCCTCAAGTCCATTCTATAGTAGGTCTGTGTCTTTATTCCTGTCTTGCCCCTAGGTTTTTCATGACCTTTTTTCCCCTTAGATTCCATATATATGTGTTAGCATACGGTATTTGTTTTTCTCTTCCTGCCTTACTTCACTCTGTATGACAGACTCTGAGTCCATCCACCTCACTACAAATAACTCAATTTCGTTTCTTTTTATGGCTGAGTAATATTCCATTGTATGTATGTGCCACATCTTAATCCATTCATCTGTTGATGGACACTTAGGTTGCTTCCATGTCCTGGCTATTGTAAATAGAGCTGCAATGAACATTGTGGTACATGAGTCTTTTTGAATTATGGTTTTCTCAGGGTATATGCCCAGTAGTGGGATTGCTGAGTCGTATGGTAGTTCTATTTTTATTTTATTTATTTATTTTTTTTTGCGGAAAGCGGGCCTCGCACTGCTGTGGCTTCTACCGTTGCGGAGCACAGGCTCTGGACGCGCAGGCCCAGCAGCCGTGGCCCTCGGGCCCAGCCGCTCCACAGCATGCGGGATCTTCCTGGACCGGGGCACGAACCCGTGTCCCCTGCATCTGCAGGCGGACTCTTAACCACTGTGCCACCAGGGAAGCCCGGTAGTTCTATTTTTAGTTTTTTAAGGAACCTCCATACTGTTCCCCATAGTGGCTGTATCAATTTACACTCTCACCGACAGTGCAAGAGGGTTCCCTTTTCTCCACACCCTCTCCAGCATTTGTTGTTTGTAGATTTTTTGATGATGGCCATTCTGACCGGTGGGAGATGATATCTCATTGTTTTGATTTGCATTTCTCTAATGATTGATGATGTTGAGCATTCTTTCATGTGTTGGCAATCTGTATATCTTCTTTGGAGAAATGTCTATTTAGGTCTTCTGACCATTTTTGGATTGGGTTGTTTGTTTTTTGATATTGAGCTGAATGAGATGCTTATAAATTTTGCAGATTAATCCTTCATCAGTTGCTTCATTTGCAAATATTTTCTCCCATTCTGAGGGTTGTCTTTTCATATTGTTTATGGTTTCCTTTGCTGTGCAAAAGCTTTGAAGTTTCATCAGGTCCCATTTGTTTATTTTTGGTTTTATTTCTATTTCTCTAGGAGGTGGGTCAAAAAGAATCTTGCTGTGATTTATGTCATAGAGTGTTCTGCCTATGTTTTCCTCTAAGAGTTTGATAGTGTCTGGCCTTACATTTAGGTCTTTAATCCATTTTGAGTTTATTTTTGTGTATGGTGTTAGGGAGTGTTCTAATTTCATACTTTGACATGTAACTGTCCAGTTTTCCCAGCACCACTTACTGAAGAGGCCATCTTTTCTCCAGTGTATATTCTTACCTCCCTTATCAAAGATAAGGTGACCATATGTGCGTGGGGTTATCTCTGGGCTTACTATCCTGTTACGTTGATCTATATTTCTGCTTTTGTGCCAGTACCATGCTGTCTTGATTACTGTAGATTTGTAGTATAGTCTGAAGTCAGGGAGCCTGATTCCTCCAGCTCCATTTTTCTTTCTCGAGATTGCTTTGGCTACGTGGGGTCTTTTGTGTTTCCATACAAATTGTGAAATTTTTGTTCTTGTTTTGTGGAAAATGCCAGTGGTAGTTTGATAGGCATTGCATTGAACCTGTAGATTGCTTTGGGTAGTAGAGTCATTTTCACAGTGTTGATTCTTCCAATCCAAGAACATGGTATATCTCTCCATCTATTTGTATCATCTTTAATTTCTTTCATCATTGTCTTATACTTTTCTGCATAAAGGTCTTTTGTCTTCTTAGGTAGGTTTATTCCTAGATATTTTATTCTTTTTGTTGCAGTGGTAAATGGGAGTGTTTTCTTAATTTCACTTTCAGATTTTTCATCATTAGTGTATAGGAATGCTAGAGATTTCTGTGCATAAATTTTGTATCCTGCTACTTTACCAAATTCATTGATTAGCTGTAGTAGTTTTCTGGTAGCATTTTTAGGATTCTCTATGTATAGTATCATGTCATTTGCAAAGTGACAGGTTTACTTCTTTTCCAGTTTGGATTGCTTTTATTCCTTTTTCTTCTCTGATTGTTGTGGCTATCATTGCTTTAGGTGTAAGGTTAGGTTGTTTGCGATGTTTCTTGTTTCTTAAGGTCGGATTGTATTGCTATGAGCTTCGCTCTTAGAACTGCTTTTGCTGCATCCCATAGGTTTTGGGTCGTCGTGTTTTCATTGTCATTTGTTTCTAGGTATTTTCTGATTTGGATGGAATGTCCTATAAATATCAATTAAGTCCATCTTGTTTAATGTATCATTTAAAGCTTGTGTTTCCTTCTTTATTTTCATTTTGGCTGATCTGTCCATTGGTGAAAGTTGGGTGTTAAAATCCCTTACTGTGATTGTTTTACTGTTGATTTCCCCTTTTATGGCTGTTAGTATTTGCCTTATGTACTGAGGTGCTCCTATGTTGGGTGCATAAATATTTACAATTGTTATATCTTCTTCTTGGATCGATCCCTTGATCGTTATGTACTGTCCTTCTTGGTCTCCTGTAATAGTCTTTATTTAAAATTCTATTTTGTCTGATATGAGAATTGCTACTCCATCTCGCTTTTGGTTTCCATTTTCATGGAATATCTTTTTCCATCCCCTCACTTTCAGTCTGTATGTGTCCCTAGGTCTGAAGTGGGTCTCTTGTAGACAGCATATATATGGGTTTTGTTTTTGTATCCATTCAGCCAGTCTATGTCTTTTGGTTGGAGCATTTAATCCATTTATATTTAAGGTAATTATCGATATGTATGTTCCTATTCCCATTTTCTTAATTGTTTTGGGTTTGTTATTGTAGGTCTTTTCCTTCTCTTGTGTTTCCTGTCTAGAGAAGTTCGTTTAGCATTTGTTGTAAAGCTGGTTTGGTGGTGCTGAATTGTCTTAGCTTTTGCTTGTCTGTAAAGGTTTTAATTTCTCTGGCAAATCTGAATGAGATCCTTGCTGGGTAGAGTAATCTTGGTTGTAGGTTTTTCCCTTCCATCACTTTAAATATGTCTTGCCACTCCCTTCTGGCTTGCAGAGTTTGTGCTGAAAGATCAGCTGTTAACCTTATGGGGATTCCCTTGTATGTTATTAGTTGTTTTTCCCTTGCTGCTTTTAATATGTTTTCTTTGTATTTAATTTTTGAGAGTTTGATTAATATGTGTCTTGGCGTGTTTCCTCTTGAATTTATCCTGTATGGGACTCTGCACTTCCTAGACTTGATTGACTATTTCCTTTCCCGTATTAGGCAAGTTTTCAACTTCAATCTCTTCAAATATTTTCTCAGTCCCTTTCTTTTTCTCTTCTTCTTCTGGGACCCCTGTAATTCAAATGTTAGTGCATTTAATGTTGTCCCAGAGGTCTCTGAGACTGTCCTCA
>NW_020172993.1:480889-481168 GCF_003031525.2 Neophocaena asiaeorientalis asiaeorientalis | reverse complement strand
TGTTAGTATTTGCCTTATGTACTGAGGTGCTCCTATGTTGGGTGCATAAATATTTACAATTGTTATATCTTCTTCTTGGATCGATCCCTTGATCGTTATGTACTGTCCTTCTTGGTCTCCTGTAATAGTCTTTATTTAAAATTCTATTTTGTCTGATATGAGAATTGCTACTCCATCTCGCTTTTGGTTTCCATTTTCATGGAATATCTTTTTCCATCCCCTCACTTTCAGTCTGTATGTGTCCCTAGGTCTGAAGTGGGTCTCTTGTAGACAGCATAT
>NW_020172993.1:421494-480572 GCF_003031525.2 Neophocaena asiaeorientalis asiaeorientalis | reverse complement strand
CATCACTTTAAATATGTCTTGCCACTCCCTTCTGGCTTGCAGAGTTTGTGCTGAAAGATCAGCTGTTAACCTTATGGGGATTCCCTTGTATGTTATTAGTTGTTTTTCCCTTGCTGCTTTTAATATGTTTTCTTTGTATTTAATTTTTGAGAGTTTGATTAATATGTGTCTTGGCGTGTTTCCTCTTGAATTTATCCTGTATGGGACTCTGCACTTCCTAGACTTGATTGACTATTTCCTTTCCCGTATTAGGCAAGTTTTCAACTTCAATCTCTTCAAATATTTTCTCAGTCCCTTTCTTTTTCTCTTCTTCTTCTGGGACCCCTGTAATTCAAATGTTAGTGCATTTAATGTTGTCCCAGAGGTCTCTGAGACTGTCCTCAGTTCTTTTCATTCTTTTCTCTTTATTCTGCTCTGCAGTGGTTATTTCCACTATTTTATCTTGCAGGTCACTTATCCGTTCTTCTGCCTCAGTTATTATGCTATTGATCCCTTCTAGAGAATTTTTAATTTCATGTGTTGTGTTGTTCCTCACTGTTTGTTTGCTCTCTATTTCTTCTAGGTCCTTGTTAAATGTTTCTTGTATTTTCTCTATTTCCGAGATTTTGGATCATCTTTACTATCATTCTGAATTCTTTTTCACGTAGACTGCCTATTTCCTGTTCATTTGTTAGGTCTGGCGGGTGTTTGCCTTGCTCGTTCATTTGCTCTGTTTTTCTGTCTTCTCATTTTGCTTAACTTACTGTGTTCGGGGTCTCCTTTTCACAGGCTGCAGGTTCATAGTTGCCGTTGTTTTTGGTGTCTGTCCCCAGTGGCTAAGCTTTGTTCAGTGGGTTGTGTAGGCTTGCTATTGGAGGGGACTAGTGCCTGTGTTTTGGTGGATGAGACTGATCTTGTCTTTCTGGTGGGCAGGTCCACATCTGGTGGTGTGTTTTGGGGTGTCTGGCCTTATTCTGATTTTAGGCAGCCTCTCTTCTAATGGATGGGGTTGTGTTCCTGTCTTGCTAGTTGTTTGGCATAGGGTGTCCTGCACTGTAGCTTTCTGGTCATTGAGTGAAGCTGGGTCTTGGCCTTGAGATGGAGATCTCTGGGAGATTTTTGCCGTTTGATATTACGTGGAGCTGGGAGGTCTCTTGTGGACCAGTGTCCTGAACTGGGCTCTCCCACCTCAGAAGCACAGCCCTGACACCTGGCTGGAGCACAAAGAGCCTGTCATCCACATGGCTCAGAATAAAAGGGAGAAAAATTAGAAAGAAAGGAAGAGCGAGAGAGAAAGAAAGATAAAATAAAATGAAATAAAGTAAAATAAAGTTATTAAAATAAAAAATAATTTTTAAGAAAAAAAGTTTTAGAAGTGTAAAAAAAACCAAAATGGACAGACAAAACCCTAGTTCAAATGGTAAAAGCAAAGCTATACAGACAAAATCACACACAGAAGGATACACATACACACTCACAAAAAGAGAAAAAGGGCACAAAATATATATATTGCCTTGCTCCCAAAGTCCACCTCCTCAATTGGGGATGATTCGTTGTCTATTCATGTATTCCACAGGTGCAGGGTACATCAAGTTGATAGTGGAGATTTTATCCGTTGCTCCTGAAGCTGCTGGGAGAGATTTCCCTTTCTCTTCTTTGTTCACACAGCTCCCGGGGTTCAGCTTTAGATCTGGCCCCGCCGCTGCGTGTAGGTCGCCGGAGGGTGTCTGTTCCCCGCTCAGACAGGATGGGGTTAAAGGAGCCGCTGATTCGGGGGCTCTGGCTCACTCATGCCGGGGTGAGGGAGGGGCACGGAATGCGGGGCGGGCCTGCGGCGGCAGAGGCCGGCATGACGTTGCACCAGCCTGAAGCGCACCGTGCGTTCTCCCAGGGAAGTTGTCCCTGGATCCCGGGCCCCTGGCAGTGGCGGGCTGCACAGGCTCCCCGTAAGGGGGGTGTGGATAGTGACCTGTGCTCACACACAGGCTTCTTGGTGGCGGCAGCAGCAGCCTTAGCGTCTCATGCACGTCTCTGGGGTCCGTGCTTTTAGCCGCGGCTCGCGCCCATCTCTGGAGCTCCTTTAAGCAGCGCTCTTAATCCCCTGTCCTCGCGCACCAGGAAACAAAGAGGGACGAAAATGTCTCTTGCCTCTTCGGCAGGTCCAGACTCTTCCCCGGACTCCCTACCGGCCAGCCGTGGCACACTAATCCCCTGCAGGCTGTGTTCCCGCCTTTATTTTTTTCTTTTGCCCTAACCAGGTACGTGGGGGGTTTCTTGCCTTTTGGGAGGTCTGTGGTTTTCTGCCAGCGTTCAGTAGGTGTTCAGTAGGAGTTGTTCCACGTGTAGATGTATTTCTGGTGTATCTGTGGGGAGGAAGGTGATCTCCGTGTCTTACTCTTCCGCCATCCTGAAGCTCCTCCACGCTTAATTTTTGCTAACGAAATAGTATCTCATCATTAATTTGCCTTTCCCTACAGGACTGAGACTAGGGAGAGGCAAGAAAACACCTAGGTCCCCAAATTTAAGGACACTGTCACTCTGAGTCATGTGAGTACACGGCTGACAGCAAGTGCCTCCTAATTGTGTGCCCTGGGCACCCCGCTTGCCTCACTCTCACCCCAGTAGTGCTGTAGATTGTTGTTTAGAAAGATACTCCAACCTGACTTCAAATGCCCAGTGTGAGTTACTGGGTCCGAGATCTTAACCCTACTGGCAAGCTAACAGGTTAGCTTGTTATTGTTTCATGGATGCTGGCAGAAGACATGAAACTCCTGGATCAAAGACAGAGGACTTTATTGCTGATGGCACGGTAAGCAACGAGATGTTTGTATCTGTGTGAGTTCCCATGTCCCCAAGGCCCATGGGGCAACTCAGAGGATACCATCTGGATCCTGCACAGCTAATGAGCTTACGTTACAGCCCAGGAACACTGAGTTTGGAGAATTCATTGCTTTTATAGCAAGTGGAAGCAAGCCCGTTCTTTTTCTGGGGGAAAATGTTACCTCATCCCTCAAGGTAGCTTACTACAAACACAATGTGGAGAAATGGCCTGAGCAAAGAGCCATCAAGGCCTTGCATTGTTAACACACTCAGCAACACTGTTCAGATGCCCAGGACCCATGGTAGATGGCCTCTCCCGATACCCAGAAATCCTGCTTCTTAGGCTGTATCGTCAGTATAATGTTATTTTATATTGGTGGCAGGCGGAACTTGCTATGAGACTCCAATTTCAAACTTTATATAATCATAATACATAAATTGAAGTCTTGAGCAAAAGTAAATCAGTAGACACCCAAATACATGCAGTGTCCTAGATTTCAAACGTTAAATATTCGTGATGTGGAATTAGCATAAATGAAGGTTTTTTTGCTCAGATCACTCAGTGGGTAGCTGATTGTATAAAAGTTTACCTTACATGACCTGTTTGAAGTAATACAGGATCCTCAGAAAATATATTTCTTTAAATCAGTGTCCTAGGTGTCATATTTTTTTTAACCAGAATCTGTGATCAAACTCCTTCTGTCTCTCTCTGTGTCTCTGTTTCTTACTCTGTCTCTCTCTCTCACACACACATATACGTATACAACCTTTATTAATGTTTATAAAGCTCTGCATTTGTAAAAGAAGATGAAATTTCTCTCTTAGATGGAATCAGGAAGATAGGGCTTTTTTAAATTAATTTATTTTTGGCTGTGTTGGTTCTTCGTTGCTGCGTGCGGCCTTTCTCTAGTTGCGGTGCCTGGGTTTCTCATTGCGGTGGCTTCTCTTGTTGCACAGCATGGGCTCTAGGCACGTGGGCTCTAGAGCACAGGCTCAGTAGTTGTGGTGCACGGGCTTAGTTGCTCCGCGGCATGTGGGATCTTTCTAGACTAGAGCAAGGCTCGAACCCGTGTCCTCGTGCTGGCAGGCGGATTCTTAACCACTGTACCACCAGAGAAGTCCGAGGGAAATACAGTTTTGAAACAGATAATATAGGAGTCTGGAAAGAGATTGGAAATAACTAAACCAAATATTTCACATGTATCAACCAGAGTCTCGTTCGTTAAGAACCACTTAGTATTAACTTGATGGTGCTTTTGGAGGAAAACAAGGAAAGAAAACTAGTACCTCTGATATGAAATTAAGAAACCATCCTTTGTAAGTAAGGAATTTCTTGAGGAAAGGCAAATGAGGAGCTTGTAAAAATGACCATTATGAGACTTCCCAGTTTCTCCCAGTTTACCTAAACACATGTTTATGTGTGTGTGTGTGTGTGTGTGTGTGTGTGTATACAAATGACGTGTATTAAGACTGACCAGTGTTCTCATATAAATTTTCTCTAAGTTATCCTAGTTTGAGCCTAAATGTTTACATGATCAGCTTCCAGGCCTAAGAGATGACAAATTTTAAGTCTTCTGTGATTTAAGACACAGTCAAATGTGACACAGAAAAAACAAATATTTGGTAGACTCCACCGCTGATAGTATAAGTTTGCTGGAATTGCGTGCCACCAAGAGATTTTATTGGACTTCTACTCTAAATACCGTACATAGGGTTATTTCAAAGTAAATGTCCCAAAGAACATTTCTGTGTATAATTAAATTATACTCTGGAACTCACTGCTGACCCTTTGGAGTGTCTCCCAAGTAAAGCTGAGCTTTTCCCCTTTCGGCTACTTACAAAATAAACTCAGTTTGTTGCTCCTTCCTAGAAGCAACTGGCTTTGATTAGAAGAAAATTGTGGGCTTTTTTCCCAAACTTAACAGAACCCAGTGTTGGTTTTCCACAGTAAGATTTTTGTCACCAGTCACAATCCAATAACAAACAATTGAAAACCAAAAGAGGACTTCCCTGGTGGCTCAGTGGTTAAGAATCCACCTGCCAATGCAGAGGACATGGGTTCGAGCCCTGGTCCGGGAAGATCCCACGTGCCACAGAGCAGCTAAGCCCGTGCGCCACAACTACTGAGCCTGCACTCTAGAACCAGCGAGCCACAACTACTGAGCCCACGTGCCACAATTACTGAAGCCTGCATGCCTACAGCCCATGCTCCGCGATGAGAAGCCACCGCAATGAGAACCACGCACACTGCAATGAAGAATAGCCCCCCCTCAGCGCAACTAGAGAAAGCACGCGCGCAACAGTGAAGACCTAACGCAGCAAAAATAAATATATAAAGAAAGGAAATTAAAAGATTCTGTCAGACAACTGTTTGCTTCAGTGTTTCCAGACTGGATTTTTTCCACTAAACTCACTAATAACCTAACTGGTGGTTATGTAAACATTGCTTTAGACTTGAGGGGTTTGTTTTTATTAGTCCAAAGCAAACATGTATAAATCTTACATAATGGTTTCTTAGAATCAGGATATTCATTTTTTTCATCTTTATTTCTTTCCTTAAAAGTGGAATCCCTTGGAAACACAGCACCAAAAAGATACAAGAGACCTTGAGGGTCATCTGATGTCTACCAATGCACTTGTCCTGTATACCAAAGCCACAACTAGTGCTGTGCCAGCCCCTGTCTGGACGCCTCCAATGATGAGAGGGTCACTGCTCTATTGGGAAGCCTTAACTGTTAGAGATTCCTTCCTTATACTCAGTCAAGCTCTACCTTTTCTAACTTCTACCCTCTGGAGTTGTTTGTACTCTCAGCATCCTTTTTCACATGACGTTCCTTCTTTTAGTTGTTTGAGTTTCTACTGGGAAAAAAAAAAAGTGGGGAAGGTGGTTACTTTTTGTTATACCTTTGCTACAGATGACTGTTTATCTCATTTCCCAGAATCTCTTCATCCAAGCTTTTGCCCCACCAACAGATTTCCAAAAATAAAGATTTGAACATTTCTTATTCCTTTTTCTTTCTTGTAGGTGCTCCTTCCAAGATGAATCAAAAAGAATGATAGCACTTACCCTTGCAGCATATTTTTCTGTGCTGGCAAAGGACAGATTTACTTTATTAACCATGTTTCAGAGATTTGGTCGACATTTTATGTGATGTTTTTCCCTCTATGTCATGTCCCTTTATAGTGAATGAGATCAAATATATATGATATATATTTCATTACAGCATCCCACTCTTATCTCTTGACCTTATTTTCACCTTTTAGAGCCTTTTAAAAATTGAGGTGAAATTCACATAACGTAAAATTAACCATTTAAAGTGAACAGCAATTCACCAGCACAGTGTTTTGCACCCACCATATGGACTTAGCTCCATAACATTTTCATCACCCCCCAAATAATCTAATTTTTAAACTGAGATATAATTGACATATCACATTGTATTAGTTTCAGGTGTCTCACATGATTCATATTTTTTCTCTTTTAATTTTTAAAATAAATTTATTTTCGGCTGCGTTGGGTCTTTGCTGCTGCGCGCGGGCTTTCTCTAGTTGTGGTGAGCAGGGTCTACTCTTCGTTGCGATGTGCGGGCTTCTCATTGTGGCTTCTCTTTGTTATGGAGCATGGGCTCTAGGCACACGGGCTTCAGTAGTTGTGGCACGTGGGCTTAGTAGTTGTGGCTCTAGAGAGCAGGCTCAATAGTTGTGGCACACTGGCTTTGTTGTTCCGCGGTATGTGGAGTCTTCCTAGACCAGGGCATTGGCTGTGGATTCTTAACCACTGTGCCACCGGGGAATTCCACATGATTCATATTTGTATGTATTACAAAACAATCACCACGGTAATCTAGTTAACATCCATCATCACACATAGTTACAGTTTTTTCCCTTGTGATGAGAACTTTTAAGAACTATTTTCTTAGCAACTTTCAAATAAACAATACAGTGTTATTAACTGTAATCGCCATGCTGTACGTTAAATCCGTGACTTATTTTATAACTGGAAGTTTGTACCTTTTGACCCCCTTGACCCATTTCACCCATCCCCACCCCTGGAAACCAGCAATCTTTTCTCTGCATTTATGAGTTTGGTTTGGAGGGTTTCTTAAGATTCTACATATAAGTGAGATCATACGGTATCAATATTTGTCTTTCTCTGTCTGATTTATTTCACGTAGCATAATGCCGTCAAGTTTCATCCATGTTGTTGCAAAAGGTAAGATTTTGTTCCTTTTAGGCTGAATAATATTCTATTGTATATATACCACATTTCTTTATCCATTCATCTGTTGATGGACACTTAGGTTGCTTCTATGTCCTGGCTATTGTAAATAGTGCTGAGGTGAACATTGGGGTGCATGTGTCTTTTTGAATTAGTATTTTCATTCCCTTCTGATAAATACCCAGAAGTGAAATTGCTGGATCATATGGTAGCTCTATTTTTAATTTTTTGAGAAACCTCCATACTGTTTTCCAAAGTGGCTGCACCAGTTTACATTCCCACCACCAGTGCCAAAGCGTTCCCTTTTTCCTACATCTTTGACAACACTTGTTATTTCTTGTCTTTTTGATAACAGCCATTCTAACAGGTGTGAGGTGGTATATCCTTGTGGTTTTGATTTGCATTTCCCTGATGATGAGTGATGTTGAACATCTTTTCATGTACCTGTTGGCCATCTGTATGTCATCTTTGGAAAACTATCTGTTCAGATCCTTTGCCCATTTTTTCAAGTGGGCTGTTTGTGGGGTTTTGCTATTTATTTATTTATTTATCTAACATCTTTATTGGAGTATAATTGCTTTACAATGGTGTGTTAGTTTCTGCTTCATAACAAAGTGAATCATGGGGCTTCCCTGGTGGCACAGTGGTTGAGAGTCCACCTGCCGATGCAGGGGACACGGGTTCGTGCCCCGGTCGGGAAAGATCCCACATGCCGTGGAGCGGCTGGGCCCGTGAGCCATAGCCGTTGAGCCTGCGCGTCCGGAGCCTGTGCTCTGCGGTAGGAGAGGCCACAACAGTGAGAGGCCCACGTACCACAAAAAAAAAAAAAAGAGTGGGGAGAGGGGGCAACCTTGTCTTGTTCCTGATCTCAGTGGAAATGCTTTCAGTTTTTCACCATTGAGGACAATGTTGGCTGTGGGTTTGTCATATATGGCCTTTATTATGTTGAGGAAAGTTCCCTCTATGCCTACTTTCTGGATGGATTTTATCATAAATGGGTGTTGAATTTTGTCGAAAGCTTTCTCTGCATCTATTGAGATGATCATATGGTTTTTCTCCTTCAATTTGTTAATATGGTGTATCACATTGATTGATTTGTGTATATTGAAGAATCCTTGCATTCCCGGAATAAACCCCACTTGAACATGGTGTATGATCCTTTTTATGTGTTGTTGGATTCTGTTTCCTAGTATTTTGTTGAGGATTTTTGCATCTATGTTCATCAGTGATATTGGCCTGTAGTTTTTTTTCTTTGTGACATCCTTGTATGGTTGTGGTATCATGGTGGTGGTGGCCTCGTAGAATGAGTTTGGGAGTTTTCCTCCCTCTGCTATATTTTAGAAGAGTTTGAGAAGGATAGGTGTTATCTCGTCTCTAAATGTTTGATAGAATCCGCCTATGAAGCCACCTGGTCCTGGGCTTTTGTTTGTTGAAAGGTTTTTTTTTTTTTTTTGCGGTACGCGGACCTCTTACTGCCGTGGCCTCTCCCGCTGCAGAGCACAGACTCCTGACGCGCAGGCCCAGCAGCCATGGCTCATGGGCTCAGCTGCTCTGGGGCATGTGGGATCTTCCCGGACCGGGGCACAAACCCATGTCCCCTGCATCGGCAGGCAGACTCTCAACCACTGTGCCACCGGGGAAGCCTGTTGGAAGATTTTTAATCACAGTTTCAATTTCAGTGCTTGTGATTGGTTAATTGATATCTAGTCTGATAGCATTGTGGTCAGAAAAGATACTTGATACAATTTCAGTTTTCTTAAATTTACCAAGGCTTGACTTGTGACCCAAGATATGATCTATCCTGGAGAATGTTCATGAGCACTTGAGAAAGGTGTGGATTCTGTTGTTTTTAGATGGAATGTCCTATAAATATCAATTAAGTCCATCTTGTTTAATGCATCATTTAAAGCTTGTGTTTCCCTCTTTATCTTCATTTTGGCTGATCTGTCCATTGGTGAAAGTGGGGTGTTAAAGTCCCCTACTATGAATGTGTTTTTGAGGTGTCTGTGGCCTTATTATGATTTTAGGCAGCCTCTCTGCTATCGGGTGGGGTTGTGTTCCTGTCTTGCTAGTTGTTTGGCATAGGGTGTCCTGCACTGTAGCTTGCTGGTCGTTGAGTGAAGCTGGGTGCTGGTGTTGAGATGGAGATCTCTGGGAGATTTTTGCCGTTTGATATTTCGTGGAGCTGGGAGGTCTCTTGTGGACCAGTGTCCTGACGTTGGCTCTCCCACCTCAGACACAGCACTGACTCCTGGCTGCAGCACCAAGAGCCTTTCATCCACACGGTTCAGAATAAAAAGGAGAATAAGCAGAAAGAAAGAGGATAAAAGAAAAGAGAACAAAGTAAGGTAAAATAAAATAAAGTTATTAAAATAAAAATTATTAAGAAATATTTTTTTAAAAAAGTTAACAAACAAAAAAAACCGGACGGATAGAACCCTAGGACAAATGGTAAAAGCAAAGCTATACAGACAAAATCTCACACAGAAGCATACACATACACACTCACAGAAAGAGGAAAAAGGGAAAAAATAATAAATCTTGCTCTGAAAGTCCACCTCCTCAATTTGGGATGATTCGTTGTCTATTCATGTATTCCACAGATGCAGGGCACATCAAGTTGATTGTGGAGCTTTAATCCGCTGCTCCTGAGGCTGCTGGGAGAGATTTCCCTTTCTCTTTGTTCGCACAGCTCCCAGGGTTCAGCTTTGGATTTGGCGCCGCCTCTGTGTGTAGGTCGCCTGTGGCGTCTGTTCTTCGCTCAGCCAAGACGGGGTTAAAGGAGCCGCTGATTCGGGGACGCTGTCTCACTCAATATGCAGGGAGGGAGGGGTACGGAGTGCAGGGCGAGGCTGCGGCGGCAGAGGCCGGCGTGACGTCACACCAGCCTGAGGCCCGCCATGCGTTCTCCCAGGGAAGTTGTCCCTGGATCCCAGGACCGTGGCAGTGGCGGGCTGCACAGGCTCCCCAGCAGCGAGGTGTGGAGAGTGACCTGTGCTCGCACACAGGCTTCTTGGTGGCAGCAGCAGCAGCCTTAGCGTCTCATGTCCGTCTCTGGGGTCCGCGCTGTTAGCCACGCTGGAGTCTTGCTATTGAATTGTATGAATTTTTTATATATTTTGGATATTAATCTCTTTCCAGATATATGATTTGCAAATATTTTTTTATATTTGGTAGGTTGCCTTTTCATTTTGTTGATGGTTTCCTTTGCTGTGCAGAAGCTTTTTAGTTCATTCCCACTTAGTTTTGCTTTTGTTGCCTTTGCATTTGGTGTCAAATCTAAAAATCATTGCCAGGACCAATGTCATGTAGTTTACTGCATATGTTTTCTTCTAGGAATTGTATAGTTTCAGATCTTACAATCAGGTCTTTAACCATTTTGAGTTAATTTTTGTATATGGTGTAAGATAATGGTTCAGTTTCAGTCTTTTGCATGTGGCTGTCCAGTTTTCCCAGCACCATTTATAGAAGAGGCTGTCCTTTTTCCATTTTATGCTCTTGGTTCCTTTGTCATAAATTAATTGACCATACATGTGTGGGTTTATCTCTGGGCTCTCTATTCTATTCCACTGAGTTATGTACGTTTTTATGCCAGTACCATACTCCTTACTCCTTTGATTACTGTAGGTCTATAACATGGTTTGAAATGAAGAAGCATGATGGCTCCAGCTTTTTTCTTCTTAAGATTGCTTTGGATATTTGAGGTTGTTTGTGGTCCATACATATTTTAGGGTTGCTTGTTTTATTTCATCAATCTATTCTTAACATGCTGTTTTCATAATAGCACACTGTTTCTGGTCCTCTTCCTTTACAGTCACTTTATATATATATATGTCTCCCCAGAATTATTCAATATTTTCCAAGTCCAGAGATGTGGGAGATATTTCTGAGCAGTCCTTGCTCTCTGGTCTAATTATTTGAACATATTTATTGATTTAAACAAACTAAAATAGTTATAGTGAAGGTAAAATGGTACACTTATATTTCAAGGTTCCCACAGTTTGCAGTTAACTAAGATAATGCATGTCTGTCTCCCCAGCTTGTGAATGTGACACTGATGGGACCATTTCGGGTGGCCTTTGTGTGAGCCGCTCTGATCCTGACTTGGGGTCTTTGGCCGGCCAGTGCCTGTGTAAGGAGCCGAGTGCGACCGATGCAAGACCAACCACTACGGACTGACCGTCACCGACCCCTTGGGCTGTCAGCGTTAAGTCAACAGGGCCTGGGCCGCCAACCTGGATGCATTTAAGGCTTGGAGCTGCCTCTGTCACGTCTAAAATTTGGTCATTGTAAGTACCTGAGTCCTACCAGCCTCTGGATTTTTTTTTTTTTTTAAGTGTACCAAACCTCCCACAAATTTTAGTAAGTTAGTGGAGAACTTTTTTAGGTGGTTTGCTGAGTTTATCATGAAGAACCAACAGGGGGTGCTCACATTTTCGCTGCTGGAGCAAACACGGGGGGAAATGCCAAGAAATTTAATGCCAAGTTATGAAAACTTAAAAAAAAATCCTCCACTAGGAGTCTACTCTACAGATTTGTTAAATTACATTATGCATTTTTGCATAGGTTGATGACTTCTTAGGCAATTTTCAAGTGGGGGGGTTTCTTTTTATTTTTTTAAATTATTTTTTCCCTCTCACACTGATTTTAGTATTGTCTTATGTTCTCTGTCAAAGAAAAGGAAAGAAAGAAGCAAGGGAAGTGGCTGTGGGAAAATAGAAATAACCTCAGAGTTTTCTGGGGCCAAATGGGGAGGTCATTGGCTCTAGGATCACAGAAACTCAGGGCTGCCTGGGGTCTCACAGAGCTGCTAATTCCACAGAGCATCTGGGTTAATTATTTCCCTTTGGTCATAGTGTCATGCTCTGTGGTTTTGCCTATATAAGGAACTGGATTATTTGCATGTTTAGAAAGCAGCAAGATGAATCATTCTGTTAAAAAAAAAAAAAAAGCTCTTCTTTTTGGACTTGATGCAAAATTAAATTTCAGCATAATGAATTATGTAATTTCCTATTATACCTTTCAGTACTCCTGGCATTTCCCCTGGTTCACTAACCTTATGCCCTCCAGCAAACGGACCAAATGTTGGTTTTTTGTTTTGCTTTGTTTTTTCTTTTGTAAGAGATTTAGTTACACATAATTCACACACAGTTCACTTTTTGAAGTGTACAATTCAGTGATTTTTTAGTATATTCAGAGTGTATAACCATCACTACAGTCAATTTCAGAATATTTTCATTACCCCAAAAAGAAATATGAAGAAGCCTTATTCACAACAGTCAAAAGGTAGAAGCACCCCAAGTATCCATCAGTGAATGGATGGATAAACAAAGTGTGGTAGGTAAATACAGTGGAATATTATTCAGCCTTAAAAAAGGAAGGAAATCCTGATCCAGTCTATAATATGGACGGACCTTGAAAACATTATGCTAAGTGAAATAAGCCAGATCCCAAAGGAAAAGTATTGTATGATTCCACTAATATGAAGGATCCAGGGTAGTCAAATCCATATTTTTTTTTTGTTTTTGTTTTTGTTTTTTTTTTTGCGGTATGCGGGCCTCTCACTGTTGTGGCCTCTCCCGTTGCGGAGCACAGGCTCTGGACACGCAGGCTCAGCGGCCGTGGCTCACGGGCCCAGCCGCTCCGTGGCATGTGGGATCTTCCCAGACCGGGGCACGAACCCACGTCCCCTGCATCGGCAGGCGGACTCTCAACCACTGCGCCACCAGGGAAGCCCTCA
The DNA here is from genome assembly GCF_003031525.2 of Neophocaena asiaeorientalis asiaeorientalis. Taxonomy (NCBI): domain Eukaryota; kingdom Metazoa; phylum Chordata; class Mammalia; order Artiodactyla; family Phocoenidae; genus Neophocaena; species Neophocaena asiaeorientalis. Next base: position 467,814 of record NW_020172993.1, on the reverse strand, counting down.
AATCCATATTAACAGAATGTAGAATGGCGGTGGCCAAGGGCTGGGGGGAGGGAGGAAGAATGGGGAGAGATGGTATTTAATGGGGACAGAGTTTCAGTTTTGCAAGAGGAAGAGAGTTCTGGAGATTGACTGCACAGCAGTGTGAGTGTACTTAACGTTGTTGACCTGTACACTTAAAAATGGTGAAGATGGTAAATTTTCTGTTATACGTATTTTACCATAAGAAAGAAAAGAAAGGAAACCCCATGCTTTAGCCGCCACCTCCCTATCCCCCCAGCCCTAGGCAAGCACTAATATCCTTTCTGTTTCTATAGATTTGTCTGTCTTGGACATTTCATACAAGTGGAATCATATAATATGTGGTCTTTTGTGTCTGGCTTCTTTTGCTTACCATCATGTTTTCAAGGTTCACCCATGTTGTAGCAGATATCAGTACTTCGTTTCTTTTTATCGCTGAATAATATTCCATTGTATGGGTATACCACAATTCATCTACTCGTCAGTTGACGGACATTTGGGCTGTTTCCATGCACATTGGCTTTTCCTGCAGGGGAAATACACATCTTTCTCTGATTGCACAATTTCTTAGCCTTTACAACATAAGCGGGATTAGCATTGCCAGTGGGTGGAAGAGAAAGAGGAGAGAGGGAATGGAAAAAAAAAAGTAACGAGGTGCTAAGAAAGAGAGAGGAGAGAAAGGGTTATCATAGGTGCCTCTGCCGGAGAGTGAGCTGTCGGTAATAACGGTGACACTTAGAAACCCTTCCCCTAGTCACCCAACCCAGCCAGCATCATTCAGAATTGTGCCCAGCTCTGCAGCATGCATGACCTCTTGTCTCCTCCTAATTGCCATCCAGTAGAACCACATGAGGGCTGCAAAAGTGTCTGGCACTGCATTTCCTGTGCGGGGTTAAATGCAGTCCAGTAATGGTGCAGCCAGGCAGACAGTGAACTTGGCAGGGCAGGCTGCTCTGTGTTCTCGTGGCCACGTGTTTTGCTCAGTGTAAGCTGTTAAGGACATTTACCAGCGTGGAGAAATCAAAATGAGAATAATTGTGTATGCTGTGCTTTCAGCCTGTGACTGTAACTCCCTAAGGATTATGCCACTCTTGACCTGTGATGTGGAAACAGGCCAATGCCTGTGTCAGTCTCTTGCTACTGGACCACACTGTGAAGAATGCACTATATGTATTTGTCTCTGATTTCGCCTTTAGGGAGTGATGCAGTCTTCTACTGGCATTGCCTAGAAGAGACTTGGTCCTGTTGATTGCTTTCCTTGTCCTATTGTATTTCGGTACTCCCGTGGTAAAAGTTCCCCCCCCCCCCCCCCATCTTTCTGCAGAGAGCTAGTTGTTAAACATTTACTAGCACCGTGACTTTTACCAGTTGGGACAGAATCAACCCAGGCACTGACAGCAATAGTTTTATCCTCTGTTCTCTTGGAAGTACCAAGCAGTAGAATATAAGAGCATTTATCTGGCCCCCTTGTTAAACCCACCAGATCGTGGGGCCTTTTCTTCTGTCTCTTATACACAGTCTCTTTCCCACCTTTACCACTCCATGCCTAAAAATATTTTGGATGAGCTCATTAAAAAAAACAACAACCCTTAGGTTTAAATGTATTGTAGATTCCTGTGGGAAATAAACCCTTGGATTTTTGACAGACTCCACTACCCACTTGAGCATGTATGTCTCAAATTAGCAAAATAAAGCATTTTTCACTCCATAAGAAATGTGTCACGCATTTAGGGAGTTAAAAACCCGGCTCTTTTCTTTGTCCTCTGATCTTGGCAGCCCACCATGACATTTTAGAAAGAAAAAACAAAAATTTAACCTAATAAAAGAACAGTGACCTTGATGTGTCTGAAGAAATGTAGCTGATAAATAAGAAACATATGTCTGTTACGACATAGTTTTGTGCTAATATTGTAGGTTGCTTTACTGAAAACACATGGGGATGGGGCAGAGGAGGTGGGGAAAGAAAGCAAGGAAGTAAATATGTAGAGGGAACTCTGTACGACGGGACAAGTAATCTAGAAGTTTCACGTTGGAAGGTGCTCCATGCCGAGCTCCATGACCGTGAGTGGACAACACAAAAAAAGAGTGCAGAGCTGGTGAACAGATCAACAGAGACACCAGGTCAGATCATTCCAGACAAACCTTAGACACGGGCTGCCTTTTTTCGTTGGCTTGTGAACTGCCACTGTGTACTTAATTGTGTCTGCAAAAGGAAAGTGAGCAGGGGCCGGTGATGGGGGAACTTGTCCATCATGGCTGAGCCGAGGCATCTGCTTGGTACCGCACATCTGTCAGTGGTGCCCTGGATGGTCCCCTGGGGGGCCAACATGACAGCGTACCCTAGAGGGGGTTTTCACAACCCCATCCTGGATAAAGCAGCTCAGTTCACATTGTTTTTGCCTAAACTAAAGTTTGGTTTTGGGAAAAATATCAAAGGCCCTTTGCTGCGTTTTGTAACAAACTATGTCAACTTTTGATATTTAAAATAAATCTTTTTGAGTAAACTGGACATAAAATTTTTCCAAGATGACAACTAAAAGCATACAGATACTTAACCAATTTCAAATGAGAGTTCCGTGCCTACTAAGATGTTAATTCTATCTGAGTTTGTTAAATCGAGATTTGAGGCGGAAGTCTTTTTCTGAGTATTTTACAGTGAATGTCAGACTTAAGAAGTAGCTGTTTATATCTCACCAGCTGTTTATATCAAATAAAGGTCAAGATGTTGCAATGATGACAAAAGTCTTGAATAGAGTTGAGTCTCTCACACAGGGAGAGTATGTTAGCCAAAACAATTATTTATAAGCAAGTGATTCTACCAAACTGTGATATTCGTATAAGATGTTAAAATCAGCCTGAATGATTTTTTTTTTTAGCCCCAAACGTTGCCATAGTGTGTAAGTAAAAATCCCTAGGGATTTTATGGTAAGGGACTGAAAGCAGTTGCAAGTAGGCTAGTCGAAGAATTTCTCCTGGCTGACCTTAGACAACCCAGCTTGAAGCTAACATTGACGCTGTCAGAGGAACTGTGAGATTTCCACTGCATTTCTTTCTCTTTTTTTTATTGGAGTATAGTTAATTTACAGTGTTGCGTTAGTTTCAGGTGTACAGCAAAGTGATTCAGTTACACATGTACATATATCTATTCTTTTTCCGATTCTTTTCTCATTTAGGTTATTGCGGAATACTAAGTAGAGTTCCCTGTGCTATATGGTAGGTCCTTTTTGATTATCCATCGCATTTCCATTCAAAGCAATACATAGACAAACCCCCGTCCCCTTCATTTCAAGTCCTAGAAATGGGAGGTGTGTGTTTTTAGAAGATCATTACCAAGTGCGTAGGCAAGCAAGCTACTGTGTGATTGTTCAGGCTACATGGCTGTTTGCTATGCGTCGATGGAACAGTAGTGCTTTTAATATTACACTTCAGAGCAGCAGATGTCTTGAAGGCTGGAATCCACTGAGCATTTTCTCTTTGTAGGTTGGATACTGGGGACTGGAAAATCACCTCCATGGATGTTCTCCCTGTGACTGTGATATTTGAAGTGCTTATTCCAACGTGTAAGTCAGTAAAATGAATGACGAAGTTTTGTGGCAATATTCCTCACTCCCATTTCCATCCAATAAACAAAAGCACATCTCACTTGGACATGCTTATAGACATAGGTGAAGGAGTTCATTCCATGACAAGCAAAGGGCATTGAAAAGCTGCGATCTTGAGACATTAACGGTAGCCCGACTGATTTCTTTCACTTCAGATATTTCCACGGGTGAGATACCCAGGCAGTAGAACTGTCATCCCGAGGTGGTATGAAAGATGCCTGTAAATGTGTGACCTGACCTGCCTAAAAGTCCAACCTTCTGTCAGCCTGTAAAGAGAGGTCCTGCAGTCTCCTTTGCCCAGTTTTTAGAGCAGAATCAGAGAGCCTCTGAGGAGAGAAGTGGCAAGCAAGGTTTCATTGACCTGGATTTGCTTGTCAAGACTAGACCTGTAGAATGGAGAGAACAAACTTATGGTTACTAGCGGGGCAAGGTGGTGGTGGTATGGTCAGGGGGATGGATAGTTAGGGAGTTTGGGACTGACATGGGCACACTGCTGTATTTAAAATGGATAACCAGCAAGGACCTACTGTATAGCACAGGGAACTCTGCTCAATATTACGTAACAACCTAAATCGGAAAAGAATTTGAAAAAGAATAGATGCATGTATGTGTATAACTGAATCACTTTGCTGTACACCTGAAACCAACACATCATTGTTAATCAACTCTACTCCAATATAAAATAAAAAGTTTAAAAAACAAACAAATAAACAAAAAAACCAGACCTGTAGATCCGTTGTTTCTCCACATCCTCCCCAGGATGGTTGATTGTTGGTTTCAAAGAATGGGTCCAAACCCAAGGGGCATTTAGCCCAACACCCCCAAGGCCCTTATCTTACACCCGTCCCTCCTCCACGTTTTTTTAGGAGGTGGGTTTGTTTTCCCTCAGGTGCTCACCCGAGGATGGGCGGTGTGATTGTCGTCCGCATGTCACAGGTCGCAGCTGCACTGAGCCAGCGCCCAGCTATTTCTTTGCTCCTTTGAATTTCTACGTCTACGAGGCAGCGGAAGCCACACCACTCCAGGGACTGGCTCCTTTGGTTCGTATTTCATGGACTCTCTTTACTGACTTCATTTGAAGCGGTGTGGGTAAATACACACACCCTTGAGATCGTGGGTAAGTTACCCGGAAGAGAGTGGTTTTGCCCACAAACACAGCAGAGTGGAACTGCAGATTCTATAAAGTCTTGAGGGCAGAGTCTGCATTTTGTTCATCTTTGTATCCCTGTTCTGGCACAGAGCCGAGTGTGAATTGCATTAAGTTGTGATGAAATGGACTTGAGTTTTGCTCTTTCAAGGTACCCATCAGATAGAATGTGTTCATTGAGCATTTCCTGGTCTGTCTCCCTGACAACACTGTAAACCGTGAGAGGGAAGGGAGGATGTGTACCCCATCGCCTCTGTTGCTCTAGTGACAAGCACTGTGATTGGTGCATAGTCGGAAGCCATGGCTCTCTGCTAATGAATGAGTGAATACGGTACTGAGCTAAGTGTAAGATGTGCTCGCTGGCCTCCTGAAGCTCATCTCGGATTAGCAGTCCTCAGTGCTGTTCATAGGAGTGTGTGATTGGAAATGTCGCTTGGTCTGCTTCGTTCCCTACAAGTCAGCAGTCCTGCGGGAGATGCTCCCTAAAAATATTTATCCCAAAGTCTTATGAGGGGGGCAAACCCAGGCATCTGAACCCATCAGAGAAAATACAGGTTAGCCTCCCATGACACTCTTATGCCTTTGAGTCCAGCCACAAGCAGGAATATGACAAAGGAAAAGGCGATGTGAGGCGAACGACTTCAAGGGGAGAAGGCATGTGAAAGTTGATTCTGGAGACAGGATTTGGATAGAAACTTGGGAACTCATTCCAGGTTCCAGTGACTAAGTCTTTTCCTGAGGTCTCTTCCTTATCTGGACACGACTGGTGGGAGGGATGAAAATACCCCTTAAGAGGCTTGAAATTTGCTTTTTTTTTTTTTTTTTTCGGTACGCGGGCCTCTCACTGTTGTGGCCTCTCCCGTTGCGGAGCACAGGCTCCAGACGCGCAGGCTCAGCGGCCGTGGCTCACGGGCCCAGCCGCTCCGCGGCATGTGGGATCTTCCCGGACCGGGGCACGAACCCGTGTCCCCTGCATCGGCAGGCAGACTCCCAACCACTGCGCCACCAGGGAAGCCCGGAATTTGCTCTTTTACTGACTGAGATTAGGGCAAGAAGAGGAGGCTTACACTAGGCTCACAACTGCGGTGGGTGGAGTCAAGATAAAGCGATCCTATGTCTAGATTCTTCTTCATTGCTTTTAGTATTGCAGGTTTATGATGGTAACTGAAAGAAAAAAAAAGCTTTGGGAAAAGAATATTTATATTTAGGCTAAAACTATCATGAAATAATAGGAAAAAAATATATGTATATACAGGTGATCTTGGCCCCTGGTTCCTGACACAGAGCTCCCAAATCCTTTGGACTTTCCTGGGTGATAAGAGTGTCATTTGTTCTGATGAGGTGACTCTGGGTGGGCTCCTGGATGGCTTCAGTATGGTGGCTGGTCATCAGAAAGACCAAGCCATGATTAGAAGCTTGAAACTTTTGCCTCCACCCACCAGCCTCCAGGAAGGGGAGAGGTGAGGGAGACTGAGGTAATGATCCATCACGCGTGTGGGTTGAAGACGCCATCCAATTCCCGAAAGTACTGGGTTCAGAGAGTTTCAAGGTTGGTGACCATATCTGTGTGCTGGGAGGGTGTTGCATCCCAACCACAAAGGGACAGAAGCTCCCGTGTCTGGGATCCTTCCGGTCCTGTGTACATCTTCATCTGAGTGTTTATCTGTCTCCTTCATCATATCCTTTATTATATAACAAACCAGTAAATATAAATAAGTGCTTCCCTGAGTTCTGTGAGCCGTTCTAGCAAATGATCGAACTCAAGGAGGGGGTCACAGGAACCCCCGTTTATAGCCAGGTACATAATGCTGAGCTCCAGGCTAAGACTGGCATAGAAAGGGATTAGTTAGCATCTCTGCCCTCTAGAAGTTTTTAACCATAGCTGATATTTTTCATAGATAGCTCAGGATGGGAGCAGTGCCATACAACAAGGAGAGTCCATAAGTGCATTAGGATTTTGGAGTCACGACTGATCCTTTACGAATGGGCTTAACACACAGGTAGAATCATTTGCCTGAGACCAGAAAGCCATGAGCGTTTCCATTGGTGGATGAGGGGAGAAGACAGTCCAACCAGAAAAGTTCTAAGTAACAGTTCAGAGGAAAAGCAACGCAGGTGTATTTGCAGGTAGAACAGAAAGTTTATATAGGAAAGGGATACTGGAAGAGAAAATTAGATTCTCCTATTAAAGAGGCTAAATTTTCTTGGAGCAATGAGAACTCGTTGAAACCTTCTGAGCAAAGGCATGACGTGATGAAGATTGTCCTCTGTGCCCTTACGGACACCATCCAGGAGAAGTGGAGCCTGGGGTGGAGGGACTCAGGGTGCAGTAGTCCAGACAGGGATGGAGAAGGGGCAAGGTTCAGGGAGAAGAGAAAGGATGGGGATGGAGACATGAAAGGACATGAATCCAAGACCCCAGCTTTCAAATAATTGTTTTAATACTCAAATAGGAGAGCTAAGAAGAATGACAGTTAACTTTGTTGGTGGGTCTTCAGAAAGATATGTATATTTGTATCTACATCTACCTATCTATCTATCATCTCTCAATCACTTGTTTACCTATTATCTGTCATCTATCTATCAGCTATCTGTTCACCTATCATTTACCTACCTATCTATCTAATCTTTCTCAGTCTGTCTGGGCTGCTAGAAATACCATAGACTGGGTAGCTTATAAACAACATAAACTTATTTCTCACAGTTCTGCAGACTGGGAAGTCTAAGGTCAAGTGCCTGCAGATTCAATGTCTGAGACCCACTTCCAGGTTCTTAGATGGCTGAGTCCTCACATGACAAGGGAGCTCTCTGGGGCCTGTTTTAAAAGGGTACTAATCCTAATCACCTCCCCCAAACCCCACTTCCTAATACCATCAACTGGGGATTCGATTTCAACATGAATTTGGGAGAGGGGGAGTGGGATACAAACCTTCAGTCTATGGCAATATCCTTGCTACTCAAAATGTGGTGTGTAGACCAACAATAGTGTCATCACTTGTGGATTCATTAGACTTGGAGGCTCTGAGGCCCCACCCAGACCTATTGAATCCAATCAACATGTTAGCAAGATCCCCAGGTGATCTGTACACAGTTTGGGAAACACTGGCTTGTTATAGAAACTAACTGTGGTCACAAAAGTTAATATTGATTGAATTTAACATGGTACGGCATTTAATGTAGTATAATATAAAGTTAATTCCATAATATGTTTTCTGTATAAAAGTGGTAAAATAGCTTATAATTTTGTGTTACAAGATGAACACAATAGATGAGAGGGAAAAAATGAAGAGGACAAATAAACGTAATGCAGTGTGGCCTGTCCAAAGGGTCCTCATCACAAGGTTGAGGAGCTGGTCGGAGAGCACGGCTGAGAGTCTGAATAGTGACCACAGAGTATGAGGGTTCCTGAAGTTGACTACAGCTGACCTCAAGGCTGCCTGCTCACGATGAACAACCAGGGCACCTGTGAAGTTAAAAACCTTGACTGTAAAACCAACAATGAAACATCAAGCAAACATCGATGTCTAGGGTACAGTGAGAATTTGGAAATGAGCAATTGGAGATTCTAACTGGGTCGGCAGCTGAATGACTAAGGAGATGATATAAAACAGAGTCCCATAAAACCCAGGATTTTAAGGAAACTGGAGTTGCATGAATGCTAGTCTGCTGTTTTAATAGTTTGGTTGGTGGAATCTTGCTATCCCGGTATAATCTCTCATGGGAACGTTTAAGACCAGATTCTGCAAACCATGAGAACTAAAAGAAATTGGTCTGGAGAGTGTTAAAATTACAACATCTAATGATCTTTGAATCTGTATATCATGCATATTGTTAATTTTCAAAACACCACAAAGCCAATAGAAAAGAAGTGCTTTCAAAGTTTAGAATTGCACTGGTTGAGCAACCCTTAAAAAAAAAAAAAAACCCGGGCTTCCCAGGGGGCGCAGTGGTTGAGAGTCCGCCTGACGATGCAGGGGACACGGGTTCGTGCCCCGGTCCGGGAAGATCCCACATGCCGCGGAGCCTGCGCGTCCCGAGCCTGTGCTCCGCAACGGGAGGGGCCGCAGCAGTGAGAGGCCCGTGTACCGCAAAAAAAAAAACAACCCAACACAGAGTTTTAGGACCACTAAAAATTGCCCCTTTTCATAGAGAAACAAAAAATTATAAGCTGCCTCTATGTGTTCTTCCTGAAGCTATTGAGTGAGAATCACGATTACCTTTTAAAGTGTGGTATAATCTGAAACTCTTGAACTCTGGTAAAGTTGGAACTTTTGTTGGTTACTTAAACAGTCGTTTCTTTTTAAGGTACTAGCAACAGTTCTGCCTACGTGTGATGTGTATTTGCAGCAACAAGGAGATGATTTCGTAACTGACAGAGGAAGCATAATACTGAAGAGAAATCAGAAGCAAAGCATTCGAGCAGATGAGCAGAATAAGGTAAATCATTTCTTCAGGGTCGTTGTCTGTTGTACTGTAAGCAAATAACCCGGGTAATGCACTTGGAACCATGCGTGGCCCGTGTAAGTGATCAGCCAGTGTAAGCCCTATTATCCTGGAGAATAGAATGAAGGAAAGGAAGAAGCCAGCCGAAAGTAATTCGAGGCTCTGGGGAAAACTTCAATAGCTTTATTTCTCTACAAAATGAAAATTTCTGGAAAATAAGATTTTGGAGAGTTGAAGAGTCAGACTCTGAATTTACACTTTCTTATCATGTTAGAAAGGAGAGATACAGTATTGAGGAATGGCTGTCTTCCCAGTTGGAGAAAGGACATGCTAATGTCCCTGGGGGTGGTGTGTGACCGTGCCCTTGAATCTGAGATGGATGTAGTTGGTCATTGCTGGCGTGAGTGCCAGGGTGATGCCGCCTCCACAGGGCCCTCCCTCTGATGGCTTCAGAAGGCCAGAGGAGACCTGAAGACCTTGTAGCTAGCCCACTAGCATTCACTTGAGGTCAGGGCCACTTTAGGCCTGTTTGTTTGTTTGTTCATTTGTTATGCCGGGGTCTTTACTGAGCACTCCCGTGTGCATATGCATGAAGGGGCATGTTGGAAAAGCAAAGGAAAGCAGACGTTAGCTGTCTTGTTCATAAACCCAGCAGCTGAAACAGTTCCTTATTCATACGAGACTTTCTCGAGTGGATGAAATGATTGATTGAATGAAAATGGAAATACCTAGACATTAGAGCCTGCCCTTAAGATTGTGGTGGGGGAAATGAGCCACGTATACAAACAATGAATGCATGGCAGGGTGGGGTAAGTATCATATCATAAACAGGTGTACATAATGTGATACAGATTCCACTTAAGGAGAAACACCTCCAACTGAGAGGATAAGAGAAGGCTTCATAGATGGCGTTCTTCCTTCCAGGCCCATGTACACCAAGTCACAGAGGCTTTGCTCTTTATTCTCCTTGTTTCTGTTGCCATGCCACACGCCCATGAAGCCTTCTCTGACTCTCGGCATTCTCAATCTGAAGCCCACCTGAAAGAGAAAAGTAGGGAGTGCCCTTGTTCACCGTGGCAATGATCAGCGAACTTCTAAATTTTACTGTGCGTAAGTATTGCCCAGGGAGATTGTTTAGAATTCAGATGCTAGGGCCTTCCACTTGAGATGCTGAATCAGGGAATGTGAGACTAGTCAAGTTTTTTCAGGTAGCTCTATACACGGGACTATTGTATTGGATAATGCAAATATAGAACATTTTTATTGTAGAAAACTCAATTAGGCAGTATTTGCTCTAGAGCAATGAGGTTCAAATTGGAACCATCAAAGACTTAGGAAAACATGGGTACATTTTGTGAGCTTCTTTTGGATTTAAATATTTGAGGTGTTTGGCACAATGATTTAAAAAAAAAAAAAACCCACACATTTTGGATCATTTGGAGGGAGAAAAGAAATCTGCATGTTTGCCGAGCGCCCCAAGTGATCCGAGTGGTCCCTGGTAGCACTTTGAGAAACACTGCTCAAAGCATCCATGGCCTCCTCTCCTGACTCTTGCCTGAAATGACCACCTCTGTATTACTGACTTGCAAAACTTCTGGTCATCCCTTAAGACCCAATTCAGATTTATCTTTCTCTGACATTCCCTAGCCTGACATCTGGACATAATTAATCGTTTCTATCTCTGGAGTCCCATAGGTCAGTAATTTTCAAACTACAGGTCATGCCTATTAGTAAGCAGGTCATGAAATCAATTGACCGGATCAGTTTAGTACAACAGAAGAATATACAACAAGAGCATTTTTTGGTGAAACTTTTATTTCAGTTTTATATAAATGCGTGTGCGTGCGCGCGCGTGCACTGAGTCACTGTCTTAGGTTGGATTCTCTACGATCAGAGATTACAACAGAGATCTGGGCGCATGTGTTTTACTAAGGAAGCACTCATCAGGAGAAACCTGTCAGGGAGGAGGGCAGTAGGCTGGGGAGCGGGGAAAGTGAGGCAAGGATGGCAGCTAGGCCTTGCCTGAGTCTAGCCTTGCCTGATCCCCTGGGGAAGCTGTGAAGCAGAAATTGCACCACAGAGTTGTCCCCCAGTGAGGCCCCAGGGCTGTCTTCTCATGTCAGGCAGACACGGCTGTAGGCTGCCAGGGCAGATGCAGATCACCTCCCAGGTGAGGTGGCTCACATCAGCCAAGGGCAATTCTCAAGAGAAGGGAGCAGTGGTGAGACATAGCAACCAACAATCCCAGGAGCTGGTGGCGAGATAGAGTGGCCCAGTAAAGGGGACCAGGCAGTACACTAACAGCACAGACTTAAGTTCACTCCTCGCATGCTCAGACCCATGTGCAGGGCCAGGGCAAAATAAAAATTAAAATGCAGGGCCCCCTATTCAGAAATTAGGGAAAGGGCCCTTGAAGATAGTAAAGTGTAAAGCTTTTTACTTTCTTCCATAGTCTCTCTCAACTTGTCAAAATATTTTTATGTGCTATTTAATGTCATCCTAAGTAAAGAAATATTAAAAATTTAAATTATTAACCTGAATTATATTATTTATCTCTATAGCATGCAGTGCCAATTTTAACTGCAAACATAAGAAATTCACGGTCACTGGGAGTGACAATGAGCTTGGCTATTCCTACTTGGTTCCCAAACCCATGCGTTTTCCCTGCTGGGGACACAGCATCACGTAAAGACCATTGGTTTAAGGAGTAAATAACATCTAGAAGAAAACTGCCCCATCTCACAGGGTGTCATTTCCAAGCTCGTGAAACGAATGCATCTTTTAGGGGCCCCATCCCACTGCCATCTCAGGTCAGCATCTTCTGGATGCCATGGTTTGTGTAGGAACAGTGGATCCCAAAGTCACATGACCACTGATACACTTCTTTTACTGTAGAGTGGATCCCTTGGGCTGAGGAAGTTGTGTTTTACGACACTGGTGAATTAGACACTCTTTGAGCTGTCAGAGAGTGGTGCTGACCAAGGCCATAGGGTGTCCGATTCTCACTGTGGGACACCACATGACATCGCCTTAGACCAAGGGATTCAATTCACTATCCTTCAGTATAGGGAGTCAGTGTCATATTTTGTAGAACATCTGGATGGTCCAGATTCTTTGGGGCTATACTGTTACAGAGAGCAGGAGAATTAATAGCTTTGGGGCAAGACTAAATATACACAATCGCCCATCCCAAGCGAATACAAATTGCTTCTGTTTCTTCTTCCTCATGGAGATAGAAGAAAACACATTTTGCATTTCAGTAGCTGCGTATCATGCACCAGGGTGGTGGTAACCGGCTCTGGTTATGAAACTCCTTCCAGCAGGACAGCTGCCAAGTGGGGCTACAACTTAGTTATATTAGTATAAAATTTGTAATGGGGGTATGATATGAGACCCACCACCAAGTCTTGAGAGTGGCACTTTGAGAATGCGTCTGATTTGCAATATTGCTTTTTATTTACTATCTTGGCTTGGTGCTGGTGGGGAGGGCAATGGAGGGTGGGCATTTCACAAGGTTTTACTCGGCCTTTCCTACTATAGGGGCACTAACATCAATGCCAACTGCTAAGCAGCTCCATTCCAATACATATACAAGAATTAGAGGAAACAATCAATGGTTCAGTAAACCCAGAGAACTGACTGTGAAAAGAACCTGAGTCAGATCTCCATTTACTACCTGACCCTCATATGCCCTGTTCTAACAGGGGGACCATGATGGCACTTTGGGTACCTGGTTCTCAGTATCAACTCAGATCCTGTATCCATTAGCCCTCGAAAGATCTAGGCATTTCTGCTTCCCCAATAGACTAGTAAATAAACATAGATCTCTTTGAGAGATAAGTGAGAGAATTGACACTTGCTGTGGTGTTGAAGAGTCTTTCCTCATTGGGACGCAGCCTCTCATTCAGTCACTGGGGTCTGAGTCTGAGAATTTGCTCAGCTCTATAAATTTGGGGAAGGATTATGTCTTTCTGTTGAGGTGGCTGAACTCAGCCTTCTGCCAGTTCGTACTTGATCACTTTGGAGTACACACGTTAGGCAATATCTTGTCGACTAGGAGCATCACGTTCTATTAGTCGTCTCCACAGAAGATTCCTGTAGGTCAGGCCCCCTTGTCTCCTATTCCAGCCTCGCTGACCATTATAATTATACCCATCTCGCTTTTGAGAGTTAAATGCTCCCCAGCCCTTGATAGTCCACGATCCTGTCCACCACACTGATACTGAAGAGCTCAATTTTGTAATGGTTTAGGCTACCAGCCTACAGAGGGTACCCTATCCTCTGCCGCTCAGTGACGCTGGTGGCCCCTCACCAGTGCATTCCTCACCGTCTTGAAAAATGGACAAGGAATATAGTCAGCTGATGGGTTTTCCAGCCTTGCGTCTTATACCCCTTCAAGCATGCCTAGTTCTTTGAGCCTTATAGCCCATCCTCCCCAGCCTGCTACAGCAGTTCTGACAGCTCTGCTTCATTACTGTGGACCACAGCTTTCGCCAAGCATCTCGCAGGGCTCCAGGGCCCTTGCCAGGCTGCTAAATTCTTTATCACCGGTGACCCCAAACCAGCAAACTCTCCTTAGCTGATTTCATATTCTGTCCCCTTGATCTGGCACCCCTCACGATCCATGCCCAGCCATCCTCTCCCAGTTGCTACTTGTTCGTGTTAACCAGGTCCTTCTCGGAGATGCAGCCCTTTCCCATCAGATCATGCTGCAACTTGACCCTAATTATCAGGCAAGTGGTCAGGAGGGGCAGATCCTCAGGAATGCACACGTTTTCTTTTAAGGTGCCTGCATCATTTGAGATTTCTGCCTCGTCTTCAAATGTGGCAGGGATAGAGGTGGGCGAGGATGGAGGGGGGGGCCTCTATTTTCGAATAAGTGTGAGTGGATTACTTCTATAGTCCAAGAGTGCTCAGGAGAACCTCAAGGTTCACGATTCTCACGTGCATCACCCATGCCTCAAGATCCCCCTGCTTCCCTGTGAAGGGAGGGGCTGACTTGGGCATAGGTGACTTACCAGGGCTGAGAACTCAGCCTTCCCTGAAGTTCCGCAGCTCTTCCAATTAAGTCTTGTGGCTGGTCTTGAGCTCTTCCTGCCCTCTCACTAAAGGAGATGAGTTTCTGTAAATGCTGCCGGGGAGCCCTTCTGATTCTCACGCTTGACTCTAAGTTGCTGATCGATCGCCCTGAGCCTGCCATCGTCTTTCATTAAATGTGAATGTTTTTGATGAAACATTTTTTTCATCAAAATGTTGCATAGAGATGAGTTTACATGTATCTCCGTCTCATTTCTTATTTACCTTTCTGTCTCCCACGCAAGATTCTAAACCCTTCTGTGGCTGGGAATCTGTCCTATTCGTATATGCATTCCTGATTCAGAGGTGGGGGTTGAGTTGTTACTAAATGAACATTTGTCAAATGAAGAGCAGTTTGTGGTAGATCACAGAGCAACTTGAACTCCAGGCTAAGTAATTTGGGCATGATGCTCTTGGCAGTGAGAAAGCATTTGAAATGCTTGTTGGCAGCAGTGTGCGGTATGTATTGGACTAGCGAGATCACGGAGAGAACAGCCAAGAGACTGTTGCAGCAATACAGGCAGAAAGTAACAAGAGGCAGCATTCCGGTGGAGGCTGGAAGTGTCGAGAGGCAGATGCAAAAGTCATCAAAGAAGTATTATCTATAGGGTCCAGATGGCCCCAGGCTGACATCCAGCATTGAGACCGGCAGGGCTGCTAATCAATCAAGTGTGTGAGCAGTTTTGTACTTATGTGCCCCCAGGCAGATGGGAGAAGATCATTTCTCATATTTGCATGGAAGAAACATCTAAAAAAAAAATCTGGGTGGGTTTTATCATTGTCACGCACAATTAGGCAAAATCCATGAAGTGTAGGCATGGGAATATTTTCTTGCCCTCCGTATATTAGCCAGAACTCCACAGTCGGATCTGAGAAAAAAAGCCAAGGTCACCAATGTGGAATCACTCAGTACATGACACGTGGAGTACATAATGTACTGGCCAGTGACAGTGCTTTCCAAGTGATTATTCTGTACAGTAACGTATGTTCCAAAGCTGCAGATTCAGCACATTTTTCTCCACTGTATGCTGGACTGTATCCTGGTTGGAATAATTTATTCGGGACTCAGATGGATCATATACACATCAAGAAACCCGTGGGGAAAAAAAAAAGAAACCCGTGGGTTTTGTTTTTGCTTTTCTTCCCCGTGAACTCTTCCAGCCTTTCACTCTAGGCAAAGTTGTGTTTATTCCTCTCTGGCCAGCTGCCTGCTGTTTCTGTCGTTCTCCGAGGGCTGGTTCCTGGGGTGCCTGTTAGGTGGATGGGACCTGGATTTGCCAGGGTTCTCACTGGGCCCGGCTTGAGATTTGCTGTGGGGAACATCCCCATTCCCATGGATTTTGCTGTTGCCATTCGCTATGAAGCTCAGGTACCCTTTACTCCACTTCCACGGTGGTGGTTCCGAGCTGACTGAAATACATTCTCGAGCTAAGTGTTTCCATTCCAATCTTGCCTATGTTCATCTTAACAGGATTTGCAAAAAGTCAAACATCTGGAGAGCATTATAAACCAAAGGGTTTCCTAAAGATATTAAAGCAACACAGCCATACGCACACACGCCTTATTCTGTGGAGAGAAGCTAAAGCTGGGGCTATAGATTTAAGATACTAGTTCTAGGGAAGTGGCGATGGAATGTTTGTATAAGGACAATAAATAACTAAAATAATGCAAATCCTGCCCTCCTGGGACTGTTTTTTCCTAAAAATGTAATAAACCTGTGTAGAGGTTCAGACTCATAGGGATGCAGTACAGGCATTTATTTGCACTTGGATTTTACCAGGAAACAAGAGAAAAGCTAAAAGCAGCCTGCGCTTCTTGCCTGCTACCTTTCTAGCCTTCCCCCACCCTTTGAGAAATATCTAAGAGGAAGAGAAACCAAATTAGAAAAACACTTGACCTAGAGCAGGGGCTCCTAACCCTTTCTTTGTATAACCTTTTCTTTGATGATCTGAAACCCCACAGACCATCTGCCCTGGAAAATATTTTATATGGCTGGGGGTGGCCTCAGAGCCCCCAGAGTCTCTCTAGGGACCACGTTCTGGAAGGGCTCACTTTCTATGGTATGACCAGAGCTGATGATCTGCTTTGAAACTCTTAACATGACATTGTTCTCAATTTCTCACTTACACGTGAAAGGCAAAGGACTTCAGGGAACTTTGACCTGGTGTGTATGACAAAGTCACTTTTTTTTTTTTACATATGTGTATATACACATAAATATATTTAATTTTTGTATAGAGAGAACACATCTCTGATAGCTTTAAAAAGCTTTTCCTAATTGTAAGGCTTCCAGAGTTTAGGTAATTAGCATATGCTCGCTCTCTCTCTCTCTCTCTCTCTCTCTCTCTCGCTCGCTCGCTCGCTCGCTTGCTGTCTAGATATATGTGTGTGTGTATGTCTCTATATATGTATGTATTTATACAGATATGTATAAATAGATCTAATAATATAATAAATAATATAAACTTACATAATGTATATGCACTAATATGAAAGAAATACATCTTTTTGTGAAGGATTTTTTTGTTTCTGTGATCCAGGAACATGATTTTTTTTTAAATATCTTTATTGGAGTATAATTGCTTTACAAAGTTGTGTTAGTTTCTGTTGTACAACAAAGTGAATCAGCTATAAGTATACATATATCCCCATATTCCCTCCCTCTTGAGCCTCCCTCCCACCCTCCTTATCCCACCCCTCTAGGTGGTCACAAAGCACCAGCACCGAGCTGATCTCCTTGTGCTATGCGGCTGCTTCCCACTAGCTATCTGTTTTACATTTGGTAGTGTATATATGTCCATGCCACTCTCTCACTTCATCCCAGCTTACCCTTCCCGCTCCCTGTGTCCTCAAGTCCATTCTCTACATCTGTGTCCTTATTCCTACCCTGCTACTAGGTTCATCAGTACCGTGTTTTTAGATTCCATATATGTGCATTGGCATACGGTATTTGTTTTTCTCTTTCTGACTTACTTCACTCTGTATGACAGACTCTAGGTCCATCCACCTCATTACAAATAACTCAATTTCATTCTTTTTTATGGCTGAGTAATATTCCATTGTGTATATATGTGCCACATCTTATTTATCCATTCATCTGTTGATGGGCATTTAGGTGGCTTCCATGTCCTGGTTATTGTAAATAGTGCTGCAATGAACCTTGTGGTTCATGACTCTTTCTGAATTATGGTTTTCTCAGGGTATATGCCCAGTAGTGGGATTGCTGGGTCATATGGTAGTTCTATTTGTAGTTTTTTAAGGAACCTCCATACCATTCTCCATAGTGGCTGTATCAATTTGCATTCCCACCAACAATGCAAGAGTGTTCCCTTTTCTCCACACCCTCTCCAGCACTTATTGTTTCTAGATTTTTTGATGACGGCCATTCTGACTGGTGAGGTGATACCTCATTGAAGATTTGATTTGCATTTCTCTAATGATTAGTGATGTTGAGCATCCTTTCATGTGTTTATTGGCAGTCTGTATGTCTTCTTTGGAGAAATGTCTATTTAGGTCTTCTGCCCAGTTTTGGATTGGGTTGTTTGTTTTTTTGATATGGAGCTACATGATCTGCTTATACATTTTGGAGATTAATCCTTTGTCAGTTGCTTCATTTGCAAGTGTTTTCTCTCATTCTGAGGGTTGTCTTTTCATCTTGTTTACGGTTTCCTTTGCTGTGCAAAAGCTTTTAAGTTTCGTTAGGTCTCATTTGTTCATTTTTTATTTTATTTCCATGACTCTAGGAGGTGGCTCACAAAGATCTTGCTGTGATTTATGTCAAAGAGTGTTTTTTTCCTATGTTTTCCTCTAAGAGTTTTATAGTGTCCAGCCTTACATTTAGGTCTTTAATCCATTTTGATTTTATTTTTGTGTATGGTGTTAGGAAGTCAGGAACAGGATGATTTAATCGACTCTTTGGGAGACAGAGGTTAAAGATTAGACCTGTCAGGAGTGCCAGGGTTTTTCTCTAGACCCAGGAATTACATCTATGGCCAGAAACAACATTCTTTCTATCTGGATCACAATTCAAACACCAGAGAGTTGAGCCTGAGAACGAACCTCTTCTCTCAACTCCAAAATTCTGTTTTCTGAGCGGGCCGTGGGTTGCAAATTTATCCCATGCACTCTCCATTAGGAATATGTTGGTGCATGCATCCTCGCAGGGGCGTGCTCTTACGTGATGCCTTTCTAGTCTGCAGATGACTGGACTGTCCAGATGATGGTTAACCTGAGGAAGCGATCACAGTGCACGCGAGACCCCACAGCCAAAGCCTCAGCCTTTACCAGCAGCTTCCAGGTATGCGGGGGGCGTGTCCTCAAACATTGAACGTTTCTTAGAATGTTGTTCATCTATCAGGAATTTGTACCCAGGAACTAAGTGAGAGTAGAGATGTATCAAAGGAGACATAATGTTTATTAAGTGTTTACTATGTGCTACGCTCTGCTTTACATTCATACCGCGTTGAATCTTGCTAATAACTCAAGGAGGTAGGTTTTGTCTTCATCAGATGAGGAGGAAATTGAGAACGAGAACACTCTGAGGACTTGCCCAAGTCTTACAGCTAATGTGTAGAAGTACCAGGGCTCCAGCCCAGATATCCTGACCCTAGATCTCGAATGTTTGTTTCCCATTCCCCAGATGCCTGGAGATGTGAGAAAATGAAATGCTACGAGAATAAGAGGACAGTATTCAGCTTGAGTTATCTCAACAGCTGAGAGTCTAGTTTTGAGGCCACTCATTTTGCATTGGAGATTTGTAGCTGAATAGAACAGAGACCCTTTTGATATTAGCCTGATAGATGGGATGAAGGACCTTTGCCCCATCCTTTTCCCAGAGCAGTCATGACAAATCACGGCCAGTTTCCAAAGCTTTGCTGTTTGGCACAACCCTACGGAAGAGCCACAGAGAATCTGAGTGTGAACTGACTGTCCACCCAACGCACCTGAGCTGGTCTGGACCTCAACCCGGTCTCCATCCCACAGTGGCACCCACTTCACGGCACATGTGAAACACACCAAATATGATGGCCGCTTAGCTTATATAACTGTACTTTTGTCACTGAATTTTTGCTCTATTTCTGTTAATACAGAATCGTGCTGCTTCCCACACCCATCTGTTTAGAACCAGATGTACAATATTCCATAGATGTCTATTTTCCCCAGCCTTTGGAAGGAGAATTCCAGGCTCATTCACACATTGAATTGATTCTGTAAGTATAACAGACTCTTGGGTGTGCTTCCTTCTGAAATGAGCTCCATTCTAATTCTAAAAGTAGGCTTGTACTTTGAAGTGTTTCATGAGAAATAGAAAAGTATTTGTTTCATTGTAAAAATCACCTACTCTATATAAAGGTCATGTAATAACAATGGCAAATCGTCCAGCATAGTATGTGCCAGCCATGGTTTGAAGTGTTTTCCGTATTCTGTTAGACTTCACAACTACTCTGTGAGTTAAGTACTGTCATTATTCCCATTTTACAGACGACAGAACTGAGGCACAGAGTCACAAAGCTAGTGAATGAGGAGTGAGAAATCAGAGCCAGAAGGCCTGATTCACACATCCCTGCCTGGAGCCCCTGCTGTGCACTGGCACTGCAGAAAGTCTGGGGAGAAATTCCACCAATCATTCATTATTATCAGCTTACAAGTTCCCATTTTTTGCATATTATGTTTTCATATCATTGTAATCAGAGTGCTTAGACAAGATTGTACGTGACTTTTTTTCACTTCCTATTATATCATCAGTGTTTTACTATGCTTATGTAATCTTACCATTCTTAGGAAGCATGCATAGTATTTCCTTAAGTGGCTTCTTTTTTTTAAATTCATTTATTTATTTATTTTTGGCTGTGTTGGGTCTTTAGTGCTGTGCTCGGGCTTTCTCTAGTTGCAGTGAGCGGGGGCTACTCTTCGTTGCGGTGCGTGGGCTTCTCATTGCGGTGGCTTCTCTTGTTGCAGAGCACCGGCTCTACGCACGTGGGCTTCAGTAGTTGTGGCATGCAGGCTCAGTAGTTGTGGCTCACAAATTTGGGCCACAGGCATTCCTTCCAAACTCTCACTCTGTGCACAACTTCAGGCCCAGGCCTGTCCCTGGGCAGAGTTTGGACATTGAATAAATTTACCTCATGTACTTGTCTATTCCCCTACGTGTGGTCGTTTAAGTTGCTTCTGTTTTTTCTACTCTGCGTAGTTGGTATATTTTTTAAACATTTGAAAACACAGTCCTACTTTACCCAGGGTTTTATGGTTCTTGAAATAATGTGTCATATTAATTTCTGGAAGGTATTAATTAATTTATATGTCAGTTAATTTTCAGGATCATCAATAATTTATGAAAGTGCCAATTTCATTCCACCTTTAGCAGAATTGTAGAGAATTGTGTGGGACTTTTCTAAAGTACTTTTGTGGATAAAATGGAATTGCTTTGTTAAAATTGCATTTTTAAACATTTGTAACAATCTTCTAATACTGTGATTTAATTAGCAAACTACGGCCCTATGAAGTTTTATTGGAACACAGCCACGCCCATACATTTACATATTATCTACACTGCTTTCAAGCTACAAAGACACCTATTTGCAAGAGACCTTATGACCGCAAAGCTCAAAATATTTATTCTCTGGCCTTTTATAGGAAGTTTGTCAACCCCTGATTTAATGAACTATATCCACGTTTTGTGTATTGTGTCTTTTAAGTTCAATTTTTAACTATTGAACCTTTTTAATTTATACCCTAGAACGTTTTAATTTCATCATCTACTATAGAATTTAGTATGAGGCAGGTATATCTTAGATTTTATTCAATAAATAAGCCATTATTTTAAGATTATTTTACCAAAGGTGAGGTTGCAAGATATAAAAAAGGAAGGAAGGATAAGAGGGAGGGAGGGAGGAAAGAAAGATACAGGGTACCCAGTTAAATTTGAATATCATAAAAATATGTCCCAAATAGTGCCCTAAAATATTACATTATACATACTAAAAAATTATTCATTGTTTCTCTGAAATTCAATAGAATTGAAGTGGAAAGTAGAAACCAACTCTTGAATGGGAAATGTAAACTATCATGATTTCCCTATCCATATAATTCATATTCTCTACCGAGGAGCTTTAAATAGAACTGTGCTCATGACCAACGTGTGAGTTACAAAGAAAGAGACTCAAATCCAACAGGTTTAATTCAGGAAAAAAAGCTAAACCCAGGCAGAGTAAAGAAAGGGAAAGGAAGAAAATAAGGATTCCTAATCCCCAAAGGCTGTTGTTATTATATCATAACAGTCATGAAACTCAAATTTATGAGAGCCAAGTACTCCTCTTTTTAAATCCATGTCCTAAATATTTCTAAACTTTGTAAATTCCAAAGATAATCACTGGATGCTGTGTTAGATGCATCCATCCAAATTGTCCATTCATCACCCCTTCTCTAAGGGTATGTGGGCCAGGCACTGTGCTGGTTCCTGGGGATTGGGGGTAAAATCTGGTTCTTGCCCTCAAGGCGTCCTCAGCCTGACACAGAAGACAGGCATGTAAACAAAATCATTGCAATGATGTTTGCTGCAGAATATAAATGGATAATTTGAAATGAACTTAAAACATGTCCATGTGGTCAATTATCAAGCAATCGTTCTCTTTATATATAGCCATGAAAACCCTGAAACCAAAATAGAAATTAAGAGAGCAACCCGATCTTGGCAAACTGTCCAAAATCCCAGAAGAGGCCCTAGCTCCGCAGTTGAGGTCAGATTTCCTACAAGCAGGGACTCAGGTTGGCCTGGGTTATTGAGGGCGTGCTTGCGGGGGAAGGAGCCCTGCAAGGATGTGGTCGCCAGGGGGCCCTGGAGCATGAATTGCACCACAGGGTTGGTTCCACCTGGAGGCGAAGGGGTGGGGCCTTGTGTGCCCACGTCATCATCGGCTACAGGCTCCCTACCCCACTCCCCAACCCCCCAGAGAGCGCACTCACTTGGCTAGGTCCAATTTTCTGGAGAAGGGGACAGCTGTGAGCTTTTAGCAGCCAGTGCCACAGCAGCTGGTGGATGGCAGGATCCAGGCAGGGCACCTGCAGTGAACCCTAGAGTCCCTGACCCAGGCTGGCAGTAGGAGAAAGTCGTTACACATTTTATGATTCCAGCCTAAAGCAGTTTTGCTGCTTTGGGAAGATACTCGATTGTTTGGAACTGACCCTTTCAAAGTTCATTCTTCTCTGCAGCCAGATTAACATTTGCATCTGAGACTGAGATGCATTACCAAGAAGACCAGAGGAAAGCTTTGTTCAACCTTCTGCACAAGTATCTTTTGTTTGGCAGGCATAGTGAGATGGTTGAGGTTTTTTTCAGTCGCCCTGATTACATGATATGTGTGCCCATAAAAATGTGCTGAGAGTCAAACATAAATTATGCATTCTAGAACATAAAACTGCCATTCTTCTTTTAAACCATGGGTTGGATGACACTTGGTAAACATAAAGCCCCTAAAAGTTTCTAGGAGAAGTGAGTCATGGCATTACAAAATCCTATCGCTCATAGACAGGGACTCTTGTCATCTGCTCTGTCGTCTTGGTGCCAGGAATGGCCAACTCTAAACCGGCTGAGACCAAGAACTGTAAACAATTTGTCCTTGATTGCCTGCCCTCACCACCAAGCCTAGCCCATCTGGCTTCCTTCTAGATGTCACCCTGCTTGGTTTGTGTTTGGAGAATGCAGAGTCATTTTAGTATCAAAGATACAATACTAGGAATGTATGTATACTTCTTTACAGCACAATTTTTTTTTTTTTTTTTTTGTGGTACACGGGCCTCTCACTGTTGTGGCCTCTCCCGTTGCAGAGCACAGGCTCCGGACACGCAGGCTCAGCGGCCGTGGCTCACGGGCCCAGCCGCTCCGCGGCATGTGGGATCTTCCCAGACCGGGTCACGAACCTGTGTCCCCTGCATCGGCAGGTGGACTCTCAACCACTGCGCCACCAGGGAAGCCCTACTGCACAATTTTTAGTAAGCATTTACTGTAAATTAACCACTTGGGCAGGCACAGGGTAAACGAGACCAACACCTTCCCTGCCCTGCCAGGGCTGATGCTCTAAAGGGGAGATGCAGGCAGTTACACAGGAAATGACAACACAGTGTGACAGATACTGGAAGCTGTGACAGGTCATTTGGTGTGGCTCGGACAGTGGCTCTCAATGTCATCTGACACAACCTTGCTTTTTTTTTTTTTTCTCCCCCCTTGAACCCACTCTCTTGTAATTGAGATCACACGCCTGGTCTCAGGACTTGCGGCAGCTCAGGTTCTTCATGTCTCTTTGCGAAAAGAATGTAGTGAGAGACAAAGTGATTGGTTAGAAGTAGATTTATTTAGAGTGGTACACATTCCATAGACAGGAGGCAGTCCATCTCAAAAGGCAAGAGCAGCCCCAGGGCATGGAGTTGTCTTGGAAAGTGAGAACGGCCCTGGGAGAGAAACACTCCACAGACTGTGGGCCATCTCAGAAGTCTAGCGGCCCCAACCTTCCCTTTTTATTACAAATATTGATTAGTTTGTAACCCTCTTTCCTACCCTGCAATGAAATTCACAGGCATTAGAGCCTACCTGCACACATAACTTCCAAATAATATCAATGTTATGTGCAAACACAATAAAAGGGAAGTAATTTATGAGGAAATAATATGTACTTCAATACATACGTGTACCAACATGAACACACCGGGAGTTATACTGAAGTACAGAGATGCTCAAACACATAGATTCACTACATACGAGATAGCCATGCAAGCAGGTGTGTTGTAAACATGTTTATCGTGTTTTAAAAACACAGAGTAAGGTTTTCAACTCATCATCATAAGCACGGAATCCTCCTTCATGGATGTTCAGTGAAATATTCAAAAGCTGTCGGAGGCTTGCGATGATTTTCCTTGTTGTGAGAATGTCTAGCATGTCTGATCCCCACCCACTAAATGCCAGTAACACACCTCACCTAGTAGCCATGACAACCAAAAACACCCTTTGGAATTTCTAAAATGCTCCCTGGGGGTGAGTACCTCTCATATTGAGAACCACTGAGCTGAGAGGTTGGGGGGTAGCAGAATGGAAACTGAATCACTGGGCTGTACACCTGAAACTAACACATTGTAAATCAACTATACTTCAGTAACAACAGTGTCTTTCTTGCAGTATTTCTCAGAGGTTTAATACGTTAATCTGTACTGTGAACCTCCAGGAGGCAGATAGTTTGATGTAGAACAGCACTGTTCGTATGTAACTGAAAAAGATAAAACTTTCTAAAGGAGAGTTTTAGAGTTCCACAGTAATACTACAGAATGCAATGTCTAAGCCATAATTTCTTTCTTTATTAGAGTATAATTGCTTTACAATGGTGTTAGTTTCTGCTTTATAACAAAGTGAATCATCTATACATACACATATATCCCCATATCTCCTCCTTCTTGCGTCTCCCTCCCACCCTCCCTATCCCACCCCTGTAGGGGGTCACAAAGCACCAAGCTGATCTCCCTGTGCTATGTGTAAGCCGTAATTTCTTAATCTATCACAAGTAGCCTAGTTAAAACTCTTTCAAATCTAAGACAAATTGATTAACAAAAAATATAGTAATAAAAAGATAAAATCTTATTTTCTTTGCCATAAGTCAATAAATGTAAATATTTAAAGATTTCTTAACTAAATTGAAAATCTTAAAATCTTCAGTCATATGCAATTGAAAGGATGGAATTGAGTCTCTTTTCAACCACGATTCTCACAGATCTAATTTTTTTTTTTTTTAATAACTGGAATCTTGAATAGGGGACAGTTTTGAACGTAAGTCTTCTTTTCTCATTATTTCAAAAGGTTCGTCTTATTCCCCAAATCAACTCATTGGAGAATTTCTGCAGCAAGCAGGATTTAGATGAATATCACCTGCACAACTGTGTTGAAATTGCCTCGGTAATGGGACCTCAGGTGCTCCCTGGAGCATGTGAAAGGCTTATAGCCAGTTTGTCTGCCAGGCTGCACAACGGGGCCATGGGTGAGTGTCTGTTTGGTATTTTTTATTTAAATAGAAATTGCCTTAGTATGCATGTATGTATGTATGTATTTACGTATTTAGCTGTGTTGGGTCTTCGTTGCTGCGAGCGGGCTTTCTCTAGTTGCAGCGAGCGGGGGCTACTCTTCGTTGCGGTGCACGGGCTTCTCATTGTGGTGACTTCTGTTGTTGCGGAGCACGGGCTCTAGGCCTGCGGGCTTCAGTAGTTGTGGCTTGCAGGCTCAGTAGTTGTGGTGCATGGGTTCTAGGGCATGTGGGCTTCAGTAGTTGCAACACTTGGGCTCAGAAGTTGTGGCGCGCAGGCTTAGTTGCTCTGCGGCATGTGGGATCTTCCCGGACCAGGGGTCGAACCCGTGTCCCTGCATTGGCAGGTGGATTCTTAACCACTGCGCCACCAGGGAAGTCCCTGAGTATCTGTTTAACGGGCTCCACCGAATTGCCGCTATCTGTGCAAAGGCTTTTAGGAACATGAGTGAAATGATCTAATATATTTTAGTATCTGCTCCTACCAGCCAATGTAGATACCAGCTGCCCGATGATTAGGTACACAGAGCAGTCTGTCCATGTGTTGGAATCATAGCTCGCGGTACAAGAAGTGTATAAAAGAGGAGCCTGGCAGTCGCTTGGGGATGCCAGATTCCTGGAACAATGGTCCTAAAATATTTCTTTGGAATCCTGGAATGAACTTTAAACAACTTCTTTCATCCCTAAACCTTCGTTTAATAAATGAGACTGTTGGGTTCAAAACATTAGGTAACTTGCCCATTTCGCTGAGTGGGTTTCTCACCCTCAGCACTTTTAAAATTTAGGGCTGGGTAATAGTTCGTTGGGGAGGGGTTGCTGTCCTGTGCATGGTAGGATGTTTAGCACCATCCCTACCCTCTAACCACCTGATACCAGTAGCACCCTCCCCTCAGTTGTGACATCCAAAAATGTCCCCAAACCTTGTCATATGTCCCCTGGGGGGTAAAATCTCCCCCTAGTTGAGAATCACTGCTATAGCGTGACAGCTACCGTGAGAGTCTGGGCTTCCCAAGTTCCAGACAGATGCTTTCTCCATGCAGGACTCTGGCTTTTGGGATGCCTGCAATCTCATGAAAGATACGGAGCAAGGGAAATGAAAGGTATAATCCAGCACCAACACGGATTATCAGGAATGGAAGAAATAATTACATTGGAACAATTAATGATTGAAGCAATTTATTTTAAGCCTTTCAATAGCTTGTTAAGTAATGTTCATTGCTAAGTGTTGTTTATTGAGCACTTACAGGTGCCAGACACTATTCTAAGTACTTCACAGGCATGATTGTCTTCAGTCCTTATATCCCCAGGAGGTATATCATATATTAGCCCCAGTTAATAGATGAGGGAGTTAAGGATTAGAGGTAACTAATGAGAAGGACATGAACTAGCGCTACTAATAGGACGGAGTGCTTCTCTGTCACTTCCTTTGCCTCTAACTTGTTTTGTCCCCTGCAGCCTGCAACTGTCACCCGCAGGGCTCAGTGGGACCCAGCTGCAGCTGACTGGAAGGCCAGTGCCAGCGTAAGCCTCGTGTGACCAGCCGCTGCTGTGACACGTGCTTAACAGGAAGCTACAGTCTGGGGCATCACGGCTGTCGCTGTATGTAGCAACAGCCAGATGGGAGAAACACACGTGTTCTCAACCTTGGAGTTTTAAAGGCAGGAAAATCAATGTGGGGAGTTGGAAAGGGGAGGGATTAGGAATTTGGCTTCATTATTCAGATTGTCTTGTCTGTGTAGATAAAATATACTGAAAGTTTTTCCACTGTACTTTATTCTTCCATTCAGTGGGCACTGACTGTGTACAGAGCTCTATTAGGAAACATGAGTGATGATTAAAAAAAACATGGTCCATGTTTCAGGGAGTTCTCAGTTTGTATCAGGTAGATGGTAGTCCAGGGAGGATGTGAGGACACCACGGAGTTGGCTGTGTAAACCCAGCTTTAACATCTCGTGTATAAGCCCGGTGGCTGGAAAGGCTAAAACAATGAGATTGGGATGTGAAGAACAGGGGACCCTCCTACACTGTTGGTGGGAATGTAAATTGGTGCAGCCACTATGGAAAACAGTATGGAGGTTCCTCAAAAAATGTAAAAGAACTACCATATGATCTAGCAGTTTTGCTTCTGGGTATTTGTCTGAAGAAAATGAAAACACTAACACGAAAAGATATTTGCACTGTCATGTTCATTGCAGCATTATTAACAATAGCCAAGATATGGAAACAACCTAAGTTTCCACCAACAGATGAATGATTACAGAAAATGTGGTATATACATGCAATGGAGTACATACATGCAATGTTTAGCCATAAAAACAAAGAGGATATTGCCAGTTGCGACAACATGGATAAGCCTTGAGTGCAGTATGCTAAGTGAATAAGTCAGAGAAAGACAAATACTGGATAATCTCACTTATATGTGGAATCTAAAATGAACAAAAAACAAGCCCATAGGTATAGAGCACCAATAGACTGGTGTTTGCCAGCGGCAAGGGGAGTGGTGAGCGAAATGAGTGAAGGGGGTCAAAAGGTACAAACTTCCAGTTATAGAATAAATAAGTCATGGGGATGTAATGTACAGCATGGCTATTATAGTTAATAATACTGTATTGTATATTTGCAAGTTGCTAAGAGAATAGATTTTAAAAGTTCTTATCAGAAGAAAAAAAATTGTAACTATGGTGGTGGATGTTAACTAGACTTACAGTGGTGACCATTTTGCAATATATACAAATATTGAATCATTATGTGGTACACTTGAAACTAATGTAGTGTCGTATGTCAGTTATACCTCAAAAAAAAAAAAACAGTTGTCCACAACATTCTGTTGATTGAATCCGTGGATTCTTATTTAACAAATATTTTTCCCTGGTTCTCTGTACATGCCAGGCTCTATTCTAAGCACTGTATAGATTCAGTTTATTCACCTTGATAGGGTTGATACGGTAAATTAGAGATTGTGAAATCAGAACTGTGACTCTTTCACCAGCACACCACTGCCCCCACTCCGACCCCAACAGGCTTCTCTTTGCTTTATCCAGCATGTCACTGCCACCCTCAAGGCTCAGAGAACACTGTAACAGGACGTCCTGTGACCAAGTAACAGGACGGTGCCCCTGCCATGGAGAGGTAGCTGGCTGCTATTGTGATCGGTGCCTGGAGGGCTCTTTTGGATTTCCTAACTGCCGCCCCTGCCTTTGTAATGGGTTCACTGTCATGCTTCAGTTGTGGAGGTTTTACAACTGGGAGAAACTGTGAAAGGTATGGAATTCATATGCACTCTTATTTTTTGTTCTTTTGCTCTGACTTCACAACATTATCTGAAGGACCATTGAGTAGAGAATCAACAGTATTTAAGTGTAGAGTGATGACTATGGGCGAGGAAGATAGAGCGTCAGTTTATCGTCCTTCAAAATCTTGTTATGAGCCAAGCAGTGTCTAGGTAAATCAATAACAGGCATTTGCCTGGCACCTTGCTTTTTATATTCCTAAAATGTGCATGTAAATTAAGTGCTTTTATATTGAGTTTAATGACTAAGCCATGGAACTTCCAATATGAAGCAAAAAAACCCTTTTACAGAGCAAATGAGCATCTTCTAAAAATATTGAATTTTGAGAGTTGCACTGTCCTAAAGCACAGCAAATCCACATTGGCTAATGTGAGCTGCTCCTGGTAACATTTTAGTAAAAAGTTGCCTTGACAGATGCATCGATGGTTACTATGGAAATCCTTCTTCAGGACAGTCCTGCTGTCCTTGCCCGTGTCCAGATGTTCCCTCAAGCAATCAGTATTTTGCCCCTTCCTGTTACCAGAGTCCTTGGAGCTCAGATGCGATCTGCAATTGTCTTCAAGGTTAAGCAGGTATGCAGTATAGTTCATGATGTTTTTTTCTTATCCCACATTGCTATCTAAAAAATGATAACATGTTCATAGTTTATCTGCCTTGGACAAATGAGTGGTACAGGATATAAGTTAATGGTAAGAAGACACAATTTGGTAAATTGCTACTTTACTGGATAAAGAATTTGAATGATTCAAAACCAATGACAAAAAATCATTTCACTGAGCTATAATTGTTTTTAAATAATGTTCTAGAAAACTGACCAAATGAGTTCAGATCAAATTAATTTTTTTAAAATAAAATAATGGTTCATTAAGATACATATGTGATTAAATTATATATGTATATATAAACATATAACTTAAAAGTTAAGAATCAGTCAAATGCTTTCTTTATATAATTCCAAGTAATCAATTTGACTGGTATTTCACAGATATAACTGATTTTTTCAGAAGTTTTGAAGCACTAGTTTGGGCATTATACAGATACTGCCTAAATTAATTCAATATTTGTGTCTGTCCCTCAATCAAAAATTTTATTTTGAAGAGTTTAAGCATGGGTGTAAACATGTAGTGCAAACAAGGTAAAAAATTATAAAGTCTACTTGATTGAATCGTAATAGAAAATATGGCATTATTATTTTCTTCAATGATAATTAACATCATGATAAATTACATGGCCATTTTTTTTTCTTATTTGTCACCTCTAAGGTTACACGAGTCTCTAGTTCATTCTTACAGCCTCTTCTCCATGTGCACTCTGGCTTGGTTGGTCAGTTGTTAATAACTGAGACCACAGTTGGGCTATGAGACCATTTCTAAATGGAATGAACCAAAACATGGAAGTTGGACCCGTGATTTGGGCACCTAAACAATGGCAGTTGCCCCGTGATTGAAAGAGTGTAGAGTGTAGGAGAGATGGGAATGGTTTCTCCATCATCCTTAATGGATACACCCTCAAGGTGTCTTAATAAAGGTTAGTACAAAAAAACCCTGGAGGGCCCACACATCAAGACAATTACTCACCCCTCTTCACTTCCAGGCACATTATCTCAGGCTGCTGCTGTTTCACCTCTAGGACCAGATGAGGGTTAGGGTGCCCCCCCCGCCTCAGAAAACAGGAGCTGAGGTTAGCTTTGGGTCTGGAGGCATTTTTGGGTGATCCTGGTTATATGATGACCCAGGAATCCTGCACTCACAAATCTGTAGTATTTTAAGAAAGAGTCCATTCTTCACCAAGGACTTTTAAAATCCAAATAATCTTTTTATTCGCTGAATGGATAATAAATTTAAATGAATGTTTTGTTTTAATTTAGAGCACTTTTCCTTTTTCATCCCAAATGTGTGGCCTCTCATCAACCCCGGAGGAGTCCAATTATCCACATCACTCTCCGTATCCCTCCCCAAGCACATACACACGCACACACCCCCCTCATCTCATTCCCTTTTCCTCTCCCCTTCTTTCTGGTGCGCAGTGTGGAGAATGCTCTGCTGGTTTGTATGGAAATCCAAGAATTTCGGGAGCCGCCTGCGGACCTTGTGCCTGCAACAGCACGTTGATGTAACTGATCCAGAGTCCTGCAGCCCAGTCACGGGGGAGGACCTTAAATGTCTGCACGACACTCAAGGCCCCAGCTGCCAGCTCTGCAGGCCAGGTTACTTTGACCCTCGATCAGACCTGTAGGAGGAAGTCTGCAAAGCTCCCTGGGGGGCGGGGGCAGGATGTGGCAGCTCGTAACTGTGGTGGCAACTCCCGTACTTATTTCAGTTAGGTCCGTAGTGCCAGTGCCCCCGGGGTGGTGGGCTGATGTCCTGAACTCGGCAGCAGAAACAGGTGCAGTGCACATTAGTTTACCTTTTGTGACTGTTTTCTTCAACACGTGCCTTAGTGGGTTCGGAGCCTCGTTTCTCAGAGTGTGGACTACCATGCACTGTACCAGAGCCGCCTGGGGATGGGGGAGTGTGGTATCAGTATGCAGATTCCTGGGCTGTGCCTCAGACCCACAGAATTGAATCTCTGGGAGCCGGGCCCAGGAATCTGCCTTGTAACCGGCTCATCAAGTGACTTTAATGTATAAATAGGAGAGTCGCTGATGTAGAAGAGGACAAGGGTTTAATACCATGATAAAGAGGAGGGATGTACTCCTCATTTTTAGGAGATGCTTTCATTATTTCAGTTCACCCAAGTCAGTTTGTTTCTGGATTGTTGACATAAGTGGAACTTCGGTGAGTGGCGTGAGGAAAAAGTGAGACTTTCATTTATCCTAATTGTGAGCTCTTGGAATGTAGTAGTAGGTAGAACCATAGGAAATTGCATTTTGGGGAGATCAAAACCAGTTGAGTGGGTTCAGCCTACTTAGATTCCTTGATAAATTCTGTTCTATTGTAGGATGTTTCTTCCTTGAGCCTTTTAAAGAAACGATGCCTCCACTCTAGAAAGTTGTTTGCAGGGGTTGTTGATGCCAGCGTTATCACGGATTTACCCCCCAACGACGGCTCTGTGCTCCCAGGATGTTCCTGTCATCCTTCTGGCGTGAGTCCCTCTGAGTGTCCCCCTGGTGGAGGAGCTTGCCTCTGTGACGCTGACACCGGCACACGCCCTTGTATGCCCAACGTCATAGGCCGGGCCTGTGACCATCGTGCTGATGGATGCTGGAATGTCATCGCCGGCAGACGGTGTCAGCCATGGGATCGTGAGCCCTGGACCTCACTCAGTAGACACTGTGACCAGGCAAGGGACTTTCAGTTTCCTGTGGTGTCAAAGTGAGATGTGATGGGGAGACATGCTTTCTAAATACGTAATGAATGTTTTCTTTACATACTGCTGTTAGTCAGTGTTTTTAGATAGGATTGAACTTACATGGGGATAGAGTCTGCATTTATCAAGGAATGAAACCCAGAGCACCCTCTCTTTCACTGTTTCACATGTATAAGCATAGGCCGGCCCCTAGAAATCCATCATTAATCGGAATTGATTATGAATCAGAATGAAAGTTAACGGGTTCCTTCAGAATCCATAATTCCATTTAAAAAAATCAAGCTGTTATTCCCTGCAGCTCACCAGTTGCTTTACATATGGTTAAATAAGATGTCTTCTTATCTAATTTATCTTATAGTTACCAGACCAGCAGCAATTGTTTCTAAAGAATGCAGCCTAGGAGCAAATCTTCATTGTTTAATAGACAGTTAACACTACTTAACTGCACATGCGATTTTCAGTCAAAACAATGAGCATGAAATTTTTAAAAGAATATTAACATTATTTATGGAGAAAGCAACGTCATTATTAGGCTTTTTTGGTTTGATAAATGTATTCTTTGAAACACTTTTACATTAGTAGAGAGGCAGGAAGAAGGAGAAAACAATGACAAGACATTTTAGAGTCCAATCCACAATACAGGGATTAGGGTTTAATTGGAATCAAAATGCTCATTTCAGAAGCTGGAATCTTCCTGACTGATAAGTATGGCTCACCTCCAATTTCAGCTCCACTGTTGAACTTATTCAAAGGCCAAATTTTGTACAAGTCAACTTTTGAAGGTAGTTCTTATATGTTGAATGTGTTTTCCCTTCTCTTTTTCTTTCTCTCTCCAACCCTCCCTGCTCCAACCCATACCCACACAAATGCACACAATGGCCTTTTTTCCCCTTCATAAATGTTTATATTAGAATAGACTTAGGTTTACAGAAAAGTTGTGAACATAGAGAAGAGGTACCCCACACCCAGTTTCCTCTGTTATTCATGTTTACATTAGTGTGGAACATTTGTCCTTAATGAACCAGTGTTGATACATTATCAGTAACTAGTGTCCATAATTTATTCAGATGTCCTTAGTTTTTTTTACCTAATATCCTTTTTCTGCTCCAAGACCTCATCCAGTACGCCACATTACATTTAGTCATCATGATTCCTCAAGTGCCTCTTGGTTGTGACAGTTTCTTAGACTTTCCTTATTTTTGATGACCTTAACAGTTTTGAGGAGTATTTTGTAAAATGTCCCTCAATTCAAAGTTATCTGATGTTTTCCTCGTGATGAGACTTGGATTTTGGGTTTTGAGAAGAAGACCATAGAGGTAAAGCGCTATTCTCATCACATCACATGGAGGGTACATACCATTTACACGACTGATCACTGTTGACCTGAATCTTGATCAACTGGCTGAAGCAGTGTGTGTCATTTCTCTACTGTAAAGCAACCCTTCTCCTTTTCATACTGTACTCCTTGGGGGGAAGTCACTAAACACAGTCCACATTTAAGGAATGGACAGTTATGCTCTGTCTCTTTGAGGGCAGAGTATCTCCATAAATTATTTGGAATTCTTCTGCACTGGAGTTTGGTCAGTTGTCCCCCATTTCTTCATTTTTTTCAATCATTTTTTTTAATGAACTTATTTATTTTTGGCTGCTTTGGGTCTTCATTGCTGCACGTGGGCTTTCTCTAGTTGCCGTGAGTGGTGGCTACTCTTTGTGGTGCGCGGGCTTCTCTGCAGTGGCTTCTCTTGCTGTGGAGCTCGGGCTGTAGGCGTGTGGACTTTGGTAGTTGTGGCGCGGGGGCTTGGTAGTTGTGGCGCAGGGGCTTGGTAGTTGTGGCGCAGGGGCTCAGTAGTTGTGGTTCGCGGGCTCTAGAGCACAGGCTCAGTAGTTGTGGCACATGGGCTTAGTTGCTCCGTGGCATGTGGGATCTTCCCTGGACCAGGGATCGAACCCATGTCCCCTGCATTGGCAGGCGGAGTCTTAACCACTGTGCCACCAGGGAAGTCCCTCAGTCATTTTTTAATAACCACTGTGCCACCAGGGAAGTCCCTCAATCATTTTTTAATATCAGTGGACTCAGGATATTTGTACTATGTTTTGAGTTATAATCCAGCACTCCTTAATTTTGTTATTCAGGTTTTTCCAGCTTTGGTCATGGGGAGCTCTTTCAGTTGGCTTCTGTGTGCATTTGACGTATTATTTTTTGTTTGTTTGTTTTTAAGTACTTCCTTCCTTTCTGCACTGCAAGATGCTCTAAGCTCATCTTGTGTATTTCCTGCCCCATCCTAGAATCAGCCATTTCTTTAAGGAGGGCTGGTTCCTTTTATTGGAGAATGGTATTAGAAACCAAGATCTGGGCACTAGAGGACCGTGCCTCATTTATATGCTTCTCTTCACTCCTCACACCTGCAGCCACCAACCATGGAACAAATTGGTAGATCTCTACACACTGCATGGCTTCCTCATTCATGAGGAACTCCTAATGCTCATGACATCACTGTCTGGCATACTTCTTAGACCTTTGGGGAAGCATATTTGTAGCAGGAGCTGACAGAGACAACAGTTCAGTCATGGAGGCTAAGGGAAATCTACAAAACTGAAAAGCAGATGGTGTTGGTTTAACCAAAGACCCCCCTTATGACAAGGGTATTTGGGGTCATCTGGTCCATAGGGGATTCCTTGGGAAAGTTTGCTCTTTACAATCAGGAAACACTTTCATTGGAGTATAGAAGAGACATGTGGACATTTAGATTTCCAGCTGTTTAAACAACTACTGATAAATGTCTCTATGTTAGCCAGTAGGTGGTCCCTAGTGCATTCTCGCAGAGAGATCCAAATGTGCTGTCCAGTATTTCCATCAACAGTTTAGATGGAATTGGGGAAACATGCTTATCAAATTTGCAGATATTATAAAGTTATAAGTTAATGTGATCAAGACAAAACAAGAGACAAGATATTTTAACAGCCTGTCTTGTTGGCTGGCAACAAGAAAATGACGTGTCCATGGGTTAAAAATAAAGTTTTGCAGTTGGGTTTTTTAAAATCCATTGCATAAATACAGGGTGGGAGTAATAAGTTGGCGCTAGCTTGTGAGAAAAACATCTGGGGGATTTTGGTTGCATGCTTCAAGTGAGCCAGTGGTGTGGCTGGGCTGCCAAAGAGGGGATTGTGTGTGCCGTGCCCAGCTCCAGGGCGGCCGTTGTCCTATTGTCTTCTGTGTGGCCAGATGGCTTCCAGGAACATTGTTCTCATTGCTGAGTATCATATTTTAAGCGTTGTATTGACAAACTAGTATGTGTCCAAAGGAGGACAACAAGGATAATGGATAGAATCATGTATTTTGTGATGAAGTCTTAGGGGTGCTTGGCTTAAAGAAATGAAGCATATACAAGTTGAGGATGGCCACCTCTAGTTGGGAGATGGACTGTAAGTGGGAAGAGGGAGGCTGCCTGTTTTGTGCAATTTCCTTATACTGGACTCAGAACAATGGGAACAAGTTACAAGGAGCAGATTCTGCATCAGTGTAAGACAGCATTGCCCAACAAAGACAATATGGCAACAAGCTCCCGTAACTCCTTGTATTTGAGTAGAAGCCAGTGGTTCCTCCAAAAATGGGTAGAAGCTTAGTAGGCCCAGTCACTTTATGAATCCAGCTACTTCTGGAGTTGTTGGGTAAGCAGCTTTGGTCAGGTATAACCTAGGACCACAACAATAGTGATGTGGTTTTATATTTTTCTCCTGTTAGTTTTCCAGTCTCCTTGGTGTTCAGAAAAGCTTTTCAAGAATCCAGTTGGGGGAATTCCCTGGTAATCCAGTGGTTAGGACTCCTCACTTCCACACTGCAGGGGGCATGGGTTCGTTCCCTCCCTGGTCGGGGAAGTAAGATCCCACAAGCAGCGCAGCCAGAAAAAAAAAAAAAAAAAGTGCAGTTGGGAGGATGCAGGAAAGTTCAGCCCTCTCCCCAAAACACAGTTAAATAACTGTCATTGAATGATTAAGCTTCATTTACAAAAAATGTTTTGTGGAGAAAAACATTAGCCCAATTCAGAGAAACTCCACTTTACATTCCATAATGGAAACAATTATTTGCCAAATTAATTGTTGGAGGTTAAGTCCAGGTCTTGGGTCTGCTTCTGTTAGGGGAGAACTCCCAGAACCTGGGAGTGAATGTGGCCTATTTCCCATTATGTGTTTCGTTTTCATTTGCGTCTGTGGCTGTTTCCTGATTTGGGGCCACCTGTCCCTGAACAGCTGGAAGCAGGCGGTATATTCAAGAGCCCTCAGCCAAAAAACATTAACTTCTGATCCTTGGTGCTGTCGGGGGTGGTTGCTGGCTGCGGGAATTCTCCTGCCTCTGCCTTTGCACAGCTGTATGTTCTAAATCACTGGAGGGAAAACTGTTTTGTATTAAAATGCATTATTTTTTTAGATCATAGAGCTTGTCAGTTTCTCACCCATGACTGAGCTTACAGGCTGGTGTCCGTGTAGATTAGGCTATGATGGGAAACGCTGCAGTGAGTGTGAGGAAAATTATTATGGGGATCCCCTGGGGCGATGCATTCACGAGTATTGGTAATTCTGAAAACGTGAGTACAGTCAGCCTGGTCCTACCACGGGCTTGCTATGAACCAACTGAATCTTAAATTCCTTTATTTGGTCGAAAAATCACAAACTTCAAAATAAATTTTCCACAAAATGAAAACTGTGTAACCAATTAGTTTTTTTTTCCATTATGATCTGTTACAGGATATTGAATATAGTTCCCTGTTGCTATACAGTAGGACCTTGTTGTTTATCCATCCTATATATAATAGTTTGCATCTGCTAATCCCAAACTCCCAATCCGTCCTTCCCCACCTACTTGGCAACCACAAGTCTGTTCTCTATGTCTGTGAGTCTGTTTTGTAGATAAGTTCATTTGTGTCATATTTTAGATTCCATGTGTAAGTGATATCATATGGTATTTGTCTTTCTGACTTACTTCACATAGTATGATAATCTCTAGGTCCACCCATTTTGCTGCAGATGGCATTATTTCATTCTCTTTTATGGCTGGTAGTGTTCCATTGTATATATACACTACATCTTGTTTATCCATCCATCTGTCAATGGACATTTAGGCTGTTTCAGTGTCTTGGCTATTGTGAATAGCGCTGCTGTGAACATAAGGGTGTGTGTTTCTTTGTGTTTTTTTGTTTTTAAAGATATTTTTGATGTGGACCATTTTAAAAATCTTTATTGAATTTTTTACAATATTGCTTCTGCTTTATGTTTTGGATTTTTGGCCCCGAGGCACGTGGGATCTTAGCTCCCTGACCAGGGATCAAACCCGCACCCCCTGCATTGGAAGGCAAAGTCTTAACCACTGGACTGCCAGGGAAGTCCCCTCTTTTTTGAATTACAGTTTTGTCTGGATATATGCCCAGGAGTGGGATTACTGGATCATATGGCAACTCTACTTTCAGTTTTTTGAGGAACCTCCATACTGTTTTCCACAGTGGCTGC
Source organism: Neophocaena asiaeorientalis asiaeorientalis (assembly GCF_003031525.2). NCBI lineage: Eukaryota > Metazoa > Chordata > Mammalia > Artiodactyla > Phocoenidae > Neophocaena > Neophocaena asiaeorientalis. Next base: position 430,370 of record NW_020172993.1, on the reverse strand, counting down.
ACCAACTTACATTCCCACCAACAGTGTAGGAGGGTTCCCTTTTTTCCACACCCTCTCCAGCATTTGTTATTTGTAGACTTTTTAATGATGGCCATTCTGACCAGTGTGAGGTGGTACCTCATTGTAGTTTTGGTTTGTGTTTCTCTAATAATTAGCGATGTTGAGCATCTTTTCATGTGCCTGTTGGCCATCTGTATGTCTTCTTTGGAGAAATGTCCGTTTAGGTCTTCTGCCCATTTTCTTTTTTTTCCTTCACAAGAATTTATTTGATGAAAATACTCCAAGAAATGCATAAAAATCTATGCATTTTCTTTATGTTTTCCCAATCCTAATATATATATATATATATATATATTTTAACATCTTTATTGGAGTAAATTGGTTTACAATGGTGTGTTAGTTTCTGCTTTATAACAAAGTGAATCAGCTATACATATACATATATCCCCATATCTCCTCCCTCTTGCATCTCCCTCCCACGCTCCCTATCCCACCCCTTTAGGTGGTCACAATGCACCGAGCTGATCTCCCTGTGCTATGCGGCTGCTTCCCACTAGCTATCTATTTTACATTTGGTATTGTATATATATATATGCCTGTTTTTTTTTTATTGGATTGTTTGGTTTTTTTGTTATTGAGTTGTATGAGATGTTTGTATATTTTGGAAATGAAGCCCTTGTCCGTCAAATCATTTGCAGATATTTTCTCCCAGTCTGTAGGTTGTCTTTTCATTTTGTTTATGGTTTCCTTTGCTGTGCAAAAGCTTGTAAGTTTGATTAAGTACCATTCATTTATTTTTGCTTTTATTTCTATTGCCTTGGGAGACTGACCTAAGAAAACGTTGGTATGATTTTTGTCAGAGAATGTTTTGCCTATGTTCTTCTCTAGGAGTTCTATGGTGTCATGTCGTATATTTGAAAGTCCACAAACTTTAATCCTAGTTTTGAAAAGAAATGTTTTAGCCCTATAAATTTTTTCTCTTATATTAAAACTTTACGCTATATTGAAATTCCTCAAAGTCATTAAAATGGAACAGATTTCTGAGATCGTAACTTGTAGCCAATTTTCTGCTATTTGGAAACATGCTGACAAAAATAACTACTTTCGATTAAGGTACATGCTGGGAGATGGATCATGGGAAGTCAGCAGAGTGGATGTTTTTTCAATGTGGCTCTCATAACTTGGGGTCCATCACAGATTCACTTATTTATTTAAAAATATTCACAGAGTGTCTACTGGGTACTCTAGGCAGTGAACAAATAAGGCAAGGCCCCCAACCTATGGAGTTTGTGTTCTAGTGTCTTTCATTCCATGCCTCAGCAATAGATACAGGATTTAGAGGAGGGCTGTTCGATACTTTCTGCAGAAATGGAAACATTCTACATCTGCACTGTCCAGTTCGGGGGCCACCAGCCATATGTAGCCACTGAGCACTTGCACTGTGGCTCGTGCTTGTGAGCAAAACAATTGTTTATTTCATTTAATCCATTTACGTTTAAATAGCACATGTGGTTAGTAGCTACCATATCGGACAGTGCAGATTTAGAATCTGGGTTGGTTCTAGGAGGAGGGATCTTTGAATCTCTGTTTGAAATCGGTTTCCAAAAGAAATCAATCCGAAGAAATGTCAGATGTAATGGATTTATGATTGTGGTCACCTCAATGTAGCCACATACGGTAACTTTCCTCCTCTCCATTCCTTTATAAATGTGCTTTTGTGGCTTAAAAAAAAATGCCTTTGGATTTTTGCCCCATTCAAATACTCAATTTTCCAAATGGAATTGCTACTTTAAAAACCAAGGAGAGGGCTTCCCTGGTGGTGCAGTGGTTGAGAGTCCGCCTGCCGTGGCAGGGGACACGGGTTCGTGCCCTGGTCTCAGAGGATCCCACATGCCGCGGAGTGGCTGGGCCCGTGAGCCATGGCCACTGAGCCTGCGCGTCCGAAGCCTGTGCTCTGCGACGGGAGAGGCCACAGCAGTGAGAGGCCCGCGTACCACAAAAAAATAAAAACAAATACAAAGAAAAAAACCAGGGAGAAATGTTGACTCTTAGAAAAACTGTCTTAGAGAGCCTCTATTCCTGTGCCCCTCTAATATTTTAATAATCTTACTTTATAAAAATGTTTTCATCTTTCACAGAGGAAACTTTGCAAACAGTCCACTCAGGCCACAGATCCCATGAGTGCTCCTGGGGACGAGCAGGTAATAAGGGGGAGCCTTGGCCTCCAGCTGGTGAAGCGCACAGAGCTCCCCCAGGGGTTTCTGCAGAGGCCTTTGGACCAAAGGGAATGTGCCAGACAGGTGACGTCTATTGGAGGAGCCTAGTGTGTTAATCAGTTTTTATTTCTAATTGGCATTAGTTTCACTCAAGCTGGCCAAATGCATTTTTAAATCACTTGCTCCTTGTAGTCAAGCCAGTGGCATAGGTTCGTGATCCCCTGACCTTTTGGAAATTGCTGTAACTTCAATAGCTCTTCCCATCCTTCATCCTCAGGCTTAATCAAAAACCTATTCATTGGAAGTGCATGTAGTATCAGAATTTTTTTTTTTTAGTTAAGACAAAATGAATTTAATGTTCTCTATTTTTTAAAAGACTTTTTTAAAGAGCAATTTTAGGTTCACAGCAAAAGTGAGAGGAAGATACAGATATTTCCCATATACCCCCAGACCCCACCACGGCCTCCCCCATTATCAACATCCCCAGAAGAATGGTACACTTGTTACAATTCATGAACCTGTATTGATACATCATAGTCACCGAAGTTCATGTTACATTAGGGTTGACACTTGGTGTTGTCCATTCTGTGGGTTTAGACAAATGAATAATGACATGTATCCATAATTATAGTATCATGCAGCGTATTTCCACTACCGTAAAAATCCTCTGTGCTTTGCCTGTTCATCCTTATCCACCACCCAGCCCCTGGCAACAACTGATATTTTTATTGTCTCCGTAGTTTTGCCTTTTCAGAATGTGAAAAGGAATCATGCAACATGTAGCCTTTTCAGATTGGCTTCTTTCATTTAGTAGTAAAAGCATTTAAGTTTCCTCCATGTCTTTTTATGGCTCAACACTCATTTCTTTTTAGTGCTGAATAATATCCAGTTGTCTGGATATACCATGGTTTCTTTATCCATTCACCTACTGATAGACATCTTGGTTACTTCTAAGTTGGCAATTATGAATAAAGTCGCTAAAAACACCCATGTGCAGGTTTTTATGTGGGCATGTTTTGAACTTCTTTGGGTAAATACCAAAGAGCGATCCGCCCACCCACCCCTTTTTTGATAACAGAATAGTTTTCCTTATATAATGGAAGACAGCACACCCAGGCTGGGTTTCACCAAGAAAAAGTGTGATCATGGGCCTTCTTAGAGAATCTGTGACACGCCTGAACCACCCTGGGGTGGGGGGTGGGGGGCAGTAGCAACCGTCACAAGTGTGTCCTCCATTAGATCCATACTCTTCACTCGCATAGGTAAAGAAACCAGATGGGAGCAACTCACACTTGCAGTAAAAGTGTCACCTAATAATGTCCATACAAAAAACGAGAGCTGGGAATTCCCTGGCTGTCCAGTGGTTAGGACTCCACGCTTCCACTGCAGGGGGGACGGGTTTGATCCCTGGTCGGGGAACTAATCCCGCAAGCCACAGTGGAGTGTCCAAAAACAAAAACCAAAAAAAACCGAGAGCTGATGGGTCAGTGGAATGAAACGAGGTATGCTCTGTTTTAATGGCCATTGCACAGATCTCTGAAATTATCCTGCTTTTATTTATTTATGTATGCATTTATTTGCGGTAGGCGGGCCTCTCACTGTTGTGGCCTCTCCCATTGCGGAGCACAGGCTCCGGACGCGCAGGCCCAGCGGCCATGGCTCACGGGCCCAGCCGCTCCGCGGCATGTGGGATCTTCCCGGACTGGGGCACAAACCCGTGTCCCCCGCATCGGCAGGTGGACTCTCAACCACTGCACCACCAGGGAAGCCCTATCCTGCTTTTTAACGTTCACCTTAGAAATGAGAGTTGGGAAGATTCTCAGGGGAGAGGGGAGGACTTTATTCTTGAGCTGGTCATGAGCCAAAGGCCAGGTGACTGACATTCTCCGCTCCTTCTCCCATCCTTTTCAGCATGTGACCGCAACGGGAAAGATTCCCAGAAGCACATCTGTGACCAGGACATGGGCACGTGTCACTGCTGAGAGGGTGTTAGCGGCCCACGATGTGATCGCTGCGCCCAGGGTCACAGCCAGAAATTCCCTGCTTGTCTTCGGTGTCACTTGTGCTTTGATCCATGGGACCACACCATTTCTTCCCTCTCCAAAGCGGTGCAAGGGTTCATTAGGCTGGCTGCTAACATGGAAGATGAAAGAGAGACCCTGCCTGTCTGTGAGGCCGACTTCAAAGGCCTCAGAGAGAATATGTCTGAAATAGAAAGGATTTGGAGACATCCTGTTTTCTCATCTGGGGAATTCTTAAAAGTCAAGGATTACCGTGACTGTTCCTTAAGGTTAGTGTGCAAGTACTAGGTCGCCAAGTTCCTGATTTACCTTAAGTCCTGTGAGCTAGCAGCCTTCAACTTAGAAATGAACCTTCGTTGATGTCAGGGAAGTAATCATTGTTCCATTAATAACCGGGCTGGGAATCATCGTTGTCTCTTTGTTACCTAGTTAGAATGACATGATTTTGCGAGATGTCATTGATTACAACAAAAAGGCAATCAGGTTAATTGAGAAACCCAAACTCAGCGGAGCTGAAAGACAAAATTGGAAGTGGGAAAGTTTCTAATACAAAAATTTCGTTTTGACCATGCTCTCAGGGAAATTGGCTAAATGTTCCCAAAGTCTTCAGTTGTTTATAAGCCCGCACGTTACTGTGAAGTCATATGAGTACAGTAATTCTTTCAAATGCAATATCATTTTTATTATATATTATTGAGTCCTTCTTTTCATTCATCAAATATTTCTAGAGATTATGGTGATTGCTCTGGACCAGGAGTCAGGAAACCATAGCCCGCAGGCAGTATCTGAGCCATCACGTTTTTCTGTAAATAAAGTATTATTGGAACACAGCCACACCCATTATTTACATCCTCTGTGGCTGCTTTCTCTCTACAATGACAGAGTTGAGCGATTGCGACAGGGCCACTATGGTGCCCCCAAGGCCTAAAATATTTACTCTCTGGCCCTTTAAAGAAAAAGTTTGCTGACCTACTCTGGGCAAAACGAGGATGAGCTGGGTATAGTTTCCACCCCTCTAAGAGTACACAGTCTACTAAGAAACCAAAAAGATTATAGTTCTATAGAAAAATATCCCTCCTTCCCCAGAAAAGCTCCTGGATTAGAGAATAGTTGGAGCTGCAGAGTTTTATGTTACATAAAACACAAGCATAGGGACTTTCCTGGTGGTGCAGTCATTAAGAATCTGCCTGTCAGGGCTTCCCTGGTGGCGCAGTGGTTAAGAATCCACCTGCCAATGCAGGGGACATGTGTTCAAGCCCTGGTCCAGGAAGATCCCACATGCCGTGGAGCAACTAAGCCCGTGTGCCACAGCTACTGAGCCTGCACTCTAAAGCCCACAAGCCACAACTACTGAAGCCCGTTCACCGCAACTACTGAACCCACATGCTGTAACTACTGAAGCCTGCGCAGCTAGAGCCTGCGCTCCGCAACAAGAAAAGCCACTGCAATGAGAAGCCCGCGTACCGCAACAAAGGGTAGACCCGACTCGCCGCAACTAGAGAAAGCCTGAGCACAGCAACGAAGACCCAGTACAGCCAAAAACAAACAAACAAACATACAAAAACCCACAAGCATAAATATAAGGCCATTCGTTATCACCAGACAAAAAATCCTGAAGTATATGGCAACTGCTTAAAAGTTACACAAGGAGGATGATACAACTCACCTGGATAGTTCAGAGGAAGGGCCACCTGCATCATAAACGAAGCTATAGGGCTCAGAGATATCACATAGCCAAGTCAAGTTGGCAGGTGAGGACAGGCACTTCTATGCCCTGGTAAAGACTGTGGCCCCAGGTTTCCAGATCTCCTCATTTTTTAAACAATGTCAGACATCCAGATTTTTATGGAAACGTCCCCACTTTAAAATAGAGGCAGCTAATCCAGTAGTGCTTTCAGAAAGCACTGTAGAGGCCAAAGAAACTTGTCTGAGAATGAGTTGTGGCTCATGGACCACTGGTTTGTGGTTGTAAGACATGGTGGATGAAGTGGAACTGAGAAAGCAGAAGGAGCCAATCCACAGTAGATGCTGTAGATAGAGAGAACTGCAAGAGCCCCGAGCAGAACCAGAGAAAAGAAGGCAAGAGGAGCCGGAGTCCCGGGGCCAGGCCTGAAGCCGTGAGGAAAGCCTGCCCCGTCTTGGTCCACCTGCTAAACTCCTATTTCTCTACAACAAGCACCCAGACACCGCCCCCTCACTGAAGCCTTCCCTGACCTCCTGAGAGAGGATGTGTTTCCTTCTGCATCTTCCCACGTCTTTTCGGCTCAGCCATTGCCTCACTGAGGGACTCCTCTGGGCAAAGCTGCCTTCTCTGTACCTTTCTTCAGGCCTGGTTTAGTTAAGTAATAAATGTTTGTTGGGTAAATTACAAATCAGAGGGGAAGGGGAGGGCAGAGAAGCCAAGATATCATAAGCATAGATTGAGAAGTCAAACTACTGTGGTTCGAATCCACCTGCTGCTGTGTGGCCTCAGAAGTTACTTTACTTCTCCAAGCTTCAGTTTGTTCATCAAGAGCAGGGTTGAAGCCTCTATTTCATGGGATTCTTGTGAGAATCACTCAAGACAAGCCACTTTGCATGGTGTCTGGCACATAGTAAGTGCTTTAAGAGTACCAGCTATAGGGTTTCCCTGGTGGCGCAGTGGTTGAGAGTCTGCCTGCTGATGCAGGCGACACGGGTTCGTGCCCCGGTCTGGGAGGATCCCACATGCCGCGGAGCGGCTGAGCCTGCGCGTCCGGAGCCTGTGCTCCGCAACAGTGAGAGGCCTGCGTACTGCAAAAAAAAAAAAAAAACGTAAGAAGCTTCATCCTTTTTCTGTCATTACCATCTCTTTCAGTCCTGCCTTAATGAATTTTTGCATAGGCTTTTTTTCTCTCAAACATTTACTGATTATATTTTGTAATCTCCTAATTACATGATTTGGCTTGAGAAAAATATTTTAAAATTTGAAGTTAAACAATTATGCATTAACAGATTTGATATTATTTCAAGCTTCGTATAGATTGTATCTGTATGTTACATTTTACAATCTGCTATTAAAGAGTACCAGCTATAATAATGGTATGTACTGTTATTGTTATTAGCCAGAAGAATTACACTGCTGACAGTCGGAGCTTGAAGGAAAAGTCTGTAGATTAGAAGGGAGAGTGAGAGCAGAAAGTGCTAGGAAGCATTGGTTAATACTTTGCAGTCATACCAAGATAAATTAGTCCCGTAAATTTGTATCGTAGCTTCCCTGAACTGTACTCTTCAAGATTTGTACCCAAGTTCCCCTTCATGAGGGATATTCTAATTATTCATCTGAACCAACTGTGTTTGCTGAACCCAGCCAATTGAAGTGGGACAAAGTTGACACCATCAAAGGTGATGTAGAAAGAACACACCCGAATGTACACTTGCCAGCAAGGAAACCTGTCACTTGTGGAAATTCAAAGTTTAAGACGCTGTACAGAAGTAACAGTAAAAGGAACCTTGCTGGAAGCAGATTTATTCTAAATGAGGTACTGATTTTTATCCTTGTCTGCGTGAGGGATTCTGTTAAAAGCCTAATATAGGTTGGCTACCTTAGACTGATTTAAATGAACCACGTCTGAATACGTGTTTTTGAGAAACCAGAGTAAAGGGAGACAGTATAAACAGCTGAAATTGAAAGATTCAAAAACCTTTATGCTACGAAACCGTTTTAAATGAGTGCTGAGGGCTTCCCTGGTGGCGCAGTGGTTGGGAGTCCGCCTGCTGATGCAGGGGACACGGGTTCGTGCCCCGGTCCGGGAAGATCCCACATGCCGTGGAGTGGCTGGGCCCGTGAGCCATGGCCGCTGAGCCTGCGCGTCCGGAGCCTGTGCTCCGCAACGGGAGAGGCCACAACAGTGAGAGGCCCGCATACCGCAAAAATAAAAGTCTGTAGATTAGAAGGGAGAGTGAGAGCAGAAAGTGCTAGGAAGCATTGGTTAATACTTTGCAGTCATACCAAGATAAATTAGTCCCGTAAATTTGTATCGTAGCTTCCCTGAACTGTACTCTTCAAGATTTGTACCCAAGTTCCCCTTCATGAGGGATATTCTAATTATTCATCTGAACCAACTGTGTTTGCTGAACCCAGCCAACTGAAGTGGGACAAAGTTGACACCATCAAAGGTGATGTAGAAAGAACACACCCGAATGTACACTCGCCAGCAAGGAAACCTGTCACTTGTGGAAATTCAACGTTTAAGACGCTGTACAGAAGTAACAGTAAAAGGAACCTTGCTGGAAGCAGATTTATTCTAAATGAGGTACTGATTTTTATCCTTGTCTGTGTGAGGGATTCTGTTAAAAGCCTAATATAGGTTGGCTACCTTAGACTGATTTAAATGAGCCACGTCTGAATACGTGTTTTTGAGAAACCAGAGTAAAGGGAGACAGTATAAACAGCTGAAATTGAAAGATTCAAAAACCTTTATGCTACGAAACTGTTTTAAATGAGTGCTGAAATACTCTAGGAAGCGGAATTGACAAGAAAGAGATAAGCCGTAAACAATCGTAAACTGTCAAATGAAGATTTGGGGGGGCGGGAAATCCATCCTAAGTATGAGGATACCTAATAATGAGGGCAATCTTTTTTTTTATTATTATTTTATTTATTTATTTTTATTTATTT